>NC_066620.1:216531847-216833757 GCF_025201925.1 Gopherus flavomarginatus | reverse complement strand
CCTCCAGGGACTCTCAATCTAGCAGTTTTTAATTCATGGGTTTTTTTTAACTACGGAATTCTCTTAACAATTGCATTTCAGTTCGGAAGGCTGTTTCCCAGCTATCGTTACAACCGAAGGATTAGAGAAAAAAGATCTTCAGTTTGTAGGAGGAGTTTTCTGGGCATGACCCTGGTAAACCAGATGCCAGCTCTTGCCAAGGCTGTAGGCATCAGCTGAGCATTGAAAAATTCATAGCTGGAAATTCACAGCCCAGCCCATCTGTATGTTAATATTGTTTGAAATGGGTGCTGAACTTGTAAGAATGTGTTTAGTCTCTATAAAATGCTTGTGAGTTGCTGCCTGCATTAGCCTGTATCCTGTGCTATAAGGTAATAAGTAAGTTTTGCTTTACAAGTGTAAAAATCCCTGCTCTGAACTTGTGAACTTAGGCACCATCCAGAAGAACTATCAAGACTAAATGGGCCATTGTGGAACTTAACTTTGAGAGGGAAGAAAACAAAGTAAGAGGGGATACAGCCGTGGACAGAAGAATTGACATAAAGAGGAAGGGTAGTGTAGATACCAGACTAACAGGTGATGTTGGTGGTAGAATGTCTGTGCCTAACAAGGTAAAGAATGTCAGTGAAGCCAAATGGCAAAAATTAAGATGTCTGTACACTAATGCGAGGAGCCTAGGGAACAAAATGGAGGAACTAGAGCTACTGGTGCAGGAAGTGAAACCGGATATTATAGGGATAACAGAAACATGGTAGAATAGTAGTCATGACTGGAGTACAGGTATTGAAGGCTATGTGCTGTTTAGGAAAGACAGAAATAAAGGCAAAGGTGGTGGAGTAGCATTGTACATCAATGATGAGGTTAACTGTAAAGAAATAGCAAAGAGTCCTGTGGCACCTTATAGACTAACAGACGTTTTGGAGCATGAGCTTTCGTGCATCTGACAAAGTGGGTATTCACCCACGGAAGCTCATGCTCCAAAACGTCTGTTAGTCTATAAGGTGCCACAGGACTCTTTGCTGCTTCTACAGATCCAGACTAACACGGTTACCCCTCTGATACTTGTAAAGAAATAAGAAGTGATGGAATGGACAAGACAGAGTCTGTCTGGGCAAAAATCACACTGGGAAAAAACGCTACTAGAGCCTCCCCTGAGATAGTGCTTGGGGTATGTAGAGACCTCTTTAATGTTTTTAATGAAGTAAACACTAATGGGAAATGTGTGATCATGGGAGACTTTAACTTCCCAGATATAGACTGGAGGACAAGTGCGAGCAAGAATAATAGGGCTCAGATTTTTCTGGATGTGATAGCAGATGGATTTCTTCACCAAGTAGTTGAAGAACCAACAAAAGGGGATGCCATTTTAGATTTGGTTTTGGTGAGTAGTGAGGACCTCATAGAAGAAATGGTTGTAGGGGACAACCTTGGTTCGAGTGATCATGAGCTAATTCAGTTCAAACTAGATGGAAGGATAAACAAAAATAGATCTGGGACTAGGGTTTTTGACTTCTAAAGGGCTAACTTTAAAGAATTAAGGAAATTAGTTAGGGAAGTGGATTGGACTGAAGAACTTGTGGATCTAAATGCGGAGGAGGCCTGGAATTACTTTAAGTCGCAGCTGCAGAAATTATCAGAAGCCTGCATCCCAAGAAAGGGGAAAAAAACCATAGGCAGGAGTTGTAGACCAAGCTGGATAAGCAAGCATCTCAGAGAGGTGATTAAGAAAAAGCAGAAAGTCTACAAGGAGTGGAAGAAGGGTGGGATTAGCAAGGAAAGCTACCTTAGTGAGGTCAGAACATGTAGGGATAAAGTGAGAAAGGCTAAAAGCCATGTAGAGTTGGACCTTGCAAAGGGGATTAAAACCAACAGTAAAAGGTTCTATAGCCATATAAATAAGAAGAAAACAAAGAAAGAAGAAGTGGGACCGCTAAACACTGAGGATGGAATGGAGGTTAAGGATAACCTAGGCATGGCCCAATATCTAAATAAGTACTTTGCCTCAGTCTTTAATAAGGCTAATGAGGAGCTTAGGGATAATGGAAGGATGACAAACGGGAATGAGGATATGGAGGTGGATATTACCACATCTGAGGTAGAAGCCAAACTTGAACAGCTTAATGGGACAAAATCGGAGGGCCCAGATAATATTCATCCAAGAATATTAAAGGAACTGACGCATGAAATTGCAAGCCCATTAGCAAGAATTTTTAATGAATCGGTAAACTCAGGGGTTGTACCGTACGACTGGAGAATTGCTAACATAGTTCCTATTTTTAAGAAAGGGAAAAAAAGTGATCCGAGTAACTACAGGCCTGTTAGTTTGACATCTGTAGTATGTAAGGTCTTGGAAAAAATTTTGAAGGAGAAAGTAGTTAACGACATTGAGGTCAATGGTAATTGGGACAAGTTACAATATGGTTTTACTAAACGTAGATCGTGCCAAACCAACCTGATCTCCTTCTTTGAGAAGGTGACAGATTATTTAGACAAAGGAAATGCAGTAGATCTAATTTACCTCAATTTCAGTAAGGCATTTGATATGGTTCCACATGGGGAATTATTAGTTAAATTGGAAAAGATGGGGATCAATATGAGAATTGAAAGGTGGATAAGGAACTGGTTAAAGAGGAGACTCCAACAGGTCGTACTGAAGGGTGAACTGTCAGGCTGGAGGGAGGTTACTAGTGGAGTTCCTCAAGGATCAGTTTTGGGACCAATCTTATTTAACCTTTTTATTACTGACCTTGGCACAAAAAGCGGGAATGTGTTAATAAAGTTTGCGGCTGACACAAAGCTGGGGGGTATTGCTAACACGGAGAAGGACCGGGATATCATACAGGAAGATCTGGATGACCTTGTAAACTGGAGTCATAGTAACAGGATGAAATTTAATAGTGAAAAGTGCAAGGTCATACACTTAGGGATTAATAAGAAGAATTTTAGATATACATTGGGGACACATCAGTTGGAAGCAACAGAGGAGGAGAAAGACCTTGGAGTATTGGTTGATCACAGGATTACTATGAGCCGCCAACGTGATATGGCCGTTAAAAAAGCTAATGCAGTTTTAGGATGCATCAGGCGAGGTATTTCCAGCAAAGATAAGGAGGTGTTACTACCGTTATATAAGGCGCTGGTGAGACCTCATCTGGAATACTGTGTGCAGTTCTGGTCTCCCATGTTTAAGAAGGATGAATTCAAACTGGAACAGGTTCAGAGACTGGCTACTAGGATGATCCAAGGAATGGAAAACCTGCCTTATGAAAGGAAACTCAAAGAGCTTGACTTGTTTAGCCTATCCAAAAGAAGGCTGAGGGGGGATATGCTTGCTCTTTATAAATATATCAGAGGGATTAATATTAGGGAGGGAGAGGAATTATTTAAGATTAGTACCAATGTAGACACAAGAACAAATGGGTATAAACTGGACACTAGGAAGTTTAGACTTGAAATTAGACAAAGGTTTCTAACCATTAGAGGCGTGAAGTTCTGGAACAGCCTTCCAAGGGGAGTAGTGGGGGCAAAAGACATATCTGGCTTTAAGATTAAGCTTGATAAGTTTATGGAAGGGATGGTATGATGGGATAGCTTAATTTTGGCAATTGATCTTTGATTATCAACAGATAAGTATGCCCAGTGGTCTGTGATGGGATGTTGGATGGGATGGGATCTGAGTTACTACAGAGAATTCTTTCCTGAGTGCTGGCTGGTGAGTCTTACCCACATGCTCAGGGTTTAGCTGATCGCCATATTTGGGGTTGGGAAGGAATTTTCCTCTGGGGCAGATTGGCAGAGGCCCTGGAGGTTTTTCACCTTCCTCTGCAGCGTGGGGCATGGGTCACTTGCTGGTGGATTCTCTGCAGCTTGAGGTCTTCAAACCACAATTTGAAGACTTCAATAACTCGGACATAGGGTAGGGGTTTGTTATAGAAGTGGATGGGTAGGGTTCTGTGGCCCGCTTTGTGCAGGAGGTCAGACTAGATGATCATATTGGTCCCTTCTGAGCCTAAAGTCTATGAGTCTATCACAATGCAAAGCCTAGTGTAACAGCTTTCTTACCACAATGAAGGTTCTACAAGTGTCCCACCAGCTTGAGTTCTGGAAGAGGGAACTAGAGATACTGACAAGAAGATTTTTCATCTCTTTGCTATTTGAACTCTTACAAGGGTTGAATTTAAGAAACAAAAAGCAGAGATCGTCAGGGTCACCCTGGGTTAGACCTCAAAAGACATTCAGTTCTGACAAATTACTACATCTCTGTCACCTTGTGGAACCACAGAATGAAAACTCATTTGTGTATACATGTTGCCTGCTTTAATCTTTAAGTAACTCTTTTCCTAGTTACTAAATCCTTAGTTAGTTTACTATAGGATTGGCTACCAATGTTGTCTTTGGTGTGAGATCTGAGGTACAAGTTGATCTGAGGTAAGCAACGAGTCTCTTGGGACTGGGAGCAACCTGAATATTTTGTGATTTGGGGGATAAGTGATCATTTATCACTACATCCAGCTTGCCCGGGTGGCAAGAGAGACTGGAGTGCCCACGGGGACTGTCTGACTCCATGGTAAGACTGTTACAGAGACCCAGGAGTTCACATTTTCCTTTACAAAGTTAAACCCTCTCTTACATGCTGCTCACTGAGCCAAAGAGAATGCTAAAGAGTCACAAAGCTGCAGACGGGACCTGACCCCAACGCACCAATCCACCGTCAACTCCACGCAGCATCATCCCCCGACGTGCTCACTGCACGGATACCTCGAAGGTGGGCCGCTCCCGGATGCGCTCCCAGCGGGGCCTGACAGGCAGGGTCCTAACGAAAGGCGACATGCCTTGGGAATAGAGTTTGCTCTGCTTGTTCATGTTCATGATGTTGATTTTGATCAGCTTGCCTGGAGCGCCTCCCTTCACACTGAAATAAAACCAGGATCTGAAAATGACACAAAGAGGGACCAGGTCAGTCTGTCAGCTGAGTAATGGAGCTGACATTCTTCTATCCCACAGAAAAGCGATGTCTGCTACCCCACAACAACTCTGGTGCTGGGGCACGAGCACTGGCAGTAAGGTCAGAACCCGAATGGGACTCCAGCATTAAGTCACCTCAGCAACCTCAGGCCTCCTGAAGTAAGAGTGCAGCATAATCAGAAAAGTGGGCATGTAAAAGTGTCTCTTTTTTCTACGAAGCTACCCACAGCAGCTCAGCCACATGGGTCTCTAGGGACTTGAGAGACTGATTCTTTCCCTATTCGAGCTGCAGAAGCCAACTGGCTACAGGAGAACCTGACTACTAGTCTACCACGGGTATCATCCCCAGAATTGCCAGCTAAGCAACCTCCTGCAAGAAGCTTTACTATTAGCCCGGATGCAAGAGGCAGTGAGGCCCCAGAAAGATTTGCAGAGTGCCAGAGTAGGAGCTCTCTTTGGTTTCTCCGTGCCCTTTATGCACTTTGCAGCAGAAAGGTTAATGCTGTCATCAGCACGGAACATGAGTAGAAGACAAGGAATGGCCAAGGAACAGAGCCACATGCTAAACAACTGCCAGGATTGGCATGGCTCCAGCTGTTAGCTCATGTCGGCCTTGCCTCCTGGCACAGGGAGAATGAAAAGAAGGCTCATCAGGAGAAGTTCCACCGTCCTCTCGAGTCCCTTTACCTGTTCCCATTTTCATACTCTGTCTCAGCACAGTCGGGCTTGGTCCACACATTGAATTCATAGTCAGCCGTGGGCAAGGAGCTGCCAAACACCGCAGACACAGTAGAGCTGCTGCTGCTGCTGTTGTTCCCAGCTACGTCCCCTTCTCCGTCCTGGTGTTCCACCTTCTCCACATAGGCCAGGTTCCCTGAGTCAAATTTGGAACTGAACAAGAGGCCGCCGCAGCGTATCTCCATGTTTAGTCCCCCACTGAGAGTGCGATTTCATCCTCTTGTCTGCACCAAGGCTGCTGTGGGGCTGTCCCTGAGAGCTGAGGAGCGCAGAAAACAACCCAACAATTAGAAGCTCCTCCCTAGCCACTGCTAACTTGTGATCATTATACTTTACCTTTCTGGTTCCAGGGCCTCATCCTAATCCCTCACTGAGAACCACAAGGATTTGCTACAAAAACATGAATTGAGCTATCAAGTTATGCCCCTACACAAACTGCATAGCACATCACTCCTTGCCAGACTACGTGGCCATCCACATACCTTCCCGTGCCTCCTGTGTGTTCAGCTCAGGCTCCATATGGGGCCTGAACTGAGACTGGAGGCTTTCTGGGCACAGACTGGTTTTCTACATGTCTTATACATGTGCAGCCCACTATTCAGCACCGTAAAAGTACTCGCTATGCTTCCACAGCACCTTTTATCCTGAAGGATCCCACAGCATTTGGCAAACTTAAACTGACACACATCAGCAGGAGCTGTGGGGAACTGACTGCTTTTGAATCTCAGGCCACTTATTTAGGTGCTTAAATATGGATTTAGAAGCTTAACTTTAGGCACCCACTTTTGAAAATCTTAACCAAAGAAAAACAATAACACTCACTGAGAGGTGTGAAGAGAAGGTAGAAAGAAACAAAACAGTTAACAAAGTTGCCAAGCCTAGGAAAGGCAAAGAGCTTTATTATAGTACTCAGCCCTCAGCTCCTAGAGAGGGACAGACTCGACAAGAGAGAGCTCCCCTCTTTTCTCCTGACAGCAATCTGAAACCATTGACAGACTTGTGAAATGAACACAAGGAATCAATCCACCCCTAAAATCACCAGGAATGGATGTAATCTAAAAGCTTTATACGCTGAAGACATCTTATATAAAAATGACCTTGGGGAGTGGGGGGGACAGCGGGGGACAGGGAGGAGAGGAAGAATCTAGGAAGGTTTCGGGTCATCACATTTCCACAAATGAGGAGATCACATTCACACATTTGCAAGAGACAGCATTGAGCTCCAAAACTTCAGGATGAAATCCAAGTTGAAGCTACATGGTTCACCTCCTTATGAGCCAATCAGTTGTGCTGCAGTAAATGGGCCTGCCAGTGAGAGGTCAGCTCAAGGTATCCCATTTGTTACCTGCTAGATGAAACAGGCTTCCAAATATAGATGTTTTGCTTGCGGATCCTCCTCCCTCCTGCTTTTTATGGTTCTAAGTACAAATCATTGCTCAAGCTGGTGAACCTATGGGGTGAAACACAACACGACTCAAAGGCACTCCGATATTACGGTGCTCAATCTCACCTAATAAACTAGATCAAAAGGCAGCAAGCCGTTACTGAGGAAAAAGGGAGAACTCTTCACACAGCCTCCTTGGGAAGGAGAATACCTGGTGAAAGCAGGGGACAGAAATTTCTCCCTCTGGTGCAGAGCAGTACACAGAACATGGACTGGTCCACCAAAGCATCTCTCCAGCCCTGACAGGGCAAGACACACCAGACCCTAATGCACACCATCCTGGTGACCAGCTCACTGTTTTCTAGATGATTTTAGCAGCCAATGCCTCACACATGGTGAGAGCTGGAAATGAATGCTGCATCTATTTTCCTAGGGTCCCAAGCTGAGCTGAAACAGAACATAGCTCTGGCTTCCAGCCAAACCTGTTCAAGACATGGCCGCCACTCCTGTCAAGTGGGGACTGAATGGAAGAGGAATCATAGAATATCAGGATTGGAAGGGACCTCAGCAGGTATCTAGTCCAACCCCCTGCGCAAAGCAGGACCAGTCCCCAAATGGCCTCCTCAAGGATTGAACTCACAACCCTGAGGTTTAGCAGGCCACTGTTCAAACCACTGAGCTAGCCCTCCTGCCCATCGAGTGACAGGCGGTGCCCCTGCAGTGTGCGGCTGTGTCCCAGCCCAGTGAGAAGCACAGAGACCCCCCCATCTCCCTGGGGCAGAGACTGAGCAGAGCCCCATGTTCGCAGACCCGGGGGCTCCATGGCCCTGCTCTGGGCCAGGACACATCAGCAAGCGGCCTGGGGTCCCGCAGCCCCGGATCCAGAGCCGCAGGGACACCGAGTTCAGCGGGGAGGCCGCGGCTGAGGGGGGAGCACAGAGCGCGTCACATGGTCACAGACATGACGGGGGGTGGGCAGGAGACCGGCAACTGGACACTGCGGGGAGGATGTGCCAAGCGCACGGGGGGGGGGGCTAGGCCAGAGGACATTGCGCAGGTGGGGCGCGCAGGGAGGGGGCGGGGCTGAGGGACAGATGCGCGGGGGGGGGCGCGCAGGGGGGGGGCGGGGCTGAGGGACAGATGCGCGGGGGGGGGCGCGCAGAACAGTGACGCCAGGGCGCAGGGGGCGGGCGGGGCTCAGGGGCAGATGCGTGGGGGGGAAGGGCAGTTACACCGAGCGCACGGGAAGGGGAGGGGCTGAGGGGCAGATGCGCGGGGGGGAAGGGCAGTTACACCGAGCGCACGGGAAGGGGAGGGGCTGAGGGGCAGATGCGCGGGGGGGGCGCGCAGAACAGTGACGCCGGGCGCGCAGGAGGGGGCGGGGCTGAGGACATTGCGCGGGGGGGGCGAGAAGGGCAGTTACGCCGAGCGCACGGGGGGGGGCGCGCGGGAGGGGGCGGGGCTGAGGGGCAGAGGCGCGGAGCAGGCGCGCGGGGAGGGGGCCGAGTCGGGGGCAGCTGGGCTCGCTCGCGGTACCAGGCCCCAGTGGGGGAGCCGCAGCCGGAGTCTCTCACCTCCACCCGCCCGGCCCCGACTGCCCGCTGCTCACCGCTCCGCGGGGCCGGGCCCGCTGGACACCAAACAACCGCCGGCCCGACAACAGCAACGCGCCCGCCCATTGGCCGGCTCCCTCCTCTCAGAGCAACGTGCTCGCCCATTGGCTGGCGAAACGGAGGGCGGAGCGAGCCACAAGGGGGCGGGGCTTCGCGGTACCTGGCGGTTTAATGTTTGGCTGCGGGGGGTGGAGCGAGCCCGGGGCGGAGCCGCGCGTGGCCCAGGCTCTGCCGGCCCCGGGGGGGCCTCGTGTCACTGGTGCCGCCCCGCCAACCCGGGGGGGGGGCAGTGACGTGAACGGCACCTGCGTCTGGTGCAGCCACTTCCCGCCCCCAGCTCCCAGCCCGGCCCCCCCCCCGCGAACAGCCACCCTGCGCACTACCCCCGGACCCCCCCCCCATACCCCCCTGCGCCCAGCCCGGCCCCCCCCGCGAACAGCCACCCTGCGCACTACCCCCGGCCCCCCCCAATGCCCCCAGCGCCCAGCCCGGCCCCCCCCGCGAACAGTCACATTGTGCACTACGCCCGGACCCCCCCAATACCCCCAGCACCCAGCCTGGCCCCCCCCCGCGAACAGCCACCCTGCGCACTACCCCCGGACCCCCCCCAATGCCCCCCTGCGCCCAGCCTGGCCCCCCCGCGAACAGCCACACTGCGCACTACCCCCGGACCCCCCCCAATGCCCCCAGCGCCCAGCCCGGCCCCCCCGCAAACAGCCACCCTGCGCACTACCCCCGGACCCCCCCAATGCCCCCCTGCGCCCAGCCCTGATCCCCCCCCGCGAACCGCCACCCTGCGCACTACCCCCGGACCCCCCCCAATGCCCCCCTGCGCCCAGCCCTGATCCCCCCCCGCGAACCGCCACCCTGCGCACTACCCCCGGACCCCCCCCAATGCCCCCCTGCGCCCAGCCCTGATCCCCCCCCGCGAACCGCCACCCTGCGCACTACCCCCGGACCCCCCCAATGCACCCAGCGCCCAGCCCCGACCCCCCCCGCGAACAGCCACCCTGCGCACTACCCCCGGACCCCCCCAATGCCCCCCGGCGCCCAGCCCGGCCCCCCCGCAAACAGCCACCCTGCGCACTACCCCCAGACCCCCCAATACCCCCAGCGCCCAGCCCGGACGCCCCCCCGCGAACCGCCACCCTGCGCACTACCCCCAGACCCCCCCCAATGCCCCCCAGCGCCCAGCCCGGCCCCCCCCCGCGAACAGTCACACTGTGCACTACCCCCGGACCCCCCCAATACCCCCAGCGCCCAGCCTGGCCCCCCCCCGCGAACTGCCACCCTGCGCACTACCCCCGGACCCCCCCAATGCCCCCAGCGCCCAGCCCCGACCCCCCCGCGAACAGCCACCCTGCGCACTACCCCCGGACCCCCCCAATGCCCCCCGGCGCCCAGCCCCGACCCCCCCGCGAACAGCCACCCTGCGCACTACCCCCGGACCCCCCCAATGCCCCCCGGCGCCCAGCCCGGCCCCCCCGCAAACAGCCACCCTGCGCACTACCCCCAGACCCCCCCGATACCCCCCTGCGCCCAGCCCGGCCCCCCCCCGCGAACAGCCACACTGCGCACTACCCCCCAGACCCCCCTGATTCCCCCCTGCGCCCAGCCCAGATCTGCCCCCACGAACCATCCCTCAGCGCCCAGCCCGGACACCCCCCACGAACCGCCACCTTGCACCCAGCCCGGACCCCCCCCCGCAAACCGTCCCTCAGCGCCCTGGCCGGACCCCTCCCCCGATAGCCCCCTGCGCCCAGCCCAGACCTGCCCCCTCAAACCGTCCCTCAGCGCCCAGCCCTGACCCCACCCCGCGAACCGTCCCTCAGCGCCCTGCCCAGACCCCTCCCCCGATACCCCCATGCCCCCAGCCCAGACCCCCCCAATACGCCCCTGCGCCCAACCCAGATCCTCCCCCCCAGCATCCGCCTGCACCCAGCCCAGACCCCCCCGATACTCCCCTGTAACCAGCCCGAACCGCCCCCGGCTCCTTCCAGCCCTGACTGCCCTGCCCGGACCCCCCTCTGCAAACCGCCCCCTGGCACCCCGCTCAGATCTCCCCTGCGAACCGCCCCCCAGCACCCTCCCTGGAACCCCCCCGGCACCCCACTGCGCCCAGCCCAGACTCCCCCTGCAACCCACTCCCCAGCACCCTGCTCTGACCCCCTTCATCCAGCCCAGACCCCCTCTGCGAACTGCCCCCGGCTCCTTCCAGCCCCCACCAGCATGCCTGGACCACCCCCAGCGCCCTGACCGGACCCCCCTGACACTCCCCTGCACCCTGCCCCCCAGCACCCCACCCGGAACCCCCTCAACACCCCCCTGCGCCCAGCCCAGACCCCCACTGCGAACCTCCCCCCAGCACCCTGCCCGGAACCCCCTGTGAACCACCCCCCAGCGCCCCGCCCGGAACCCCCCAACACCCTCCTGTGCCCAGCCCAGACCCCCCCTGCAAACCACCCCCCAGCGCCCTGCCATGACCCACCCCTGACACCCCCCAGCACCCAGCCCAGACCCCCCCTGCAAACCACCCCCCAGCGCCCTGCCCTGACCCACCCCTGACACCCCCCAGTGCCCAGCCCAGACCCCCCCTGCAAACCACCCCCCAGCGCCCTGCCCTGACCCACCCCTGACACCCCCCAGCGCCCAGCCCAGACCCTCCCAACACCCCCCTGCACCCTGCCCGGACCCCTCCTGCGAACTGTCCCCTGCCCTGACCCACCCCTGACACCCCTCTGCGCCCAGCCCAGACCCCCCCTGCAAACCACCCCCCAGCGCCCTGCCCTGACCCACCCCCTGATACCCCCCTGTGCCCAGCCTAGACCCCCCCTGCGAACCGCCTCCCGGCTCCTTCCAGCTCCCACTGCCCTGCTCGGACCCCCCATGTAAACTGCCCCCCATGGCCCTGCCCGGACCCCACCCCGACACCCCCATGCGTCCAGCCCGGACCCCCCCTCGAACCGCCCCCAGCGCCCAGCCCGGACCCACCCCTTGCCCAGCCCAGAGCTCCCCCAACGCCCCCTTCACCCCACCCCCCAGCACCCCACCCGGAGGCCCCCTGAGACCCCCCTGCGCCCAGCCCAGACCCCCGCCGCGAACCGCCCCCAGCGCCCCACACTGAGCCCCCCCCCCCACGAAGCGCCTCCCGGCTCCTTCCAGCTCCCACTGCCCTGCTCGGACCCCCCCTGTAAACCGCCCCCCATGGCCCTGCCCGGACCCCACCCCGACACCCCCATGCACCCCACCCGGACCCCCCCCCTGCGCCCAGCCCAGACCCCCCCCGTGAACCGTCCCCTCCAGGGCCCAGCCCGGACCCCCCCCAAAGACACCCCCTGTGCCCAGCCCAGACCCACCTCGCGAACCACCCCCCGCGCCCAGCCCGGACCCCCCCCCCGCGCCCAGCCCAGACCCCCCCTGATACCACCCTGCACCCCACCCCCCAGCGCACCGCCCGGACCCCCCCAACACCCCGTGCAAACCACCCCCCAGCGCCCTGCCCTGATCCACCCCGACATCCCTCTGCACCCAGCCCAGACCCCCTCCTGCGAACCACCCCCAGTTCCATGCTCTGACCCACACCCCTGACACCCCCCTGCGTCCAGCCCACACCCTCCCTGCAAACCGCCCCCAGCCCACACACCCCCTGCAAACCGCCCCCCACAGCCCTGCCCGGACCCCACCCCGACCCCCCCTGCAAACCGCACCCCAGCGCCCTGCCCAGACCGCCCCCCTCAAACCGCTCCCCGTCGCCCCTCCCAGATCCCACCCCGACACCCCCCGCATACTGCCCCCCAGCACCTCACCCACCACTGCCCTGCCCAGACCCCTCCCTTGACACCCCCCTGCAAACCGCCCCTGGCTCCTTCCAGCGCCCTGCCTAGACCCCCCCAAATCCCCCCTGCAAACCGCCACCAGCGCTGCCCCTCTGGGCCTGCCCCACACCGGGGACACTGGCTCCTGCTGCCCTTTGGGGGAGAGCCGTGGCCACCCCCAGCACCCCCTTACTCAGTCCATTGGCTTCCCCTGGCCTCGGCCCTGCTTGCCCCCTTGTTTCCGTCTCCAGCCAGCCGGCACAGGGCCTGGCCCCAGCGCTGTGGGAATAACCTGCCTCTCTCTGCACACCCCCAACCCCATTTCCTCTTCGCTTTCCCCACAACCCCACCAGGGCTGGAGGCATCGACTCTTCCCACCCTGCTCCAGCATTGGCTCAATGAGCCGCCCTTGAGGTGGGGGCTGGTTCCTCTGTACAGCTGGCACCGCACCCCTGGCCTCCATGGCTCACGCCGCCTTCCATCCCAACCCGGCCTGCACCGGAGATCCTGGCGCTTGGGGGAACAGGCCGGTCCCCGCGCAGGCACGACCCCTCCCGTCGGGGACCATGGCTGGAGAGCTGAGCTTGGGCCCCACCGCAGGCTGGGACCTAGCTGTGCCCTCGCTCTCCTTGGCTTTATGCCCAGCCCACGGACTGCCCGCCAGCCCTGGGACACACCGGCACTGCTCAGCCTAGGCGGGGGGAACGGGAGCCTGCCCTGCTCCCTGCGGATACACTCCAGCCAGGTACGACCCGGTAGGCTCAGCCAGAGTCCTGGTCAGGCCAATGGCCATTGCGGCATTTGAAGGCAGGGCACGACCAAGCCAAGACAGAGCCTACTTCTGCCTCCCCTTCCCTCCGGCTTTACTCACTCCCAGGACCCCTCCTCAAGGAGGCTGCAAGCTGAGGCTGGGCTGGCGTCGCCCCATGGGCCATGCAGCTCCCAGCCCAGCAGATCACAAATGGCACTGCTGGGACTGCCACAGGACCAGTAGTCATGGGGCTGCCAACAGTGTTGAAGACCAGCCCTCTGGAGAGTTCGGCAGTGGGACAGCGAGACTGAACAGGCGGGGAGGGCAGGTTACAAGTCCCCCAAGCCCAGGGGCAGTAGGAACCTTGGGAGACGACAAGCTCAGCCAGGGAATGTGGTACCCCAACCAGTAGGGAAGGGAGAGCGAGGGGGGCCACCCAGTGAAGCAGGGGTCAGCCAGGTGAGAGGGAACCAGGAGAGCAGAGGTAGCACTCACAGCAGGCCACCCCACCTGTGCTGGGTGGACAGGGCTCCTGGTCTGGAGGTAGCGCCAGGCAAATCTGTGCAGTGTTGAGATGGCAAATGAGGGTGCTGGAGAGAAAGGCGGGTGATAGATTTGGGGAGGGGGGGGAAATCAAGGGACAGATTTTCGGGGGGGTGGGGGTGGGCTGCAGGAGTGTAGCTTCAGGGCTGGCGGACAGTCAAGTGCCGGACCATCAGGCTCGGTAGCAGCTCAGTCATTCTCTGAGCCTAGGGGACAGAGGCCAAGAGGTTTCAGATTTCATATTGGTTATGGCCAGGAGGGATCATCTGATCATCTCACCTGACCTCCTGTAGATCAGAGGCCAGTGTGGAGCTGAGGACTTGGGCTGGACTAAAGCATTCCAGTCCTCAGCAGCGTGAGCCACACGCAGAGTCCAGGAAACCAAGGTGCCATCAGGGTGGGATGTGCCCAGATGATTCCAGCAGGTAACCTGTGCCCCCAACTGCCAAGGCAGGCAACCCCCTGGTCAGGTCCTTGCCAGTCTGCCCAGAGGGAAAATTCCTTCCCAACCCCAAATCTGGCCATCGGTTAGACCCTGAGCATGTGAGCAAAAACACCAGCTTGGCACCTCCTCAGAGGGTTCTTTGTACCATCCTGCCGGGGGGCCCAGCTCCAGCTGTGGCCAATCATAGATTAGGGTTGGAAGGGTCCTCAGGAGGACCAATCCCCAACTAACTCCCTGACACTTCCAAGGAAAGTGAAAAACAATCCAGCTGGCTAACTGGGCATTTCGGGGAGGGGATCCTGCCTGACCTCAGCACAGACCAGCTGAGGAATGAGATCTGATTATTGCTTTTGGCCCTAGATTTGAGGCAGGCGGACAGACGGGCTCAGGGTCAAGCTGCACAAAGGGTAAAAGTGCAGAACTGGTACCAGGAGAAACGTCACTGGGCAAAGCCAACAGCTTTTGTTGACAAGCTCCTAGGCCAGGGGGGCTGGAAGAAGGATGGGGCTGAGAGAGAGGTGGAGGACGCTGGCAGAGAAGTAAAGTGGTTTGCTAGAGGAAGCAGTGTAGCGCCGACCGCCTCCTGCTGAGCAGCGGTGGGTGGCAAATGCAGAGGAGAGGAAAGCTGGGGCTGCCAGAGAGCAGCAGAACCTATAGCACTAACCGCCAGCGACCACAGGTCCAGAGCAGCAAGAAAGCCAAGGCCAATTAAACTCTCCCTTTGAGCTTTGCCTTCTCCCCGCTTGGCACCACGGGTCTCTGCTCCGCAGGCCAGTGGAAGGAGCCCTTTTTGCAAAAGCTCCTGTGTGGCCAGGGGAGGGTAGGCCTGCCTCAATGATTACGGTCCCCACTGACCAGGTCCCACCACTGTTCCCCCTCCAAGACCCCCAAGGGCAGTTTTCTAAATGAAGGACAGTGCGGGGGTGCAGATCAAATCGTGTTTCCTTTATTTCATTCGAGAAGAGTCATGTACAATTTCAATTATTTGGGTCCTGCAACCTTTGGAATCCTGGAAGCGGATGAGACTCCAGGCCGGCAGGCGGCAGCAAGCAGGGCAAGCACAGGAGGGCACACCCCAGCCGCGAGCACCCCTCAAGGAGCCATATAAGCATGGAAAAGCGAGGCCCCTGCTACACCCGTCTCCCCAGGGAGTCCTCCCACTGGCACCCTGCATGCCCTGTCTCCAGCAACAGAGGGTTTGGGGTGTTGGAAAAACTCCCTAGCAGGCTGCAGAGTCCAAGGAGGCAGGGAAGGAGACAGGCTTTCCTAGGCTATCAGAGGACTGCACTGGGCTGGCTGATCCTTTGGGGGACAATATGGCTCAGCCTGGACAGTGGGCTCACCAAGCAGCTTCCACTTCTCCCCACCAAGGCTCAGCTCGGTTAATATGGCTTTTACAGACACGCCTGAGCAGCTCCCCACTCCGAGTCTTCTCCCATCTAGGCTGTGCTAGTGGATGGAGCCAGGCTGAGAGCACCTTGCCGCCATCTACCCTGCAGCAACAGCCTCCCCATCCCCAGCATCTAAGGGAGCAGCCAGGCCTCTGCTAGAGAGACTGCCAGGCAGGGGGCTCGCTGCTGCTTCTGGCCAGGATGGTGGCCATGATGGAGACTGGCCCAGTAGCACACAGGCTGGCTGAGACCCAACCAGCTCATTTCACAGAGGGCCCGGCCCTGGGCACACAGAACAGGAGGTTAAAGAGCAGGCTGCTCCCTTGAACCCGGAGCCAGTCTAGGACTGAGCATCTCCCAGCACCAGCCCACCTGGCCGCCAGCAAGGGCTGGGGGCAGGAGATCGCTGGGGGGAGCATGGAATGAGACGCGCTGCAGTCTGACACTATTACACTCCAGTTCCTGCAGCCTTATGCACTGCTCCTGCCTTTGCAAGCTGGGGTAGAGTTGCCTCGGGGGTTAGATCTTACCCTGCGCAAGACAGCAGCCTTCCCCTCATCCAGCTGAGTGAGGAGAGAACAGCTCCTCCTCCTGCCACAGGCTCTGGGCCTCCCCCCCAGCGCCAGGACAGCGCTGTGCCTGGCCCCCACCACACCTCCGGCCCGTTTTACACACTGACAAGAGGGGAAGCGGATACAGAGAGACAGGCTCCCCTACAGGAACAAGTGAAATGAAAGAAACGCTCCCCTCACCCCCTTCCTGAATTGGAGCCTGACCCTGTCCTAGTTCCTTCCCCCGGGCTTCAGGGCCTGGCTGCCAAAGCCAGATGTCACTGAGCCTGCCCTGCAGCCGGCCCTCGCTAAGGCATCCCACGGGAGCTGGGTTTGGCCCTTCTCTCCACTCCCCTGTTTGGGTAACTTGAGAGGTTCTATGGCAGTGAGCCACCCTCCCCCCAACAGGTGTGGCTTGGGGCACCAGGGCCCAGCATGCAGCACTCCCTCCTGATCCCAAGGGCCAAAGCAGAGTGATGCCTGCTGGGAGCTGTAGTCCCCAAGGCCCACACTGCCACATTCAGTGGAGAGGAGAGTGGCTCTGTTCTCTGTTTCAGCTCTTTGGAAAGCCACCAGCACATCCCCTCAGCTGTTAGTTTGGGGGGCGGCTGGGAACAACGGACACGTTGTCAATGCAGGTTCGCTCTGGCCGAGGGGGGCTCTGGACCGCTGCCCCATGGGCAGGGCAATGGATCAGAGCACAGTAGGTGTCCTGAGGCTGCGTGGCAAGATTCAGCAAACTAAGTGAAAGCAGTTGGGGCCGGGGGAGTCAATGGGGAAGAGAGCTTGTGGGCTGCTACACAGCACTCAACACCAGACACACGAGGGCTGAGGCGCTAGGCTAGCCTGGGCAGGCAGCCACTGCTGTCTATGTGGTGCAGTGGGCACACCTGAGCCGCCACCCTTCCAGGGGCTGCTCTTCCAGGTAACGTCACCATGAAGACCCTGCCAGGCCCAGGTGGAGAGGCACAGTCAGCAGCTCACTTGCCAGAGTTACGGGCCGGGGTGGGGCAGCTGGACATGAATAACCAAAACTAAAGCACAGGGTGCATAAAGCTTGGACATGTCGCCCCAGGGAAAAGCTCCCCAGCTACCCCCGCGTCTCAGCCTGTGCAGACACCTGCTGCTCCAACCCCTCAACGCAGCTACACTGAAAACGCACTGTCGGAACCGTCCTTCATCATGACACGAGGAGATTAATGACGTGAACGTCGTCCCCAGTGCTCCAGAGAGCCAGACTCTAGTGTCCAGAAATCATGGCCAGGGCCCAGTTCTTGATGGCTAGCGTTGTGTTCTGCAGGTATAGCCAGGAGGAATAGGTAAAGCTTGTCAGATGTTTTCTCATGCAATCCCACGACACTTCTCCACTAGAAGAGTAAGGAGAACAGGTTGTAGGCTAACCGCATACAGACACCTGCTAAGCAGACCAGCAGCAGCAAATGCAGCTCTTATACCCATGCAAGCCACTGAAGGGGACAACCGAAATCTACTGCAGGGAAAGTCCACTCAAGTTCGTGCATAGACACCCATGCACAACGTCAACAGGACTTCTCTGGCATTCCCTCAACCCCACCAGGCAAACGCCAGCACCTCTGCTCGCTAGTCTGTCCTGTCCACTCACTGAGGGCAGTAAGAAAATAAATAGCTCAGATCCTGGGGGATGAGCTCCAGCACAAAGCTCGAAAGAATCAAACACACAGAATCACCTGCCTTGCTACAGACAGCTGCAAGTTCCAGGGCATTTCACATCACACACAAACTCGTGTACCTGAGGCTGTGCACTCCTAGCCCACAGCAGCAGAGTCCATGACAAAGTAGCGTATGGGCTGGGCAGTATTTTAGCCAGAGGGGAAAACCCCAGGGGATTCTGGAGGAAGGACAGACAGGCTTGGGGCCAAGGCAGTGGACTGGGAGATCTTGGGTCACGCCTCATTTGTGTCACTGACTCCACATGTGACCTCAGGCATGTGCCTTAATCCAAGTCTCAGCTCCAGCTCTGAAAATGGTGATCACTAACACTGTTCTGACTGTAAATTCTTTGAGGCAGGGACTCTCTCTCACCACGTGCCCCTGCCAGCACAGGGGGGCTCCAGGCACTTCTGCAATACCCACTAATCACTCCTGTGGCTCTAGTTCTAACATCCCCTTTCTACAGAACTCGAACGTGGACCCAGGGAATTACTCATGAACGGCTCCTCTTCTTTCTAAGCAAGGGCAGACGGGCCTGACCCCCGGGACAGTGCAGCCTCCCCTTTCTGCCCAAAAGCTCACAAACAAGACGACAAGAACAAGAACAAAAGCTGATCAGGTGGCCAGCGCTTCTCACTTGCAAGCCTCCACACAGAGCTCCCATCCCCGCTCGAGGGCTGTGCCTACGGATTCCAGCGCCGGCAGCAGGCAGTTCTGCAGGAGGAAGAGGAAGAGCTCCTTGATGCATTCAGCAACATGCAGCACGAAGTCCGGAACCCGAGCCTGGAGCTGAGAGCGAAGGGGCAGAGAGAGCAATTTGCTTAGCAGGGGCAATGTGCTCGCATCAGACAAATTCCACGCTGGCTGCAGCCCATCAACACCCAGACTGCAAGGACTCTCTCCTGTCTGGGGAAAGAAACCTCTTAACTAAACCCCACCTCCTTAGATGGAACAGCTGCTACAGCAGCTTCCCAGACATAGGTGTAGCCTCGCCCCGCACTGGCACTCACACTGCTATGGGCCCAGCCTCCTGGCGCTAGTTCAGATCCCCACATCACGGCACAAGGGGTTCTCCCTAGCACACCCCGAAAGACTATCGCCAGGGACAGCTTGTTCAACAGCCCCCTCCTGTCACTTGTCTGTGACGAGTGTGACCTGGAGTCATTAAGCAGAACAGGCAGTGCTCTGCAGCAGGTTTCCACACCGGAGCTGGCGAGCGGGCAGCTAATGCAAGTTCTTCCTTACCCACTCGATGAACCAGGGCAGGTTGTCTTTGACCCAAGAGATCTGAGAGGAACATTTCCCAGAGACATAAACTGCAGTCTCATTGGTCTTTGTCCAAACCAGTTTCAGGTTTGGTCCCAACACCGTCAGCACTTGGGAATAGTAAACAGGGACGTTCCTCTCCAACCAGCTGGAAGAGAGAGCTAGCGTCAGTATCTGAACAGCGAAGGCAATTAGGGGAACGGAACTACAGTGAAAGCTGCCTTTAGAGACCAGGCAAACAGGGGAGCTGTAAGGCTGTATTAGGAACCTTGGGGACCATTCGCAAGTGGCTTTCCAAGACGGGGATTTCCTAATCGCTGTGATCTTCCATGCATTAGTAACCCCACATGCATTCATGCTCGTTTGGCTCCTTTGCTTAATTAAAAACTGCCACTGACCTGTATCCTTCCAGGGAGTAATGGGACACTTTGTTCCAGGCTTGCTGGGAGACCGACAGGATGCCCGAGGAGCGAAGGATGTGAGCAGAAGAAGCTGGAAAAGAACAAATGACTCTGGGAGAGGACTTCAGACAAGGTTGGCCTGATTTCCTAACCACAGCGCCCAGCAGCGGCAGTGCTCAAACACAGCATGCTCTGCAAGCTCTCCTCCCGGGCTGCAGTCCGTGCAGCTAGCAGGAAGTTCCGTTACCGCACGGTTAGAGTGGGGCAGGGGCCACTCTGTGGTGGGCAGGAAGTCCTAGGCACACAGGGAACCCAGCACGGAGAGCAGCCTCAGGGACAAATAGCTGCTAAGCAGGTACAGGTGGTTCTGGGAGAGACAACAGCGCCAATATTTAGCATGGTTTCACAAGGGCAGCGTGGAGCCAGCCTCACGGGGGAAGGAACAGAGGCTGCTGACGTTGCTTTATGATCTTGGCTCTGAGCCACGTGACTGTGCAGAGGCAACACACTTACATCTTACTGCTCAGGTAAGGAGGTGGTCTGGGAATGTTGCAACCTGAGGAGGTTGTGAAGGCTAGGACTATAACAGCGTTTAAAAGGGAACTGCATACATTCATGGTGGTGAAGTCCATCAATGGCTATTAGCCAGGATGGGTAAGGAATGGTGTCACTGGCCTCTCTTCGTCACAGGGTGGTGATTGATGGCAGGAGAGAGATCACTTGATCATTGCCTGTTAGGTTCACTCCCTCTGGGGCACCTGGCTCTGGCCACTGTCGGTAGACAGGATACTGGGCTGGATGGACCTTTGGTCTGACCCGGTACGGCCGTTCTTATGTTGCTGAACGTTTGGTGAGCAAGGCTGTGATTCTGTTACAGATTCCGTGACTTCCCGCAACCTCTGTCACTTGTGCAGGTGCAGTGGCCAGAGCAGCAGCCCCGGGGAGCGCCTGAGCATCAGTCCCTGGGTGTGGTCCTGGAGGCTGTCGGAAGAGCGATCTCCGGGGGCCTCAGAGCAGTAAGCCCCCGCCACTGGAGCAGGCCCCGCCCACCCCCCCAGAGCAGTAGGGCCCAGGAGCAGAGATTTAGTAATAGGTATTCATAGTAAAAATCATGGACAGGTCACGGGCCGTGAATTTTTATTTATTCCCCATGACCTGTCCATGACTTTTACTAAAACATAGCCTCACTGCTGAGTGAATGGTGAACAGAGCCATATGCCCCTCGTGGGTGCTTGTGCATCCCGGGTGGGACATGCTCACCCCTGCTGACTAGAGAAGGGATGAAAGCATCCACACAACACAGGCAACAAAAAAGACTGTTACTCACCTTTGTAACTGTTTTCTTCGAGATGTGTTGCTCATATCCATTCCAGTTAGGTGTGTGCGCGCCGCGTGCACGTTCGTTGGAAGATTTTCTACCCTAGCAACACCCGGTGGGTCAGCTGGGCGCCCCCTGGCGTGGCACCGCTATGGCACCGAATATATACCCCTGCCGACCCGTCCGCTCCTCAGTTCCTTCTTGCCGGCTACTCCGACAGTGGGGAAGGAGGGCGGGTGTGGAATGGATATGAGCAACACATCTCGAAGAACAACAGTTACAAAGGTGATTAACTGTCTTTTCTTCTTCGAGTGCTTGCTCATATCCATTCCAATTAGGTGAATCCCAAGCCTTACCTAGGCGGTGGGGTCAGAGTGAGAAACTGCAGAATGCAAAACTGCTAAGCCGAAGGGTGCATCGTCTCTGGATTGTTGCACCAGGGCATAATGGGAGGTAAAGGTGTGTACCGAAGACCATGTAGCTGCTCGACATATCTCCTGAATAGGCACTCGAGCTAAGAAGGCAGCCGACGAGGCCTGAGCCCTGGTCGAATGTGCAGTAATATGACCCGGAGAGGTATGAGCTAGCTCGTAGCAAGTGCGGATGCACGCAGTTACCCAGGACAAAATCCTCTGAGAAGAGACGGGCTGACCCTTCATCCGGTCCGCCACTGCAGCAAAGAATTGGGGCGTTTTGCGGAAGGGCCTCGTACGGTCAGTATAGAAGGAGAGCGCCCTACAGACGTCAAGCGAATGTAACCGCTGCTCCCTACGAGATGTATGAGGTTTGGGAAAGAAGACTGGTAGGAATATGTCCTGGCTGAGATGAAAAGCCGAGACTACTTTAAGGAGGAACGCCGGATGTGGGCGTAGCTGCACCTTGTCCTTGTGGAACACCGTGTATGGTGGGTCCACCATCAGAGCCGGAAGCTCAGAGACTCTCCTAGCCGATGTGATGGCCACAAGGAAGGCTGTTTTCCATGATAAATATAGGAGTGAGCAGGTTGCCAATGGCTCGAACGGGGGGAGCGTAAGTCTCGTCAGAACTAAATTGAGGTCCCAGGAAGGGGCGGGGCATCGTACTAAGGGGTATAGATGCTCCAGGCCTTTGAGGAACCTCGAGACCATAGGGTGGGAGAAGACAGAGTAAGTACCTTCTCCGGGGAAAGTCGAAATAGCCGCCAAGTGCACTCGCAGAGATGAGATAGCGAGGCCTTGTTGTTTTAGGTACCAGAGGTAGTCCAAAATAGTAGGGATAGGAACCTCCACAGGGGCAACATTCTGCGTGTGACACCAGCAAGAAAACTGTTTCCACTTGGCTAAGTAAGTAGACCGCGTAGAAGGTTTCCTGCTACCCAGGAGTATCCCTTGCACCGGGGCAGAGCAGCGTAATTCCGATTGGCTTAACCATGCAGGAGCCATGCTGTTAGATGGAGGGATTGTAGGTCTGGGTGGAGAAGCCTGCCGTGGTCCTGCGTTATCAGATCCTGATGAAGGGGTAGGGGGATTGGGTTGGCTATCGAGTGGTCCAGCAATGTGGTGTACCAGTGTTGTCGGGGCCATGCAGGGGCGATCAGGATCAGTCGAGCCCTGTCCCTGCGAAGCTTTACGAGAACCCTGTGCACCATCGGGAAGGGTGGAAAGGCGTAAAGCAGGTGGTTCACCCAAGAGATTAGGAAGGCGTCCGATATTGAGCCCAGGGCGAGACCCTGGAAGAAGCAAAACCTCTGACACTTCCTGTTGTTGCAGGAAGCGAATAGGTCTATGTGGGGACAGCCCCACTTCTGGAAGATGGAATGTACAATGTCCGGGCGGAGTGACCACTCGTGGGAGAGAAAGGATCTGCTGAGATGGTCTGCCAGAGTGTTCCGGACCCCTGGGAGGAAGGACGCTACAAGGTCTATAGAGTGGGCTATACAAAATTCCCACAGTTGAATCGCCTCCTGACAAAGGGGGGAGGATCGAGTCCCTCCCTGTTTGTTTATGCAGTGCATGCTATTGTGTTGTCCGTGAGTACTAGAACACAACGGCCTTGCAGATGATGTTGGAACGTCTGGCATGCGAGGCGAACTGCTCTCAGCTCGCGGATGTTTATGTGCAACGCTAGTTCTTGAGATGACCAGAGGCCTTGCGTGCGACGATGGCCTATGTGTGCCCCCCAGCCGAGAGACAACGCGTCCGTTGTTAGGGATACAGAGGGCTGTCTCAGTTGGAACGGCATCCCTGCACACACAAGGGAAGGTGTTAGCCACCAGTTGAGGGAGCCTAAGACACTCTGAGGAACGATGACGATCATGTCTATGGCGTCCCTGCCCAGGCGGTAAACTGAGGCGAGCCAGGTTTGAAGGGGACGCAGGCATAATTTGGTGTGCTTGGTTACAAAAGTGCACGCGGCCATGTGACCGAGAAGGCTGAGGCAGATGCGGGCCGAGGTCGGAGGAAAAGTTTGGAGACTTTCTATGACCGAAACTAGTGCCTGAAACTGGGGCAGTGGCAGGCAGGCTGTTGCGAGTGTGGAGTCTAGAATGGCCCCGATGAATTCTATTCTTTGAGTGGGCACTAGCGTAGACATCTCTAGATTGATCATCAGGCCCAACTGCTCGAATAGGTCCGTGATGATAGCAACTTGCCTGGTGACTTGAACCTCAGAGGTCCCACAAATAAGCCAGTTGTCTAGGTAAGGAAAGACGTGTATACACTGATGACAGAAGAAGGCGGCCACTACCGCCATGCACTTTGTAAACACGCGCGGGGCGGTAGAGAGGCCAAAAGGGAGGACCACAAATTGAAAATGTTGGTTGCGCACCATAAACCGTAGGTACCGTCTGTGCGGAGGGTAAATGGCGATGTGAAAGTATGCGTCCTTCATGTCGAGAGCAGCATACCAGTCTCCAGGATCCAAGGATGGGATGATGGTCCCCAGGGACACCATGCAGAACTTCAGCTTCTTCAGAAAGACGTTGAGACCGCGTAGGTCCAGGATGGGTCGGAGACCTCCTTTCGCCTTGAGAATTAGGAAATATCGGGAGTAAAATCCCTTGCCCCTGAACTCCTCCGGCACCTCCTCTATAGCTCCAATGGAGAGAAGCGTACGAACCCCTTGGCAGAGGAATTGCTCGTGAGAGGGGTCCCTGAAGAGGGACGAGGAGGGTGGGAGGGAAGGGGCGAAAGAAATTGGAGGTGGTATCCAAATTCCACCATGCGTAGGACCCAACGGTCTGAGGTTAATTGGGCCCATGCAGGGAGGAAGGAGGAAAGGCGGTTGGAGAACTGAAGAGGATCCTGGGAGAGGACTGGTGCTCTGCTCTCGGGTGCACCTTCAAAAGTTCGATTTTGGTCCCGCTGATGGTTTGGCAGGAGCGTTATTCTGGCCCCCTTGGGAACCCGATTGTCTCCTGCTGTTCCCGCGACCACGCCTCCTGCTAAAGTCTTGTCGTGGCCTGGGCGGGGGATAAGGGCGCTGAGGCTGGGTACGGAAGGACCGTCGTTGGGTTTGCGGAGTATGCATCCCAAGGAAACGCATGATGACTCGATTGTCTTTGAGACTCTGGAGTCTAGGGTCTGTTTTCTCAGAGAATAGGCCCTGTCCCTCAAACGGAAGGTCCTGAATAGTGTGTTGCAGTTCGGGGGATAGACCCGAGACCTGCAACCACGATATTCTCCGCATTGTAATGCCCGAGGCCACGGTTCTGGCCGCCGAATCAGCAGCATCGAGCGAGGCCCGCAGAGAAGTCCGTGCCACTTCCTTCCCCTCCTCCAGAAGGGTTTGGAATTCCGGGCAGGAGTCCTGTGGGACCAGTTCAGCGAACTTACCCACCGATTGCCAGATATTATAATTATACCTGCTGAGCAAGGCCTGTTGGTTGGCCACCTGCAGTTGGAGGCCTCTGGCGGAGTAAACTTTTCGCCCCAGTAGATCCATCCTTCTAGCCTCCCGCAATTTCGGGGCAGGGGCTTGCTGGCCATGGCGCGCTCTCTCATTCACAGATTGAACGACCAGAGAGCATGGAGGAGGATGGGTATATAAGTATTCGTACCCTTTAGAGGGTACCATGTATTTCCTTTCCATGCCTCTGGCTGCAGGAGGGATAGACGCCGGGGATTGCCAAATGGTGTCCACTGTGGCCTCCCGCCCCCCGGATGGAACGGATGAATGGCAGAGCCACGTGAGTTGGGGCATCTGCCGACAGTATGTCTATGACTGGGTCTTCCACCTCCGGGACCTACTCCACCTGAAGGTTGATGTTTCAGGCGACTCGCCGGAGAAGGTCCTGGTGGGCCTGATGTAGAAGTGCCGGCTACTGCCTCATCTGGCAAAGAGGAGGATGACAGACCCGGCACGGTTGGCTCATTTAGTGACTCCTGTTCCGGAGGAGCACCAGGGTCCGGGAACACCTGAGGATCCGGCGCAAGAGCCGAGTCGTCCGTACCCACTGGAGGAGGGCAGCTAACAGTGGCCTCTGGTGCCCGATGTTCAGACGGGGTGGAATGAGATGGAACCGTGGGTTCGTCTTGGGCCTGGTGATATGCCCAAGGCGTCCAGAAGGACCACTGAGGTGCGTGTTCCGTGCCCTGAGGCTCCTGGAGGACACGACTCTGCGTTTCTGAATCTCCATATGCGGCGCTATCAGCGTGCGAAGACTCAGATGGGTGCCGTGATGGCCATGGCGGAGCAGAGTGCACGTGAGGAGGAGCCCTGTGTGTAGGGTACCGTACGTCATGCCTCACAGGAGAGCGGTACCGGGAGTCGTACTGGTGCCGAGAGGTTGACCGGGACCTGAGACCGGCGCGGTGCCGGGAGGTCGACCGGGATCGTGAAGCTCTACGGTGGGAGTGACTGTGGTGCAAACGGTGCCGGGAGCTGGACCACCATCTGGAGTATCGGTCCGGAGAGCGGGATCTTGACCGGTACCGCGAGTACGACCGGTGCCGAGAAGGAGATCGGTACCGGGACTGCGAGCGGCAGCGAGATCGGGAGCGCTGGCGAGACCTTGATCTCGAGTGGTGCCTGCCTGCGGCGTCGATGGAAGGTGCCTGACCAGGGCCGGCTTCCCTGCTGACGCAATAACCCGCACCGGTGGTGCCGGGGGTTGGGGCAGGGTGGTCTCCGTTAGGGCAATGAGTTCCCTCGCCGTCGAAAAGGTCTCTGGCATGGTGGTGGGAACAATAAGCTCGACCTCAGCGTGTGCCGAGGAGCTGTCACGCACTGGACTCAACGGCTCTTGCCTGGCCGGAATCAACGATGCCGAGATTGCCGGTGCCGTGGCAGTTGTTGGTGCCGGGCAACTCGGTTTCGACTGCTGCTCAGACTGCGGTGTAGATATTGGAGCCGCAGGAGCTTTGACCTTTTTGGCACGCGGGGAGAGGGAGCGGTGCCGGGCTGGTTTCTGGGCCGGTGACGGCTGGTGCCGGGGCATCTTGGCGGTGCCGGCGCTCTCCGGTGCCGATGAGGCACTTCTCCCCAGCGCGGACTGTGCGACACTCGGTGCCGAAGACGGAGGAGTGAGGGCCGCCTCCATTAGGAGCTGCTTTAGACGAAAGTCCCGCTCCTTTTTTGTCTGCGGCTTGAAGGACTTGCAAATCTGGCACTTATCTGTGAGATGGGATTCCCCCAGGCACTTTAGGCAGGAGTCGTGGGGGTCTCCCGTGGGCATCGGCCAGCGGCAGGCCGAGCACGGTTTGAAGCCCGGTGAACCAGGCATGGGCCTGGGCACCAGGAGAGGGGAAGGGGCTAATCCTCAACCCTCTGAACTATATACACTAACTAGGTTTACAAAAGGTTATTAAAAGTGTTAACTACAACTATAAAACTATATACACAATAGTACTAGAACGAGTGAATAGCTAGGGAAGTGGAGATGAGCTAAGCCGCGCTCCACTGTTCCAACGACCGACACGGGCAGTAAGAAGGAACTGAGGAGCGGACGGGTCGGCAGGGGTATATATTCGGTGCCATAGCGGCGCCACGCCAGGGAGCGCCCAGCCGACCCACCGGGTGTTGCTAGGGTAGAAAATCTTCCGACAAACGTGCACACGGCGCACGCACACACCTAATTGGAATGGATATGAGCAAGCACTCGAAGAAGAACCCACAGATTCCCAGCAGGGAGCCACATGGCCCTGGAGGAAACAAGGTAGCTCATACTCTGGATGCAAAGGAAGAACTTGCTGGGGAAATCACGTACTCAAACAAATCAACCAAGCCGATGGACATTTACAAATTCACTCTCTCCTTGGAGGATCTGATCATGCCCCACTCTTAGCCGGGTTTCAGTGGGGGAAGGGCTTACCTTGAAAAGACCCCTGTGTCCTGATATCATGCACGAGGAAGCCAGCAGCAAACACCAGAACCACAAGCAGCAGTCGAACCCAGGGGAAGCCACGGCCTTTCATCTTCTGCAGCAGGTTCTTGGAAACAGAACAAAAAGTAACTGATGCTGCTAAACGCAGCTGGTTCCGAACTGCTTAACCACAGACTCCTACTCTGGAAAGTTGGGTCGTTCTTTTCACTTCCCCCTCCCATCTGTTGTGTTCTGTCCAGTCCTCCGGCTGCCGGGCGCACAGTGCCTGGACTTTTTGGAGCCCTATGCAGATGGTTCCCCACTCGCCACGCTTGCGGTTAGCCACATAGTCCCCTTCTCAGCATGTGGCCGCCTTGTTTCCCGTTGTTTTACACAAGGCACCAGGCTCCTCTTTGCAGCTGGAAGCAAGGAGAAAGAGCCAGCAGTGTCCTGCAGGCCCCTCTGAGCACTACTCTGAAACCAACTAACTCCTACTGACCCCAGAAGAGAAAGGCAGGAAAACAAAAACAGCCTGAGGACTCCCGGGCAGCGTCGGGGAAATCCCTCTCCTATCAATGCCAACCAGGCGCTGGGGATGTGGGGTTAGTTCCCAAGTCTCTTCTGGCCTCCCTGCCCCAAAACCACCCTGCATGGAAAAGCCACTCACTTTGCAGGTGGCATGGCAGGCTGCTAGATCCTGGAGGCTGTTTGGTCCTTTCACGGCAAGTTCTTCGTTAGTCACTTTGAACGAACGAACCGTTTCCTGGAGAGATTTTCGCACCTTGAAGAAAGGAAGGAGGACACGGAGTTCCACAGCACAGAGACGTAACAGAACACCCCGCTTGGGCAGAACCTCCAGGGGCCCAAAGCATGGCCTACAGGGCGGCCACACTGCCATCTCCGGTGCAGAGCGGCAGCCCACCCAGAGCCTGCTCCCATGCTGACCCCAGGCCAGTTAATCAAGCCTCACTCTCTATCACGCTTCTACCCCCCAGGCAGCCTAAAGCCACCCCCGCAAGGAGTGCCACTGACTCTGTGTGAGGGGGTCTGCACCACTGAGCGTGTTCAATCAGCATGGGGCAGTGACCACAGCTGCTCTGTGATCTGTCCCACTGTCAGCGCAGCGTCTCTGCCCAATATGGGCACTACACTGGCAGCAAAGTTTGGGCAGCTCAACTTGTATAAACCCCTGGATTTCAGCCAGAGGGGAGGCCAGTTAGGTCACAGGTAGTCCACTGCCCTCCCCCCAGGAGACCAGGGGGAGTGGTCTCGCCTCTGTTCTCCAGTCTAGCATTAAATGTTGAAATTCAATCTAATGTGAAGTCCAAGAGCTGCAATCCAAACGGCAGACATGGAAGGTGGGATGCACTGGAAAGCCCACAACAGGCATTCGCTATGGCCATGTAATTAGAAACTCCCTTCTGGCAGGCCTTGGAAAGAACGTGGGACCTGACTAAAGACACACATTGGCCTGGGCTGGGCTCCACACACTGGAGGGCAGCATGGGACAGCGGAGGGAGGGAAAGGAAACCAGACATTGAGACTGGCAGTAGCAGCAGCACAAAGGACACAGTACGAGGCAAGGTCTGAGACGCAGGCAGTGAAGGGCCGGGTTATACGGCACTTTGAAGGCGAGGAGAAGGTCTGAACCACCTCGGTCTATACTGGTATGTTAGAAGGCTCCCACCCCACAGTGACCAAGCACCTCCCCAGTGACAGGACCTGCAGACACAACAGCCCCCGTGAGGCGGTGAGATCGCATTAGCCCCACTGGGAAAGCGACCTCAAAGTAGGCGTGGCAGGATTCGATTTTTACAGGTAACCGTTGATTTCACTGTACACAAACTGCCGGGAAAACGCTTCCATCGACAAGTGAAATTTACAGATAAGCAAAGTAAGAAAAATACGGGCCGAGATCTCAGAGTTTCATTGAAAGGTATTTACTAGGTATATTTTCACATGCAATGCTGACAATGGGTTTTAATGGTTATTAAGATTTAACTTTTTGACTCTCGATATCACCTGCCATTAAAGAATTATTGTCTGACCTCCAGCATCTCCCACACGGATGAGCATTTAACAATAAAAACAATGCTTAAAACAAACATCGCTACCGTCCGTCGAAATGATAAAACAGCAGCGATTCTGCCCAGCTCGCTGCAAGGCAGAACCGAGACCCAGCAAGGTTAAGCAACTGCCCAGGTCACACAGGGCGTCAACGGCAGAGCTGGGGTTGAACCAGTTCACTGCCTTCTCCTTCCCTCCAGCACATCCCGCCCCATGGAAAGGGACGGTTTCCCCAACGTCCCTGCCCCCCAGCATATCACCTACTTTTCTGGAGGTGCTGTCCCAAGACTCCAACAGATGGTTCAGGAGCAAGCTGTGGAGCCAAAGGAAAGATGTCTCAGTCTCTCTGTGGAGGGTGGTGCCCGCGGGCTAGTGTCTGCGAGCAGGAAGATGTCCAGCCACAGAATGCAGTGATAAGGGACGTCTTGCCCCTCTCTTCCCACAGGTTGCTTTGGCCCCAGCTGTTCTTCCTCGCATGATCCCTCCCTAGCTCTCACCTAGAAGATGTCAGGGCTGAGCTGTATGTCCCAGCCTCCCAGGCAGGCAAGAGAGTATGTCCTAGTGAGCTCCATGGAGTTTCCAAGCCACCTAGATGTGCTTATGGAGGCCCAATACTGCAAAGAGTCACAAGTCACATGGAAGAGAAGGCCTGGACCACCCTGAAGGCAGCAGTACCTGACTCCGTGCCACTGCACCACCCTCACAGAGTTCATGCTCCAATGAGGAGTGAAGGGGCACGCCGCTGGGACTCAAAGGAACATCACCCCCAGCCCCACTAACACAGGTGGCCTCTGCCTGCAGAGAAGGGAAATCTCCCCAAATAACTTCAGGAAGCCCAGCTCTGGCCTTTGCTGAAGCTGTGCAGGACGCAGCCATGCAGGAAAAGCACGTTAGCCAGGCTGGCTGTGCCCCGAGCCCACAGCTCTGCTCAGATACCTCCTCTTGGTTTCAGGAATTTCTTCAGAATAGCTCAGCATCCCGGCTTGGCCCAGTGTGGTTCCAGGGGAATCTGACAATTGCCCCAACGCTCCAGCCCTAGGCTTGTACACAAGCAGACACACTGGGCTATCAGTTGAACTGCCACTCTCCAAATCATTTCTTGTTAAACTCATCAGGCTCGTTGTCAGTTCCTCCTGGGCTCACTGCCATCCCAGGGTGGGTACCTTCCTCTGCTCGCCACTCCCACCCCACCAGAACTTCAGCTGTGCTCACTGGGTAGCCCGTGTCCTCCAGAACAGACGCCGAGCCAAGCAAGAGGAAGTGGATCACCTGTCTCCTGCTGACTGTTTCTGCTCATTCGCATCGGCCCAAAACCCAGCCAGCCCTGTGCACACGCCTACCTGGACTGGGAGAGGTGTTTAGTATACAGCTGCCGCCAGACGCTGAAGCTCAGGGCATCCATGCTCAGGCACTCGCTCAGGCAGATCAGGAGCTGTGCAAGAGGAAAGCAGAAAGACTGGATGGCTGCTTGCTACAACTTCAATGTGTCTCCAGCCCTCCCTCGGGGAGGCACAGTTCAGTCACGCTACACTCCCAGCTCTGCAGCTCAGCTTGCCAGACCAAAAGCTGTGCATCTGCTTGCTGACTGAGTTTGAGACCCACGTACAAGTGACCTGATTTCCAGAAGGGCTGAGCAGCCACAGCTCTCACTGAAGCTCATAGCAGCTCTGAAAACCAGGCCCACTCGCCTCCCCACTAACGAGAGGGCGTTTCTGCTCGTGGCAGTATTTGGCTTCCCCAGCTGATAGAAGCAGCCCCGGTTCAGCGCGCCATCTTGGGCCAGCCAGCACCACTATGCAGTTCAGGTTATTTCTCAACCCTTTTCTCTAGTCTAGTTCTCCCATCTCTCTAGCTACCTACTTCCAACGTACTAATCACCGTGGTGTCTAGGCACTGGACCCCTCACACCTGTACTTCCCTCAAAGCACAGAAAACGGGGCTCGGGCTTTTTTTGCTTTGTTGCAATGGATAAAGAAGCCCTGAAAGGTGTTGTGTTAAAAAATCCCTTTTTCTGCCCAGTCTTTCCTTAGTGAGACCTTCACAAACGAGTCAGATCATCCTCACTTCGCTGGGGGGCTGCAGTGTGAGCCGGAGCTTTCTCAGCCCTTATCCGATGGGCTGAGGGGGAGGGGTCTCTGCACCAAGAGCTTTTCTCCCAGCTGCTGGGAATGAATAGGTGTTAAAAAACCAACGTAGAGCGCCCGGAGAATGCTCATCGCAATCCGGTTTCCTTTGCCAGGTCTCTGCTATCTGTCCTAGCAGATCTCCAGTCATCCCTACGTGTCTTCCAGGAGCGACACAGTGGACAAGACTTGAAAGTTTAACGTAAGAGCTAAGCAGAAGGCCAGCGTTCTTCACAAGCCCGTCAGACCTCCTTTATCCACCCTAAGGCAGCAAGAGAGGCACAAGTCCATCCCCAACCCCCTTGTTAAGGCAGCTCTCTGGACTGGCTGGAACTGGGCTCGAAGAACTCACCCACGGGGCATCCTGGCCCAAGGCGTGCAGACCTGGCCTCACTTGGCTCCCGAACAGTGCTAACTCTGCACAGAAATCTCACGCTCAGTCAAGGCGCCCTCGCAGGCCCAGCCCAGCAGTGCCAAAAACAAAGACGAGCCCAACCTCTCTGCCGACTCTCCAAGCGCTCACCTCATTTCTCATGTCGGCAGGACAGTTTGGAGTGGCTCTGGACAGGAAGGAGGGGAAGTAGGTGTGCAGCGTGGTCTCACGTTTAGCGCCAAACGCTAGCACTTTCAGCCTGGGGTACAACTGGCGTAACTGCTCCTGCAGGCTGAAGGACAGATCACATGAACACTTCTGCATTCGTTCCAGCCCTGCGTGCTCGGCCTCACTGAGGCAGGGCCAGCTGCTTAGGGGAACACTGAACACATGGCAAGGCGGGGCATGCGAGCCTGGGAGCCAGAACAGGAGCTAGGAGATGGCTCTCCAGTGGGGCTGCTGGTGAAGCACGATTGTTCTCTCCTCCCAGTCAGACAGCACCCAGGATGCCCCGAGCGTTACAATCCCAGCCAGTGCGAATGTCGGCGCTCGTATCCTGCTCAGGACCACGAGGAGGGAATGGAGGGGTGGCAAGCAGCCGCAGTTTCAAGAACATAACATTAGGACAGGCTCCCCTTTGCCAGTGTATCTCCTCTTCCAATCCCCTTGCCCTTCCCCCGTCATTCTCCTGCTTTTCAGTTCCAGCCTCCTCAATCTGCTCAGCCTTCACAGGCACACCCTTCCTCCCAAGGCTCTCTAGACTCGGGCCCTCACACACTCCCCCGACCCCCGAGGAACAGCAATTGTGCATCCAGCTGCTGTGCCATGGCTTTCCCTTGGACAGGTGCAATGGGAGCTATAAACTGCTTCCAGCATGACACACACTGCCCAGCTCCCTGTCTGAAGAACGATCTGCTCTTCAGACTGCCCGTGAACCAGGCCCCCTTTCATTCATTCACAGCATATCTACCACAACACGTGCAAGCCTCATTAGTTACCAGAAAGAGCTCCGTTATCGAACCAACAGAAGTCAAGTAAATGAAGATGGCAGCAGTCGCTCTCCTGAGCCCACGCCAGGTCCCCAGCTAGCGCCGCCTGCCTGGCAGGACATCTCACATGCTGCGGGCACCTGCCCAGCCCAGCTGCTTTTCTCACTACCCATTTCTTCACTTGCTTGAAATAAAGCCCCAAGGGCTGCAAGTCACCTTTCCTGTATCAAGACCGGGGGCAAGTCAGCCATACCTGGGTGATAAGGAGTTGTTGGGCATAAAGGCAAAGTCCAAGAGTGGGAAAAAGTCCTTTGGTCCAATCATGCCAAACCCTTTGGTCAGGTTTGCGTGTGTCCTGCAATGGAAAAATGTCAGGACAGAGGTTACAGGAGTCATGTCACTGCAGGCAGGCAGCCAGATGGGAACCCCTTGGTGAGCTGTTTCCAAGGACTGTGCATGCTTCCCCCCCACCCCCTCCCATCAAGAGCACCTGAGCTCCAGGATTAGACACGAGATTAAATCCAAGATGCCTAATTTCAAAGTGGGAACATCAAACAAATCTGCCTGTAAAGAATCTCCTTTTGGACCCTCAGCAGTGCAAGGCTGCCTTGCTGTTGCAAACGGGAAAAATTCTGCTAACACTCTTACAAGGGATTGCTTCCGAAACAACAGCAGCTAGTACAAACATTCACCACATTTCAGGCCTCAAACTCAGGGAAGATGCCAGTTCATTCGGAGAACACAGCTGCGGTGGGAGCACAGCGCATGGGTTTCAGAATCACCCCACATCTATTTCAGGCCCAGTTTCGCTGTGATGCATCACTGGCTGCTGAACAGGTGGAGAGCTGTCTTGTATATTCTGCAGCATTTTGTTCTAAGCAAAGAACCAAGCCCCTTGCCAGCTGCTCTACAGGCCAAACTCTGAAGCAGCATTAAAGGCTGCACCTTACAACACCCCATGCATCTAGAGACTACAACCCTGAGGCCATGAGCTAAGGATAACTGAGCCCAGCCCAGGAACTCCCTCAGGGTTGCGCTGATGCTGTACTTTTCACTCCCACTCTCCCAGCAGGTCTTCTTGTGCAATACACACTGCCTTTTGTTCTACGCACTCAGCATCATACCAGACTGGCCTTTGACGAACTTCTCTCCCCCTCACCCCTTTTCTTCTTTACAGGCAACACGCAAAGGAAACAATGGGCTTCTGCACTTGTTTGCTTCTTTATAATGAAGGGCTGGAATGGGGAGGCAAGAAAGGTGTTTGTGCTTGTTTCTAACGTTAGGAACATACGCCTTATCTACTCTTCCTGGGATACTATGGACAACTAGCTACCTAGCAGGACAGTGGCAATGGAGATAGCATACAGTGAAACCTGCCAGAAGGGCTGGACTCTTTACTCAGGTTTCCAAAGGCCGAAGAATCTGGAGAAACACCACCCAAGATCTGGCTCACACATGACAGATCTGTAAAAAACGACAAAGAGTCCTGCAGCACCTTGCAGACTAACAGGCATACTGGAGCATGGGCTTTCATGGGTGAATATCCACTTTGTCAGATGCATGACACGTGTGACATTCCCAAGGGAAAAGACAAATGGGGAAAAACCCTTATTTTAAGTAAAATCTTTTCAGGAATTCTCTTGTGTTGCTCTATAGTGGCTAAAGAACACGTCCCCTTTATCCTTCACAGATCACCTTCAAATGGCTTTTCTAGAGCCCGTGCCCTAATGCAGGGAATGGAGAAAGGACATCTTGGGGACCACATGTCGTCTGCCCTCCAAACTTCTACGCTACAGGTGAAAACGGCTATTGCGTGGCTGTGTGCACAGCAATCAGCCCACGCTCACAGTCCTCATTTCCACCAGTCTGTGGGAACGAGAGACAGAAGAAGACACCAGAAAACCGGATCCTGTGTCTGAAGGAGGGGAAAGGATAATTAAAGAGCCAGAGGCATTCATGAGAGCAGCCTTCCCCCAGCTGCAGTCTAGATTCAGCCTATTCATTGTGGAGCCCGTCCCTGAAAAAGTCCCTTCACCCCCTTCATAAAGCAAAGAAACGTTCCTGTCTCCTGGGTGCACTTCCCCTCTTCTCCTTCTGTGCCCAGCATTTAGCCCCCGGCGTTCTCTCGGGAATGGACAGTGCACAGCCTGTGAATAACAACCCCGCCACGTTCCACTAATGCGCCACTGCACAACCCGGCTGCCTCGGAGACGATCTGTCTGTCCCTGTAGCACCGGCACAGCTTGCCACCCTTGGCTACTCTGCAGCCTCTCTTCCCAGGCCTGTCAGCCAGATATGCCCTGCACCTTTTCGTCAAGGAAAATTAAGACAAATTTGAACCCAATTTATCTTCTGCTGCTGAGCTGTCTAATCCTGGGCTCTGTGCTGCTGGTGCCAGTGTTCAAGGTGTCAGTGACAGTTCCATTTGGCTGTTAATTACAGGACCTACTACATCAAAATGAAGCCAGAAACCTGTAATCCTAGTTTATGGATTCATGCAACACTCAGTATTTGTTAGCCCCATTCAGTATTGTCTCCTGCCCAGGAATCTTCATCCAACACCCAGCCCACGCGCAGCTGGAGGGAGCCTGCTCCGTTCTCCCCCCCACACACACACTGCGGTTGGGGAATTTTCAGTTGTTTTCGAGACAGAATGTTGTAACTAGGCACTGCCGGCAGCAGTGAGACGGACACCAGCTTCCTTCAGAGCACTCCATCTGCACAAGTCAATCCGTCGGCTGCCAGCACCTCCCACACCCGGTGAGCAGTCCGCAGTAGACACGGCCCAGTGAGCTCCCTGACTCACGATGAAAACTGGCCAAAGCTGGGTTCTCCCTCGTGTCCCTTGTTTTAGATTTTCATAGATTTTCATAGATTCATAGATTCTAGGGTCAGAAGGGACCAATGTGATCATCTAGTCTGACCCCCTGCACAAAGCGGGCCACAGAACCCTACCCATCCACTTCTATAACAAACCCCTAACCTATGTCTGAGTTATTGAAGTGTTCAAATTGTGGTTTGAAGACCTCAAGCTGCAGAGAATCCACCAGCAAGTGACCCATGCCCCACGCTGCAGGGGAAGGCGAAAAACCTCCAGGGTTTCTGCCAATCTGCCCCAGAGGAAAATTCCTTCCCGACCCCAAATATGGTGATCAGCTAAACCCTGAGCATGTGGGTAAGACTCACCAGTCAGCACTCAGAAAAGAATTCTCTGTAGTAACTCAGATCCCACCCCATCTAACATCCCATCACCAACCACTGGGCACACTTATCTGGCGATAGTCAAAGATCAATTGCCAAAATTAGGCTCTTCTGTCATACCATCCCTTCCATAAACTTATCAAGCTTAATCTTAAAGCCAGATATGTCTTTTGCCCCCACTACTCCCTTTGGAAGGCTGTTCCAGAACTTCACTCCTCTAATGGTTAGAAACCTTCGTCTAATTTCAAGTCTAAACTTCCTAGTGTCCAGTTTATACCCATTCGTTCTTGTATCTACATTGGTACTAAGCTTAAATAATTCCTCTCCCTCTCTAATATTAATCCCTCTGATATATTTATGAAGAGCAAGATCTGGGTTGCTGCATTAGCAGCTGGCCAGGAACATGAGGGCTGGACCTAAACGACATACACCGATGCAGCTCGCAGCTGCCCCGATCTTTGACACAGGACGCAGCCATGGCTGCTTGATGCTGAATGACAGCATTCACGTCATGCGCTCCCTGCTCCTGAAAGAGAAGCAGAACACCACTATTGATTCTCCAGAGGAGACCATGGGACACTTAGAACCAATCCTGCTCCTCAGCTGTCCAGGGCTGCCAGGGTTCTGGCTTTAGGCAGGGAGTAGTCAGCACCAAGTTACAGAAAACAGACACGCTAAAGGCTAAGCTAACGAGATACAGTTATTACTGGTACTTCGTTTAGACACTGTCACCCCACTGAGGCTGAGGTCATGGGTCAAACCTCACTGCAAGTCTAGGGAGCGTCACGTTTTCAACACTATGCCAGCGTGACACACCGTCAACCCCTGGTGAGGGCAGGAGCTCCCATCCCACAGGTCAGAACTCCAGGTTCTTAATGTCAGCAGGCCAAGGGTACCCATGGCCCAGGAAGTGCGGTACATGACAGCTGGGGCAGGCTTTATCCTTAACGGAGAGAGACCAATCAAATTCAGCTGTAACTCACATCAGCAGCCGGTCCAAGTAGGCAATCGCATACGGGGAGAGGGACTTGATCCCCAGCACTGGAAGCATAATGCCAAGCCACACTGCATAAAAGGAGAAAGCTATTAGAACAAGACAGGGAAGAATCTCTGAAGTGTTTCCTACTGACTGTCCAGAAACATGACCAGCGTAAAAGGTAGGTATTTATAAGAGCTACACACCTGCCTGAAGCTATCTGGGAGAGACAGGCAGGGAGATTAATGTTTTAAAGGGCCAGAAATGTTTTTATATGTAAACTGAAAACAAAACTCCTGTCTGTCAGGTGTAGTACACACCTTGTTAATGGGCATTATGCACACAGTATTGGTAGAATGGAGAGAGAGAGAGAGAGAGAGAGAGAGAGTGAGAGTGTGTGTGTGTGTGTGTGTGTGTGTGTGAACTGAAGGTATTATGTCTTTCCACAGTTCTGTTTACCCACGTCAAGTATCCCACAACACACCGCAAGGCTGAAGTCAGCATTGGCATTAGAAAATAGGCAGCCTGTCAAAGCCAGGATACAGGACTGGTGTGTCCTAGCACAGGCTGGGATGGAGCTCTGCATCAGCTGGCTGGGAACGCAGTATCCAAAACAGAGCGAAGAAAAGTACCACATAAAACAGCAGGTTAAGGAACTGTTACAGACTGGTGAGCTTGAGAATGGCAAACAGCTTTGCAACTTATACAAATCAGACTACAAATACTACCAGTTAAAACGCATACCTTCGAACTCCCCTTCTGTGTACGGTGAATATGCTGAGAGAAAAGAATTGCTTTCCAGAAGGACAATACGTATGTCTCCTTTTTTGTACTGTGCCACTTTGTCTTTGACAATCAATTTGGTCAAGGCTACATCTACACTGCAGCTCATGCCAGCATAACTTGTCACTTGGGTGTGAATAAACCAACCCCTGAATGACAAGTTACTCTGGCAAAAACACTCATGTGCACAGTGCTAGTTAGCCAAAGAGCTTCTCCTGCCGACAGCTGCTGCCACTCGCAGAGGTAGGATTTTGATGCCGATAGGAGAGCTCTCTCCCATAGGCACAGAGTGTCTTCACCACACACGCACTAGCAGCTCTATATAAATATATCAAGGGGGCTAACGTTAGGGAGGGAGAGGAATTATTTAAGTTTAGTACTAATGTAGGCACGAGGACGAATGGGTATAAACTGGATATTAGGAAGTTTAGACTTGAAATTAGACGAAGGTTTCTGACCATTAGGGGAGTGAAGTTCTGGAATAGCCTTCCAAGGGAAGTAGTGGGGGCAAAAGACTTTCCTGGCTTTAAGACAAAGCTTGATAAGTATATGGAGGGGATGTTATGATAGGATCGTTAATTTGGGCAATTGATCTTGAATTACCACCAGACAGGTCTGCTCAATGGTCTGCGGGGGAGATGTTGGATGGGATGGGTACTGAGTTGCTGCAGAGAACTCCTTCTTGGGTGCTGGCTGGTGACTCTCGCCCACATGCTCAGGGTTTAGCTGATCGCCATATTTGGGGTCGGGAAGGAATTTTCCTCCAGGGCGGATTGGCAGGTGCCCTGGAGGTTTTTCGCCTTCCCCTGCAGCGTGGGGCACGGGTCACTGGCTGGTGGTTTCTCTGCAGCTTGAGGTCTTCAAACCATTTTTGAGGATTTCAATAACTCGGTCCTGGGATTGGGGTTGTTATAAAATTGGATGGGTGGGGTTCTGTGGCCTGCCTTGTGCAGGAGGTCAGACTAGATGATCAGATTGGTCCCTTCTGACCTATGAGTCTATGAGTCTATGAGCACGGCCGTATCGGTGCAGCCGCAGCACCACAGCGCTGTACGTACAGACATGGCCCACGGGGTTCTTTGGTCTCGAACATTTTTAAGGATGCACCGTGAGTTTCCAAAGAAGTTAAGTGACCCCGGGCTTTTACTGTTGAAAATGATTTACCCTGGCAATGAAGAAGTCATGAAAGTGACGTAAGAGAAAGCTAATCCCATTAGAGAGAGGAGCCTCACCACACATTTACAAGGTCTTGTATGAATTATTTGGGGTCCCTCACCCACGGCGTCCCACAGCAACATGCCTGCAGTGACCTGCCTTTGCTATCTCCGGTATATGTCCTGTTTTCAAGTAGAGCAAAGCAAGTGCCTGAGTGGAAATTAAGTTCACTCTCTGGATCTCCCCAGACTGCATCTTCTGGACTCGGGCAGCTCATCCATTTTTACCTTTCAGTCCTTCAGTGAGGTCTGTGAATCCAGCTTGTCCCAGAGCCCACATGATTGTGAGGCATTTCATTGGCCTGTTCTGATGGGACCGTAACAGCTCTAAGTACTGAAGGGAAAATCAAACACGTTAAATTAAGTTAAGAAAACTCCACAGCCTCCCTCACCCCATAACATTCTCCCAAGAAAAGGCAGGGGAAGGCTCAGAGCAACACTTTACAAATCTGACCTGTAGCTAAGCCACCTTGTGCCATGGCTTTGCCATGGGAATTTGGGGACAGGAAACAACAGGACAAGAGCAGCTGAAACAAACCTGAAACTGACGTGTTTGCAGCAAGAGAGAGAACTAGACAAGATTCAAAGCAAGAAAGTCGTAACATGAGACTAAAACAGAGGGTGTATTTTATATTCAGTGCCAGGCATTCCCTCAGGTGCAACAAACACAGCTGTATCAGAGCAGATCTATTGCTTCAAAGCACAGGAGGGGAACAAATCAATGCTCCAGCAGCAAAAGAGCTACCAAAATTAGGCTACAAATGCCCTTGGCACAGGGTTAAAGGCCACAAGATACACACACGCCGAATAAATCAATGCTACCTGCAAGGGCATTTAAGATATAAGTGAGCTGCCACTAACATTATTCGCCCCAGAAGCTGAGACAAGCAGTGGGGAAAAATGTGAAAACCTGATGAGAAGCCACTGCTGTCTTTTCAGTGCTGTGCACTTGGTTCTCTCCACACCAGTTACTGATCCCCACAGCCTCTGGGCTTCAACTGCCCCCAAATACTCAGACATACAGAATCATAGATTAGGAGAGTTGGAAGGGACCTCAGCAGGTATCTAGTCCAACCCCCTGCTCAAAGCAGGACCAGTTCCCAAATGGCCTCCTCAAGGATTGAACTCACAACCCTGAGGTTTAGCAGGCCAATGCCCATCGAGTGACAGGCGGTGCCCCTGCAGTGTGCGGCCGTGTCCCAGCCCAGTGAGAAGCACAGAGACCCCCCCATCTCCCTGGGGCAGAGACTGAGCAGAGCCCCATGTTCGCAGACCCGGGGGCTCCATGGCCCTGCTCTGGGCCAGGACACATCAGCAAGCGGCCTGGGGTCCCGCAGCCCCGGATCCGGAGCCGCAGGGACACCGAGTTCAGCGGGGAGGCTGCGGCTGAGGGGGGAGCACAGAGCGCGTCACATTGTCACAGACATGACGGGGGGTGGGCAGGAGACCGGCAACTGGACACTGCGGGGAAGATGCGCCGAGCGCATTAGGGGGTGGGGCCGGGGGCAGATGCGCGGGGGGGCGCAGGGCAGTTGCGCCGAGCATGTGGGGAGGTGCCAAGCCAAGGGGCAGATGTGGGGGGGGGGCCTGCAAGGCAGCTGCGGCAAGTGTGCGGGGAGGGGGCAGGGCCGAGGGGCAGATGCGGGGGGGGGGAGGGGCAGTTGGGATCGCTCAGTTCCACATTCTCCCCCTCCCGACCCCAGACTTAGCACTAGGCCTCGCCCGCATACACAGCTGCAGTCCCTGCCCTGACCAGATTACACTTCAAGACAAGCTATAACAAATGGATGCAGCCGACAAGAGGAAGGACTGGAGAGCGCCAGGGTACTGCCGTAAGCTCAAGCCGTGACAGGCGGGCTAGGAGCCCAGCAGGAACCTGTCAGTCATTTAGAAGGATTTGGGTTTTTTTTAAACAAACGAGAAGCTGCCCCCACCTGCCCCCGTCACCAGCCAGATGATTTAGTCTGGCTGTGAGCTCTGTGAAGGATAGGAGGCAGGCTGAACAAATCACATTAATAAACCCTGACTGAGAGGCTTGGAAAGCAGCCTACTTCTTCATTTCCGGATTCTCAGTTTCATCAGCTGAACAGTACTTATGGCCCCAGAAAGGCAGTGTAATAAGATGAGACCATGACCCATAAACCCTCGGTATCAGAGGCCCGGGATGAGGCTTGAACTAAAGTAATAGTCAAGACTTGGCTAACACAGAGTAAAGTTAGGCTGTGAGCCAGGGGCAGGCCCTGCTCACAGGAGTTGGCAAGGAGAAGGCTGCTAACTGGACATATACACATAGCTAAAGGGTGTCAAGCACTAATACGATAAACACGGGCCAGGATGGCACCAGAACATTCCGGTACGAAGACATTCCACAGAGATAATGAGGAAGAGGCCGACCCATCCTAAAGACGACAGGGTCAGAAGGATAATACGATGGACAGACTTGTTTGTTCAAACCAACCTGTACCAGGGGAGAGGCAGCACCCCAACACGCAGAGGGGTTGTACCTCGGCACGTCAGAAGTGATGTGTAACTTGTTTGTACCTGTGTATAAGAACACACCCCTGGGGCGGTGTCTTTGTCCAGCCTAGAGGGCAGTGGAGAGTCCCCCCACTGACTGAGCCAGTCCATTGCCGGGGGCACTATGTACTAGCAGAACCGTAGACATCTGATCCGGGGAGTTAGAGACTGTTTTGTTTGGCAGTAAACCTGGCCGCGTGCCTGGGTACCTTATCAGAGTCTGTGGTCATTGGGAGTTCTCTCAGGGTTTGCTGTGCCAGCGATCTGCAGAGCCGGGGCAGCACGCAGAGGGAACACGCACGTAGCCGACTGGTATCAACACTGAACAGAGCAGAGCCCCGCACCGGTGCATCTGATGACACTGGTGATCCTGACCGCTGATTTGGTGAGTGAGCGAGCTGTCCGCTGTAGGAACCCCGATCTAACACGAGCTAGGGAGCCCCCGTAACCCCTCCCTGCAAATCCCACAGAGCTTAAAAAAATCTAATGGGGAAGAACCATGGAATTAAACCTGTACGGTGAGGGCAGAGACTAGCCCTGAAATGCAGAATATTGCAAACTATAACCAGGGCTGTTAAATGGTTAAGACAACATGCCACAAAATTGGTGAGACAAGTAACAGAAACAAAGAAAGTGTTAAAAGAATCAGAAGATGCTACAAAGCCCTGGACTGCTCTCACACTCCTTGCACGGTGGCAAGCAGTCCACAGACAACCAGCACAGGAACAGAATAAAACATTGGAAACAGCTGCAAGGAACCTACAAAAAATACATGTGCCGTCCCCTGTTACAAATATTGGTGGTTAACAGCAGGCTTCCGGTAGCTACCCAGTGCCTGAAAAATGGGGACAGAAGTGGAAAAAGGTGGCCCTAGTAAAATTAAAATATGAAACGGGGTCCACTGCAGTGCAACCACCACCTTAAGTCCTTCTACAGCACCGGGGTTAGGGTGCACGCTTGGACTGTGGGTGATCCCAGTTCAAATCCCTTCTGGGTTGGTTGAGAAGGGGTGGGCATCTCCATCTCAGTGGTTTGAGCACTGGCCTGCTAAACCCAGGGTGGTGAGTTCAATCCCTGAGGGGGCCACTAAGGGATCTGGGGCAAAATCAGTACTTGCTCCTGCTAGTGAAGGCAGGGGGCTGGACTCAATGACCTTTCAAGGTCCCTTCCAGTTCTAGGAGATATACCTTTTTTTTCGGGGGGACAGGGGGATAGCTCAGCAGTTTAAGCATTGGCCTGCTAAAACCCAGGGTTGTGAGTTCAATCCTTGAGGGGGCCATTTGGGGAACTGGGGTAAAAATCTGGGGACTGGTCCTGCTTTAAGCAGGGGTTGGACTAGATAGCTCCTGAGGTCCCTTCCAACCGTGAGATTCTATGATAAAAGCCAGGTTACAGTTAAACTTAAACTAGAACCTAGACTGGTACCTGTCAGAACGGCACAGGTAAGTGCACGGCAGGAAAGAGTAGCACACAATACCGTCACTGAATTGGTAAATCAAACAAAGGAAAAAATGGAACAGTTCACAGAGCACATTAGGAGACAGGAGCTGCGACTCGATCGGAGAGTGAATAAAGAAGAATTTCAAGGTAAAAAAACAAAATTAAGCAGGTTAACACCTAGAATTGATGCATTAACACATGGAGTTGCCCCAAAACAGTTAACTGCAGCAAAAAGGGCACCCGCGCCACCCATTTGGCATGCACACAAAAGCAACAGACACTGGGGGAACAAATTCAGGTTTTACAAGAGCAGGTAACTACCCCCACTCTCTCTCAGAGCCAGGATAAAAACCAGGGGCGCGGTTCCCAGCTGCTTTGACCCACAGAACTACACTCTGCGCTCATATCTAAAAATATAATCTTCTTTCTCAAATATTTTTACATACTGGTTAAGTTAGTTCTTTTATATGCTTCCCCAGGCCTGGGCTACACTAGCGCGGGCGTCTGAACTAAGATACGCAACTTCAGTTATGCTATTCGCGCAGCTGAAGTCAAAGTATCTTAGTTGGACTTCCCTGGCCGTCCTCACGGTGGCGCGTCGACCACTGCGGCTTCCCCGTCGACTCCGCCTACTCCTCCTGCCGAGGTGGAGTACGGGCGTCGATTTGGGGATCGATTTATCGCGTCTAGACGAGACGCGATAAATCAATCCCCGATGCATTGAACACTACCCGCCGATCGGGGTAGTATAGATGTACCCTCAGTTTGCTAAACTCGTTGCTGCTGCTGGTACTTTCAAATACCTCAATAGAGTTAACCTCTCTTGGCTCAGGTCTCACTACCTTCCTAGGTTGCTCTTTACCTCCCACCCCTTTCCCCCACCTCTCACTTCAGCTTTCTGTCTCTCTGTTTGAAAAGTTAGAGTTTTTACAGAAACCTCCAAAAGATAAAGCAACTGAAAACAGAACAAAACAAGAAATAAAAAGAAAACAAGATAAAAACTTTAAATAAATCCAGTAAATTAATTATTTTAACCCTTCAGGAATGCAACAGCTAGAATTACTCCTAACTTTCTGAAGATATGGTTATCTGATACCAAGGGTTTATGGTTCAGGGCTTCATCTTATTACAGGCAGAATAACTGATGCTTCTTAGGTGATGCCTATTCAACGAATGTGGGAATTTTCTGTAATGTTTTTATGATCCATATGCGGTATCCCCGGGCGCTTGGCACTGCTATCCACTGAGGTCTAGTCTACACTTCCTCAACATAACGACGTCGCTCAGGGGTGTGCAAAATCCACCCCCGAGTGACACAGCTAAGGCGACCTAACCCCAGAGTGGACACAGTTAACGAGACCTAACCCTTGACATAGATGCGGCTAGGGTGACAGAAAGATGCTTCCGTCAACTGAGCAACCGCTGCTCATGGAGACAGATACGTCAACAGAATAACCTGTTCTGTGGCTGCTGCAGTATGGCTGCAGTGCGGCAGCTGTGCCACTGTCACACCCGTAGTGCAGGCATTGCCTAGCTGGAAGCAGACTCTTCACAAGGACTCGCTCCAATCCACATGTGTGAATGGAGAATCTGGAAGGCTCAATGGAGCAGCAGAGAAGAAAAGACCTAAGCTGGAAACCAAAGAGGGAGTCAGGTGTGGACAGACATCTCTCAAGGAGGTCTGCTAGGACAGAGACAGAGAACAGAGCCGGTAAAGATGGGTGCAGAGCAATCCTACCTGCCAGGAGCATCAGCAGGAGACCACTGTTTTTTCCCAGTATGCTAGGTCTTGCGAGCAGGTGCATGGCCCAGGAACCGTATGAGAGAGAAGCTCGCACAGCTCCAGGATGCAATATGCCTGACTCTGCTGTTAGTGCCATTAGCCCCTCACTTCTAAACACACTTAGTCAGAAAAAAGGTCCAGCTCAAACACCTGGCAGGCTGTTTGTTGCCAATACAGGGCCTTAGCGAGCTTCCTCAGCCGCTGCGCAGCACAGGGACCTGGGGCAGACAGCACAGACAGCTGTGTCCCAAAGTGAAACCGAGCGAGTCACTGTGGAGGCCTGGGGGTTGGATTTTTCAACATTCATTAAAGAAACTGCCTGTTCCACAGTGGCTCACAGAAACCTTGGGAGCCAGGCCAAAGAGCAGTTTTATGGAGGGACAAAGGAGGAAAGCTCATAGCATCCAGCTAATTCCAGGCTTTCTAGGGTATGTGGCCTTCCAGCACTCAGCTGTGCCATACAATTCTCACAGGAGGGGCCCATCCACTCCCCGCCTTTTCTTCTTCTGGCCAGGGATTAATTAAAACAAACCATGAAAGGTCACATAAAAGTGAAGCTGTGGTTTGGTCTGGGTCACAGGAACACAGGGTTCAAACTATAATGGGCCAGAAAAGCAGAGTCAGCAGCACAATGGGATAGCACAAGACAGAGCCACAGCCCAGGGCACAACCGTAGTGACCGCATGGCCCATGTGCCAAAGTCAGTGCATTCGTTTGCTCTGAGTGAGTGTGATATTAAAAAAGTGGATCTCATCTCATCACTACTTAAGAGCAATAAGCAAAGCTAACAGGTAAACTTCCTTCTCCATTCTCTCCGGCTCAGACAAGAATCGGCGCCCTCTAACAGGGAAACAGGTTACTAGACAGCAATGAGATTCTTCAAGAGAGTGGCACCTGTATTTACTGGGGCTCTACATGTCTGGGCGGGAGCACTGACATCCACCTGTTTATGATGGGCTATTTCTACCCTCTGGAAACTTTCCAACCACGTCCCCATTGGGAAGGCGGCTGTCAGGAATACACTCTACCTCAGTGGCTCTCAACCTTTCCAGACAACTGTACCCCTTTCAGGAGTCTGGTTTGTCTTTCACACCCCGAAGTTTCACCTCACATAGAAACTACTTGCTTACAAAATCAGACATAAAAATACAAACGCGTCACAGCACATTAGTACTGACAAATTACTTACTTTCTTGTTGTTACCATATAATTATAAAATAACTCGACTGGGATATAAATACTGTACTTACACTTTAGTGTACAGTGTATCTAGAGCAGTATAAACAAGTCAGTGTCTGTAAGAAATGTTAGTTTGTACTGACTTCACTAGTGCTTTTCTTTAGCCTGTTGAAAAACTAGGCAATCTCTAGATGAGTTGATGTACCCCCTGGAAGAGCTGTGCGCACCCCTGGCTGAGACCCACGGCTCTATCTGAATTCTCCATCAGTATGTTCTATGCATGCTGGTCAGCACATTGGGGTGCTTAGAAGGAACGTGGCTCCCTCCACTAAGCTAGACAGATCCCTTGTGGCTCATGAAGCAAGAGATCTTTCTGAAGGACCAGCAGGACCCACTGCGTAGGAGGGGAATCGCTGTTTGGTTTTACAAGCAGGCCAGCCTAGTAGCTGGACACACCCATTACGCTCACCTTGCCCAGATTCACTGTTGCAATTTTAGGCTTGTCCAACACCACTGCCTGTACGCAGATCCGGTATCCATGCAGCGACTCCCCTGCAAAACACGCGACACCAGGCTCAGACTAGGCTGGAGTCCCAGCAGTTGAAGGTTATGTTGCTCTTAAACACATCTCCCTTCCCCCCCACAATATCCAAAAATGGAAGGGTTACCCCCCATCCACCGCCAAACAGCACACCCACCTGGGTTCGCACAACCCACTCCCCTGTCCAGCGTCTCTCTCTCTCTCTCACCCACTAACCCTTTCATAACAGAGGTGGGGCCCAGCATGATGCTTTGGGGTCCATTTCCTTCTGATCCATTCTCCTTGCTTTCCATTCCCATTCTGGGTCCCTCCCTCTGATCTCAGCCGTCCTGTGAGCACACACTTGCCTCTGCTAGACGGGAAGCACAGTCCCACCCCGGGAGATAATCACCCTCACTGTGGTGATCCCCAGCAGCCCTTGCCCCACTCACTCCACAACAGAGTCACCAAGTTTCTGAGAAATCACCACCAATAGCTTCTCCAGGCAGAAAAACCTCCTGCCTAGCCCCAGCTTCCAGGGAATGCAGAGGTGGCTGCTGCTGGCTCCCAGACAGATTCTGCCCCGGGGTAACTCAGTGGAGCAGCCTGGGACTAACCCCACCCTTGTTTAAATTACAAAGGGACACGGGGAGGGGAGCAGGAAGACAGTGGGCAGTGATGGTTATGAGAGCAGCTCATTCATTCCTCACTGCTTCACTATGATCATGAGTTGTGCACACTGCAGCCGCTCTGCAGCACGAAACCTGCAGCTGCTCCCTGGGAATTAAAACGTGAAGGTGGAAGCAGCACAGGAAGCTCCTTCTGGTTGTGGGATCAGCCCATGACTGGAATGGCTCTGCTAAAATGATCAGCAGTGAAATAGTTAATGTCAGTGTTTGTGTTATCTTTAGGTTTCAGAGTTAACACTTGTTGAGACTAATGAGGCAATTCACACCTCTCAGAGCTAGTGTTTCAGGCAGCCCACAGATTTACAAATCAACAGCATCAGTTCACACACTGGTCACATGTTCTCGGTTTTCTTATTTAAATGGCAGCTCAGGTTCTGGATCTGTTTGCGGGTGTCAGGGGGGAAGGACTGGGACTGCAGCAAACTTTGCAGCCACAAGACATGGAGCCCCCCAGCAACGATGGCATGCACACCGCAAGCAGCATATAATGATCACTCTAGGCTTGCTTTTGAAAGCTTTGGCGTGTGCCAAAAATACAAGGGGAAAGGGGCTGGGAGGAGGGTATATTCTGGGAGGCGTTCTCAGCTCAGGAATTCCCTCCCTGCCACAGTCCAATAGAGCCCAAATCTGAGCTGCAACTATCAGAAATGGAAACCAGTCAGAACAGGTTTCCCCCCAGCAGTCTGTGCGCTTTACCGTACAAGCGCCTACAAGATGTTAGGATGGTTAGTAGTGATAAACAGAAACACACAGAGAGAGATTCCTGTAGCTTCAAAACTTTCCTCAGCCTCAGAATGTCTCAAACCTACTAGCTCTAGGCTGGGCCTGTGAATGAGCTTCCTGCACGAGCAGCTCTTGGAACAACAGAACACAGGCAGTGCCGGTAGCCTAGAGATCCACTGAACTGACCAGGCTCTGGTCCAGTCGGCTCTTACTGGGTGTCATCAGGAGGAGGGAGAAAACTTGTTCACCTTAGCCTCCAATGATAGAACAAGAAACAATGGGCTTAAACTGCAGCAAGGGAGATTTAGGTTGGACATTAGGAAAAAGTTCCTAACTGTCGGGGTAGTTAAACACTGGAACAGATTGCCTAGGGAAGTTGTGGAATCTCCATCTCTGGAGATATTTAAGAGTAGGTTAGATAAATGTCTATTAGGGATGGTCTAGACAGTATTTGGTCCTGCCGTGAGGGCAGGGGACTGGACTCGATGACCTCTCGAGGTCCCTTCCAGTCCTAGAGTCTATGAGTCTTACCAGGAGTTTTGTCCAGCTCTTGCAACATAGTATAAATACAGTGGTCGAAGAAGAGCTCCAGCACGCTGGAGGCTTTCACTAGCAGGGACTTGATGATGCTTCTCAGCTCCTTGCTCACGAGACTGTAGGGGTAATCTGGAGCCAGAAGAACACACAAGTGTGAGGGAATTTCATGGGCCCACATTAACGCATGCTACTATCAAAGCCTGAAAGTGGCTTCAAGGAAACATGGCAATCCCAGATCATGTGCAATGCAGGGTCAACAAACAACTCTTATTCTCAGTTATGCCAGAGTTGGTATGCAGAGTTTAGGAATAAAAAGATTATTTTCTAACTACTTGTTTCACTGGAGTCACGTGGGATTTGGGGGAAAAAACATCGCAGTTCTGCATCTGTCTTCTAATCTACAGGAATGAGTGCTACATTCAGAACCTCGGTGGTTTTGTAATGCATAAAGCAGAAGAGACTCCCGCAAATAATCTCTCTTTACAACTGTTCCTTTCAAGATGGATGAACAGAGACCTTTGTATTCAGATTCTTGCTTGCAGGTAGACAGTGACCCACCAATAGAGCAAGTCATGCTGGCCTATGATTAAATCCCAGTTTCCCAGGCATCAGTGGTGCTCCAGAAGTGGGTTAGCAAGGACCACAGGGGTTCTTAAAATACAGGTGCGAGTCGCTAGATTATGAAGTGGGGGTCGCAAGTATATGCACAAAACAGAGAGCAACTGCTGTCAAATAGATCACTTCCATCTAAAGCGTTTCCAAAAGTTACACACACCTTTCCATGGCAATGTCGTGCATTTACTTCAAAAAGTATCGTAAACATAGAACGAAGCAACCATTGTTCCTAAACAAAATATACGTTTGTGGTATCACCACCTTCAGGAAGCTGAACTCTGATGATTGTGGCATTGTGCGTGCAGGTTTGTTGTTTTGAGACTAAAAAGGTGGGACTGAGACAACATTAGAGGGCTTGACTGTTCAGCAGCTGAAGAGCTGCATTAAACTGCAGACCAATCAGAACACTGAGATCAGCAAAAGAAAGATAATTTATAATGTAACAGTCAGCCACACAGGCAGGGTGGTGCTGGGGGGAGAGAGCCCTTGCAGGGGCAATAGCCACTCCAAATCTGCCTTAGCCCCCCCACCCGGAGCCAACCTTTCCAGCACACATGTCAAACGCTGCACAGAAGTAAGGGTGGCATGGCACGGCATGGCATTGCCACCCTTACTTCTGCAGTCCTGTACTACTGCTGCTGCTGGCAGCGCTGCCTTCAGAGCTGGGCACCCAGCCAGCAGCCGCTGCTCTCCAGTCACCTACCTCTGAAGGCAGCAGGCTGCTCCTGGCCGTGGTGTGGCCTTCAGAGCCGGGAGGCTGTGAAAAGTGATTAACAAACATACATATATCACTTTCCACAGCAGACTTTGCGCCCCATTGCGACCCTTACTTCTGCACTGCTGCTGGCGGCGGGACTGCTTCTCCTTTCAGAGCTGCCTGGCCCTGTAGCTGCGCCTCTGTCAGCAGCAACACAGAAGTTAAGGAAGTAATGGGGCACAAAGTCTACTGTGAAAAGTGATATTGACAAAGTTTCTTTGTGCCCTTCCCAGTATTAAACAGTAATATAACAAATTAACTTTTATGCTTATAACAATCATCCAATAAAAATATGTTTCAGTCTTAATTTAAAAGCAGTGAGAAAATGTAAATTCATTTTGAACAGCATTTAAAATAGTGTTAAATATAAAAAGGTGTTTTTAATTTATCCGAGGCGTCGCAATCCGAGGCTTGCTGTCTGAAAGGAGTTGCCAATACAAAAACTTGAGGCCCACCGCCATCCAGGACCTTTGTTGTCCAATTTTAGAACCATAGGTGAGAAAATGTAGGCTCTTGTAGAGCAGGTCAGATTAAGGAAAGTCACTAATTTGTCAGTCCTCTGCCATGTGCGAAGACAGTGACTTTTTAACTGGTGTAGACACACATCAAATTACAGAAGGATACAGAATGAAGCAAGTGCCCCATGCTTTATCTGCAGTGTTACAGATGAGGTTTATGATTCTGTTCCACCCTCGAGGTACACAAAAGCCTGCTGACTGAGGAAAAGCTACTTGTTAGATGAAAAACATCTTGCTCTATATAACATGTGCACACGCAAAGTACCTGAAACAGATGGGTGCCAGCACACGGCTCATACGCAGAGTGAGCTTTCAAATACAAAGATTACAATCCAGTGGCTGCCTGGAAGCCAGCCTCCACGTTTCCTCCGGTGGCTGCTGAACTAGCAGTAGCCACTATCAAGAATGTTGTGCAAGCCTAGCATAGATAAGGCCAAAGTCAACATGTCCAGCACTTTGCTCCTTTAGCCCTTGGATTCCTACATTCCAAAGCCAGAAGGGACCACGGGGACCATCTAGTCCAGTGGTCCCAACACCTTTTACGTTGTGCCCCTCCTTACCACTGTCCATGCTCCACACACACACCCCGGAAGCCTTGCTTGGGAGCCAGGGCTAGTGCCATGGCTGAGGGCGGAGCTGATGGTGGGTGGGGGCCGATGAATGGAGGGGGGTGAGGGAGCAAGGACCCCTCCCTCCCCCCATGGGGGTTAGCCTGGGCTCCGCCACCCTCCCAATGTTCCCCTGCACCCCCTTAAACATTCCTCTCCTCTCCTCCCCTCCCCTCCCCCCCAGCGGGGTACAGTTTGGGGACCACTGATCTAGTCTGGCCTTCTGAGAACTCCAAAAATAATTCCTAGAGCCTATCTTAATTTAAAAGCAGCAAAGAGTCCCATGGCACCTTACAGACTAACAGACGTTTTGGAGCATGAGCTTTCACGGGTGAATACCCACTTCGTCGGATGCATCCGAAAGCTCATACTCCAATATGTCTGTTAGTCTATAAGGTGCCACGGGGCTCTTTGCTGCTTTTACAGATCCAGACTAACACGGCTACCCCTCTGATACTACCTTAATTTAAAAATTGTCAGTGATGGAGAATCCACCACAGCCCTTTGAATTTTAAAATTTTAAATTTAAATAAATTAATGGAAATATCCTATCTCCTAGAATTGGAAGAGACCCTGAGGGGTCATTGAGTCCAGCTGCCTGCCTTCACTAGCAGGACCAAGTACTGATTTTGCCTCAGATTCCTAAGTGGCCCCCTCAAGGACTGAACTCAGAACCCTGGGTTTAGCAGGCCAATGCTCAAACCACTGAGCTACCCCGCCTCCCTAAGCCCTTGGTATGTTGTTGCACTGGTTAATTACTCTCCCTGTTAAACATTTACCTTAGTGCCAGTCTGAATTTGCCTAGCTTCAACCTCTATCCATTGATTCTTTCTGTGCTGGACTGAAGAGCCCATTATCAACCATTTGTTCCCCATGTAAATACTTACAGACTGTGATCAAGTCACCCCTTAACCTTCTCTTTGGTAAGCTAAATTGATTGCACCCCTTGAGTCTATCATTACAAGGCAGGTTTTCTAATCCTTCAATCATATTCATGGCTCTTCCCTGATTCCTCTCCAAATTATCAACATCCTTCTTGAACTGTGGGGACCAGAACTGGACACAGTACTCCAGCAGCAGTCACACTAACGCCAAATAACCTCTCTGCGCCTACCGGAGATTTACGTTTATGCATCCCAGGATCACATTAGCTCTTCTGGCCACAGTGTCACACTGGGAGATCATGTTCAGCTGATTCTATGTAATATGTAAAAATGGCCTGCATTCTTGTTACTAAATGTATACATTTAGCCATACTAAAACACACATTGTTTTTGTAAACTGGGTGCAAGCAGAGACCCAGATAGCTCTGAGTCAGGGACCTGTCCCCTTCAATATTTACCACCTCCCCAGTTTTTGGGTCATCTGCAAACTATCTGTGATTTTGTTTTCTTCTAGGTCATTGATAAAAAGGTTAAAGAGCGTACAGCCTAGAACTGATCCCAGCAGGATCCCCCACTAGAAACACACCTCATTTACAATTACATTTTGAGACCTATCTGTGAGCCAGTTCTGAATCCATTTAATGTGTGCAATCTTAATTTTATATCATTCTAGTTTTTTAATCAAAATGTTATGGGGTGCCATCAAATGCCTATAGAGAAGTCTAAGTATATTATCTCAACACTATTACATTGATCAAATAAACTTGTAACCTCATAAAAAAAGATGTTAAGTTAGTTTGAAAGGGTTGATCTTCATACATTCATGTTGCTTTGCATTAATTCTATTATAGTCTTGTATCAGCTGCTCCATTATCTTGCCAGGGATCAATGTCAGCCTGACAGGCCTATAGTTACCTGGGTCATCCCGTTTACCCTTTTAAAAACTGGCACATCAGCAGCCTTTTTTCAATCTTCTGGACTTTCCCCAGTGCTCCAAGACTTATTGAAAAATCAACATTAATGGCTAGCTCTTTCAAAACTCTTGGATGCAAGTCATCAAGACCCACTGATTTAAAAAAGTCTAACTTTAGTAGCTTCTGTTTAACATCCTCCAGAGATACCAATGGAGTGGAAAGAGTGCTATCATCACCATTTGATGAGACTATATCATGTGTCTTTTCCCCAAATACAGAATAGAAATATTTATTGAACAGTTTTGTCTCTTCTGCACTATTATTGATAATTTTATCATTTCCATTTAGTAGTGAACCAATACCACTGTCAGGATTATTTTTGTTCCTAATACATTTAAAAAACTCTTTATTGTCCTGAACTCTGCAGCCATAGATGTCTCCTTGTGTCCCTTGGCTTCCCTGATAAAAATATTCTACAATTTTTAACTTCTGATTTATATTCATTCCTGTCAACTTACTCTTTCTTCTATTTGTTATGCACATTTTATATGTATAATATATTTATAGCTGCCTTCACTTCCCTTCTAAACCAGATAATTTTTTTAATCAGCACGGCCTTCTTCCTTGATTGTGAGATTGTGCCTTCAGAGGTATCTAGTAAAGTATCCTTAAATGATCACATTTTTCTGATTAAACTCTTCCTCCCAGCTGATCTGGCTCATAATTGTTTTCAGCTTTGTGAAACTGGCCCTATTAAAGCACCAAATATGTATATTACTAGCCTGGACTTTATGCTGGTTGCGCATGATAAATGTGATAAAGTCATGATCACGTGTACCTATGCTACCATTAATTTTTAGTTCTGTGATCAGTTCCTCTCTATCTGTTAGGATGAGGTCTAATGTAGAATTTCTTTCCCCAGGTTGTCTGCAACTTTCTGGATTAGGAAATTGTCATCTGTGCTGTTGAGAAATTCCAAGGATGTTTTACTACTGGCAGCATGAGACCTCCCACGTGTCACTCAGACTAAAGTCCCCAGTGATTATGCACCTTTTTTTGATACACATTATGGACAGGTGCATAAGGAAGCTGACATCTGGTTCACTGCTGCGATTTGATGGTTTGCAGCAGACACCAACTAACACCCCATCTTGTGCTCTCACCTGCCAGGACAATGATCTGTGCCTGTGAGGGACAGAACTACAAGAGAACTACAGCCCTGATGAGCGCTGGTTTTCTTTAGCATACTGTACATTAACTCAACCTCAGGTTCAAGATTTTTCCTCTGTGACGTAAATATGCAAGAATAAAAATGGGAGCAGGTTTGTAAGGAAGGGAACAATTTGGGTTTAAAATGAGACCTGTATCTTAGAGTTACAATTAGAACATTTCCTTATGGTAATGATTAGACCACTAGCTATTAAGCAGATTGGCTAATTTTAAGCACCATGTCATGCAGACCTGCTCTGAGAAGAGTGGTAAAAATGCCTGAGTCCTGTTTACACCACAGGTTCCACCACTGCAACCCCTTTTCTGAGTGCACCCGTGGGTGTTGAGTTATGGGCCCATCTTTGCCTAGCTCAAGGGTGCATCAGAACTGACCAAGATGCCCGTGTTAGCAGGCTGGCATCAGCGTTTGTAAAGCAACATGCAAGATGAGAGCATGGCTATCAGGATGAGGTTTTACTGCCCTCATGCCACTCGAGCATTTCACGCTGGACAGTTTGTTATTTAAAGAGTCACTGACCAGGAGTATGCTGGCTGAGCGTGGGGTCACTCCGAGGGGTCTGCAGCTTGTAGTTTAGATATCCAGCCAGGTCTTTAACCCACACAGATGGGTTCTCAGGAAACACATTCTGACTTTTATCCAGCTCCTTCTGAAGCTCTGTCAAATCAAGCTGTAAAAGACACACAAAGAACACAGTATAAAATCTCAATCTGAGAGTCAGAGAACAGCTCTGAAACCTAACTATGCTCGGTATGGAAAAGCGAGATCTGAAATATAAGTTAGTTCAGGAAGGCTGTGTAAAAAGATAGCTGAACTACATTTCCATCTGTACTGGTGCAAAAAGAGCCCTGCGTTTCCAATACCTGACATGAACAATAGCAGTTCTATTGACACACAAGATCTGGGTTTGGTTTTTTATATAGAAACTATCAAAACTAGTGAAGCCCAGTGCTGAGGGCGAAGAGGAAAATAAAAAATATGCAGGGACCTGACCACGTGTCCAGAACTGAACAGATTTTTATAGCAACACTGAAGTCAGTAAAGCAAATAAAAATAAAACACTGTTCTAAACTGAAAAGAGACTACGCAGAACTTGCCCCTTCTTGCTCCCCATGAATATGAAAGTCAGAGCTGGTGACTAAAATATGTTTTCACCACTTTAGGCACCTGTTAGCACTAGCAAGCCAACAGCTGAAAGGGAGTCACACCTGGACCTGACTATTTCCTGCAGCAACAGAACTATTTGCTAAGTTTCAATTAGAAGGCCAATTGGTTCAATTTGTGCATCCCACCAACTGGCAAGAGGAAAAACAGGTGTTACCAAAGGCATAATCTGAAGATAATGAGATGGCATGTAGCTGCATTTTCCCTAGCAGTCTGAGAGTCAACCATGCTGAGTTGTACACACTTACCACTATGCACAACTGTGTTTGTATCAGAATCAGTGCACTTTGGGGGGTGAACCTGCACAGAGACCTGGAGGTAGGAAATGACTTGATAGCAAGATTCCTTGCTTGTCTGAAAAACCCGAAACCAGCCCATACCCAGGGCCAATAACTAGTCTACTTCAAGATACGTTCTTACCATTGTCACCCTCTGCCTACTTGACACATCTTGTTTTAAAATTAGATTGGAAGCTCTTCAAGGCAGGGACCATCTCTTGCTACACCTCTAAACATGCCCAAAGACAGGAGGGCCTGTTTGCCTGGAAACATTACTGGATCATTGTGCAAGAACTGAATGTCTAGTCCACTGCACCCTCAGAGACCAGCCATGTACGCTTCCTAAATTCTATTCTAAAAGCCTGGTTCTTTATCCCCTTCCACACTCAGTCCGCTTGGATTGCTCTTTTTAACGCCTAACTTCTATCCTTCTTGTAAAACACAAACACAATTAACACTGACGCACAAGATGAATTTGGCTTAAACCAGAACTCGAATGTAAATGGTAACGTCTTTCTCCAACAGAAACGTACCAGATACCCCTATGATGAGCATGGAGTAAGAACCTAGATTAAAGAGAAGGAAGTGAATACAGGAGCCCAGCAGACAGCTGGTGTACCAGGTCTTCATTATGCCATGACAAGTTTCAATGTAATCCTTGTTTGTTTGGCTTATTGAGAGAGTCAGTCTACACTCAGGTACCAGGTCAATGGGCACTGTATAAGCACCTAGACAGACAAACACCGTAGCAGGTTTACTTAGAACATGTCAAGCTCGCACCAGCTGAACTGCAGCCCATTTCCCCAGGAGGTGTGATAAACAAGATGTGAGAGAATATTCCCAGCAGTGAAGCCTTCGTAGAGTTCCTCCCAGAGAGCACGAGAAGTGGGCAGAGAAGCAGCCAGTGCTTCCTTTCTAGCCTGCTGGGGTCTGAAGGGACTTTCCTGCCTACAGGAGCAACACAACTTCAAGTGCCTGTCGCAAAGGAGAAAAACAGAACTAATTCTTGCAATTACGTTTCTGCCAACCAAGTGACAAGATCATTCGCTCCACTCACGCAGCAGGCAACAGGACTGGGATTATTAATTGCCATTACTGGGATTACAGTAGCACCCAGGAGCCCCAGTCATGAGCCAGGCCCCCATTGGCTGAGGCGCTGTACAAACAGAGAACAAAAAGAGAGTCCCAGCCTGGGCTTTGGCCTGTCATAGCAACAAGGCGTTCGGGTTTTTTAAAAAGGAAGACAAGTTTCACTTCAAATAATCAATGTGACCTCCAAGAATGGCACTAGACACACCAGGGCAGGAGCTGGGAGTGCCCCTATCTCATCTCATTTGCGCTGGGAGCACTGGAATGATGATACTGGGACAGAGACAGTACACTCCCTATGCTATTTTCCTCACCAAGATTTAACAATGTTATTACAGTTAATGTTAACATTATATAAGTGTCTGTACATCCGGGCACAGTGCTTAACCTGCAGGAAGGCTGGTTTAAAAGCCACACAATACATACAGTGTATTAAAACTCCAGAGAGGCCCTACTGTTCTGCAGAGAAACTTATTCAGACAGTGCAACAGCGAACCACAAACTAGCAGTTTGGCTCAGAGGACTAGGGCACGGCAAAGGCAGCAGCCTCTGACATCTGAACTCTAGGAAGAGGTAAGATGGGCACTTTCCAGAATTGGTGCAGAAGGGAATGCTGCTCCTCAAGGCACACGTGTAGTTTGGGCATCACAATCTGCTCCACTAGTCTGGACGAGCAATCTCCTACATCAGGGGTCGGCAACCTTTCAGCAGTGCTGTGCCGAGTCTTCGTTCATTCACTCTAATGTAAGGTTGTGCGTGCCAGTAATACATTTTAAAGTTCTTAGAAGGGCTCTTTCTAGAAGTCTATAATATATAACTAAACTATTGTTGTATGTAAAGTAAATAAGGTTTTTAAAACGTTTAAGAAGCTTCATTTAAAATTAAATAAAATGCAGAGCCCCCCGGGCCAGTGGCCAGGACCCAGGCAGTGTGAGTGCCACTGAAAATCAGCTCAGGTGCCGCCTTCGGCACCCATGCCATAGGTTGCCTACCCCTGTCCTACAGCTCTGAAACCATCACAGTCAGTATCCGAGTCCCCAAGATGGAAGAGCAACAGAGAGAACTGCACAGGAGGCCAGGAACCTTCACATTCTAGTGTACTCGGTTTTTACATTCTGCTACTCCCATCCAGTTGAAATTACTAGCTAGCTCTTCCGAAAGCTGTTTTCCCTTTACATCCTCTGACTTTGTATTCCTGTGAGATAACAGAACTTCTCTTTAGAGACACGTTTCTCCACTCATCATTTTTCCTTACATGATTCTTTTAGCCCCCTGCATTCTTCCTGATCCCTTTTCACCTCGCTCCCACATTTCAACACCTTGCTTTTCTTAAGACAAGCTTCACAGATTTCTACAACACAGCACATGCCCGCCCTGGTGTTTAATATAGAGGTGCAAACCCTGGAGATAACAGGTCCCAGCATGCAGTGTTCCAGGATGGCGAACTGCCTGCTGAGAACTGTCAGTTCGCCATCCACCCTATTCTCTCCTATAAACAGGACAAAATCTCAGTCCCAGTGCACCATCTTGCCCCCATACCCAACACATACCCCTCAAAACCTGCCTAAGGGCTCACTTCTTCCATGCAACCTGCCACTGTAGCACACATTAGTCATATGACTTCCCCACCCCAACAGTGGGTAGTAAACGATGGAAAGGGGGGAAATGAAGAGAACACTTTCCTATGGATCTTCCAGTGAATTTTGGAAGCTAAGAACCTCAAGCAAAGGACTAAATTTGTGTCTCAGACAGCACTGTGCAAACAGCTGGCATTTAATTACACTAATGCATACATCTCTGACAGCTCTATTTTATGGAAATGAAGTGCCGCTCTTCAGCTTCTGAAACATTAACACTGGGGCTGGAGACTACGGGCACCCTACGCTCTGCGGCGGCTCTGGGCCTGGCTTCTTGTGACATCACCAGGATGAGTTGAGATGAGCAGGCCCATCTACAAACTCCTGACTCTGATACACTGCTCTTCACGCCCTTCTGCTTCAGTAACAGGAGGTACAAAACTCACAGCTTTCAGTGCATCCTCCAGCGTTCGGAATTTGCCTTGCTTGAGTCCTGCATCAACTGCAGTTGACTTTTTAGCATTTTTCCCCATGTTCTGTTTTTTGTGATGCTGCTCAGGGGCAGGGGCTGGAGGCACTTGCTCTTTGTTCTGCTTCTTCAGAGTTTTCTCAAAGCCCAGCTCAAAGATGGTGTCTGATGTAGCGATAGGTGCTACAAATGAGAAAAACAGAGCCAAATGATGAGTTTGGCTGAGGCAGCAGAGGCCGCTCAAGTAGAAGCAGATGTACTGGGATGAAGCACATCGGCTAAAAAAGACCCCATAAAAAAGCAAATCCAGTATTAAGTGAATAAAACTTTTACAAGTCAGAGACTACAGCTGCTTAACAAACCACTATCTCCCTTGTACAGAGGCTTGGCACTGAGGTCAGTCTCCTTGCCTCCAGGCTGAGCCCTGGGCAGCAGGATGGGCTGCATGGCAAGTGACCATTTAATGTAAGGAAGCATGCGTCTCTCCCACCCACCCGGGGGCTGGGGCAGGACTCAGCCCCCTCCAGGCACTGCTGGCTCGCCCATCACTGCGGTACCCACAGGCCAGGCCTGCGGAGAGCTGTGCACCCTGCTGGTGGAGGGAGCAGAACAGACCCTCCCACAAGTCCCATGGGAACAGCGACCCCACAGCACTCGCCCTCCTGCGCCCACGGCCGGCCCCCCAATTCCTGTGCAGGGGGCCAAGCCCGGCTGGGAGGCGGCATCAGCTCTGAGCCCCAGGGCCGGCCTCTGCTCTCACTTACAGGGCATGGTGCTGAGCCCCCCAGTGCAGGCTGGGGCCCCGCCCGCGCCCCCCGGGGGGCCGAGCCCCACTCCCCCGCCCGGATCGTACCACACTCTCCCCCCAGCCCGCACCCCCCCGGGGGCCGAGCCCCACTCCCCCGCCCGGCCCGCGCACCCCCCCGGGGGGCCGAGCTCCACTCCCCCCCCGGCCCGCAGCCCCCCGGGGGCCGAGCCCCACTCCCCCGCCCGGCCCGCGCCCCCCGGGGGGCCGAGCCCCACTCCCCCGCCCGGATCGTACCACACTCTCCCCCCAGCCCCACTCCCCCCCCGGCCCGCACCCCCCCCGGGGGCCGAGCCCCACTCCCCCGCCCGGATCGTATCACACTCTCCCCCCAGCCCGCACCCCCCCGGGGCCCGAGCCCCGCCCCCACTCACAGGCCGAAGGCAGCAGGCGGCCGCTGTTGGCCTCCTGCAGCGCCCTGCGCCCGGCAGCGCCCCCCGCGGGCCGCCGGCCCCGGCCCCTGCGCACCAGCTCCCAGCGCCCCGCGCCGGCCGGGCCCACCGAGGCCATGGGGCCGCCAGTCAGCGCGCAGCCAGGGCGCGCGCCCGCGACAGGCAAGCAGGGAGCGGGGCGCGCGCCACGGGCCGCGCGGATTGGCCTCCGGCGCGGGGACGCGCCCCCGGGCCCCGCGCTCGCTCTGCCACGTCTCGGCCCCGCCCCCTCGGCCTCGCTCACATGGACCAATCGGGGCCTAACGGCGGCTGTCTCCGCTTGGGAGGGGCCGCTCCCCCCACCGCCTCAGACAGCCCGGAGCCCCGCCCCCCAGAGACCCCGCCCTCAGAGCCCCTTGCCCCACCTCAGACAGCCCAGAGCCCCGCCCCCCAGAGACCCCGCCCCCAGAGCCTCTCCCCCACCTCAGTCAGCCCAGAGCCCCTCCCTCCAGAGACCCCTCCTCACTCCCACTCATGTCATACAGCCCCAGGGCCCCTCCCCCAGAAACCACTCCCACCCACTGGTCCCCTCCCACAGCATAGAACCCCAGAGCCCCTCCCCCCCACCTCAGACAGCCCACAGCCCCTCCCCCAGAGACCCTTCCCCACTCTTACCCTCTCCCCTCAGACAGCCCCGAGCCCCTTCCCCTCAGAGCTCCCCTCCCCTCCCCCTTACCCACCCCCACATTCCCAGTCCCCCTCCCCTCAGAGCCCCCTCACTGCAACTCACCCCCACACTGACTCCTCACACCTAGCTCCCCTCACCCCCACCCCCACCCCCCATTGACCCCCCTACCCCGCACACCCAGCAACCCCCCCACCTTCATCTTGCTCCTCCCCCCAGTGCCCCTTCCCCCCTCAAGTTTCAGCCCTGACCCTGTCCCATCCCTCACCTGCACCCTCTCACTGACTGCCCAGTTCTAATCCTTCTCCCTGGACCCCCCTCATCTCCTTCCCTTGCACCCCCTGTGGCCCTTCCCCACCTCACCGCTCCCCCTGCCCGTGGGGGCGCTGCTGGCTCAGGTGGGGCTGTGCCCCTGCTGGGGGAGGTGAGGGCCTGAATGCCTACGCTCACCAACTAGCCCGTGGTATTTGGCACAAGAGCAAGGAGCCAGTCAGAGTCCGGTCTGGCCAGTCTTTCTGAATCTCCCTCACAGCTTCCATTCAATACCTGCTTTCTTTTTCATTCCCTCTTCAGCATGGCCATGCAGCACTGCTGTACACAGTCATACAGCTGCTACGTTCCACCCCAGAGGTGGCTGCATTTCTGTTCTGGCTGGAGCTGGCTGGTACACACAGACTGAACCCTCCAGGATGGAACAAGATTATCACTCTCGCTGACTCTTCCCCCTGGTTTGCAGCATCTTCCCACTAGTCAGACATTTCAAGACCAGAAAGGACTGTTAACTTTGAGCTGAGGGGTGAAAACATTATCTAAAGATGGGAGCATCTTTTCACATGCTCTGTATTTATACCTGCTACTGTATTTTCCACTCCATGCAGCTGATGAAGTGGGTTCTAACCCACAAAAGCTTATGTCTAAATAAATTGGTTAGTCTCTACGGTACCACAAGGACTCCTCGTTGTGTAGGTTCAGAGAGTCCAAGGCCAGAAGGGACCACTGTGATTGTAGTCTGACTTCCTGCCTAGCACCAGCCAGAGAGCTGCCCCACAATAATTCCTAGAGCAGATCTGTCAGAAAAACAGCCAAACCTGATTGAAACGTTGTTAGCGATGGAGAATCTACAGTAACTCCTCACTCATAGGGGTGGCCGTGTTAGTCTGGATCTGTAAAAGCAGCAAAGAGTCCTGTGGCACCTGATAGACTAACAGACGTATTGGAGCATGAGCTTTCGTGGGTGAATACCCACTTCGTCAGATGCAAGTGGGCATTCACCCACGAAAGCTCATGCTCCAAAACGTCTGTTAGTCTATCAGGTACCACAGGACTCTTTGCTCCTCACTTAATGTCCTCCCAGTTAACATTGTTACCTTGCTGATCACTTAGGGAACATGCTCATTTAAAATTGCGCAATGCTCCCTTATATCATTGTTTGGCAGCCACCTGCTTTGTCCACTGCTTACAGAAGGAGCAGCCCGTTGGAGCCAGCTGGTGGAGGCTTGGAACCAGGGGTGGACCAGCAGCCCCCCCATCAGCTCCCCTAAGTTCCCTGTGCAGGCAGTTCAGCTGTCCCTCCCACAAGTGCCATGTGCTGCTTCTGCCCTCTGCCTTGGAGCTGCTCCCGGGACTTCCTGCTTGCTGTGCGGGGGGGGGGGTGCTAATGTCAGAGTGCCCCCCTCCCCCCATTCCTTTACCCATCGGGCCATCTACACAGAGCAGTGGAGGGACACAGCAGGACTCAGGACCAAGGGAGCTTGCTGGCAGCGGCTGCTGTCTCAACTTGCTGATTTACTTAAAAAGGCAATGTACTTAGAGTGGGGTCATAGTACTTAAAGGAGCAATGCATGTCATGCACACGCACACCTCTGTCTTTCTCTGCCATGCTGTCTCCCCTCCCTCCATTCATGCTGCCTTGTAGAGTCTGAGGCTACATTAACAACAATGTGTTAACCCTTGAGGGCTCAGCTAAATGCGAGTTCATCACTGAGCAGTAAGACAGTCCCTAGGAAATATTCCACCCTCTTCCACCCTTTGACTTCACCACCTCAACCAAGCTTCAGAATCATCATTGCTGTGTACAGTATTCAATTGTTCAAAACTTATACATAAAATACAGTCTTTTGCTGGCAAAAAACAATTTCCCTAGAACCTAACCCCCCATTTACATTAATTCTCATGGGGAAATTGGATTCGCTTAACATCATTTCGCTTAAAGTAGCATTTTTCAGGACCAGAACTACAACGTTAAGCGAGGAGTTACTACACCACAACCCTTAGTAAATTGGCCCCATGGTTAATTATCTTCCCTGCTAAACATTTTCACCCTATTTCTGGTCTGAATTTGTCTAGTTTCATCTTCCAGTCCTTGGATCACGTTAGACCTTTCTCGGCTCGATTTGAAAAGCCCATTATCAAATATTTCTTCCCCATCTAGATATTCCTGATCAACCTTCTCTTTGTTCAACTACATAGATTGAGCTCCTCTTTAAATCTATCATTATAAGGCACGTTTTCTAACCCTTCAATCATTCTCTTCGCTCTTCTCTGAATTCTCTCCAATTTATCAACATCTGTCTTGAATTGTGGACACTAAACCTTGACACAGGATTCCAGCAGTGGTTGCACCAGTACTAAACCCAGAGGTAAAATAACTCCTTTACTTCTGCTCAGGATTGCCCTGTTTTATGCATCCCAGAATTGCATTAGCTCGTTTGGCCACAGTGTTGCCCTGGGAGCTCATGTTCAGCTGATTATCCACCACAAACCTCAAATCTTTTTCAGTGGCAAGCTGCCCAGAACCCCAGAATATAGTCCCCTATCCTCAGGAGCGGCAGGTTTGTATAATTTTTGGTGGTGCCCAGAATGAGTCGAAGTCCCGCCTCTCTCCTCACCTGCCTAAGGCTCTGGGAGGGAATTTGGGTGCAGGAAGGGGTTTGGGGTGCAGGCTCTGGGAGGAAGTTTGGGTAATGGGTGTGGGCTTTGGGCTGGGACAGGGGTTGGGGTGCAGGAGGTGGTACAGGAGGTGGGTTGAGTACTGAGTGTGGGCTCTGGAAGGGAGTTTGGATGCTGGGTGCGGGGTCTGGACTGAGACAGAGGGTTGGGGTGTGGAAGGGGGTGTGGGGCATGGGGCTGGGCCAAGGATGAGGAGTTTGGGGTGCAGCAGGGGCTGGGGCAGGGGGCCAGAGAGGAGGACTCCCCCTAGCCCTCTCTCCACCAGCAGCAGCGAGCTCTGGGGGGAATGGAAGGGGGGATCCTACCCGGCACAACACTCACTCCCGAGTCAACTCGGGTTGCCTGCCGGGGGTGGGAGAGGGCTCCCATGCACCTCTTCGCTCTGCAGGTCACATGCAGTAGCTGCCTCAGCCTGCCCCTGGTGTCAATCCCTTGAGACAGCAGTGGCTTGTGAGAGAGCACAGTGCGGAGCTGCAAGGAGCAGCCGCCCACTGCCCAGGGCAGGCAGGGATGCTCAGGGGAGGGGACGCACTGGGGGTGGCAAGTGGGGCCAGGGAAGAGACCCAGCCCCAAACATTGGTGGAGCCAAGCCCCTGGGCCCTGACTTTGCTGGAGCCTGGGCACCACGGGCCCATATGACTCGCTGCCCCTGCTTGTCCTGTAATTATGGCCTCCACTTTTTGGTCCTAGATGTGTGCATTTACATTTAGCCATGTTAAAGCAATCCAGATTGCTCTGTATTAGTGATTGCTCCTCTTCATCATTTGCCACTCCCCCAATTTGTGGGTCATCTGCAAACTCTGTCAGTTGTGATTTTATGTTTTCTACCAGGTAATCGAAAAATTGTTAACTAGCATAGGGCCTAGAACTGATCCCTGCAGCACCCCACTAGAAACCCACCCACTCAATGATTATTCCCATTTACAGTTACATTTTAAGACCTAGCATTTAGCCAGCCTTTAATCCACTTGCTGTTTGCCACATTAATTTTATATCATTCTAGTTATTTCATCAAAATGTCATGCGGTAACTAAGTTAAACGCCTTAGAGAAGTCTATTGCATTAACGCTATGACATTTATCAAATGAACTTGTAATCTCATAAAAAATTAATTGTTAGTTTGACAGGATCTATTTTCCATACACCAGGTTCACAGGCAATAATTATATTACCGTCAGAGCATTCTTTATTAATCAAGTTCTGTATCAACTGCTACATTACCTTGCCTGGGATCAGTGTCAGAATGACAGGCCTATAATTAGCCAGGTCATCCCATGTGCTCTTTTTAAATATTGGCACAACATTAGCCTTTTTCCAGCCTTCTGAAACGTCCCCAGTGTTCCAAGACTGACTGAAAAAAATCGACATTGATGGTCCTTTGAGCTCCTCAGACAACTCTTTTATAACTCTTGGGTGCGACTTACCGTTCAAGTTCCAGCACTGGGTCCCATTTTGTCTTTGTCTGTAAGGGTCAGAGCCCACTGCTGTGACAAGACTTCTCCCTGGGGAACAAAAATACCATGATCAAGTCACAGGTGAAAAGGTGAGTAGTATGTAAGTGACCAGACTGCATGAGTCTGTCCTGCACTAAACGGGGGCTGCTACAGAGATGGGTGATATCTAGGGTCAACATTTAAGAGCATAAAAATGCCCATTCTGGGGCAGACCAAAGGTCCATCTAGCCCAGTGTCCTGTCTTCCGACAGCGGCCAATGCCAGGTGCCCCAGAGGGAATGAACAGAACAGGCAATCATCAAGTGACCCATTTGATAAGATGCTACTTTACTTCTGTATTCCTTGAAGATAAATACCACATACCGCCTCCCCAAAGCCCCTCTTGCAGGGCAGAGGGTTCAGAGTCTATCCAGAAAAAGAAACAGTCGTCACTTCTGCAAGAAGGCTGCAGGACCTGGTTATCCTGCAGCTGCAGCTCTGTTTGCTCTTACTGCCTTTGCTCTAAGGCCATATCCCAGGATACATGACATGCCCGAGACCCCAGGCAGAGCCAAATTTCCGTGATATTTCAAAAAAGCCTGGAGCATCCTGTGTGTAAATAGAGAGCCTCACAATGCTAGGGAGGTGGAATGGAGCAGCTCTGTCCGGACAGTTTAGCAAATGAAGCAAGTGACTGTCCCATGCCTGGTTTGGTAGGAGCTAGCCGGAGTGGGCGAAGGAAAAAACAGCTATCCAGCAAGGTCTCAGCGCTCTACCCAACCTCCATGTCTTGTGCACTGGAGCAGGCTGCTCCCCACCAGAAACAAGACAAACTAACCTTGTGCTGACCGACCATCTGGAGCAAGACTAGTGCAGTATTGCTTCGTGCTGGGCGCTGCAGAGGCCACACAATTGCTTACACCCAGGCTGCCCCAGTGACTTTTCCTCCAGCAGAGTCCAGCTCTGTGTCCAGCCTTAGTATTTATCCCCCTGCCCCATCCAGAGTGGAGCAGAAACCTTTGCCCAGAAAAACTGTCATCCCACAGCTCTCTGGGTTAGCGAGCTCAGCTCTGAGGTGTGGAAACTGGACTTCAGGTCATTCCCAGAGTCGTTTCCTGTTGAATACTTTGGGGTCTGTGGGCAAGTAGGTGCCCAGGGATCAGAGTGATGCTCCTGTGGCACTACAATAACGCTGCATGGGTGAGCAGCTACGATCCCTGTAAGCTACGGGGCTGCACGGCAGGCTATCAAGGGCTGCACAGGTGGGGAGAGGCACCCTTCCCCCAGCCCGGCCCTGCCAGAGCTGCTGCGGCCATGGAGAAGCGCCTCTCACTCAGTCTGCAGGAGCTGCCACAGCTAGGGAGAGATACCTTTTCCTCCACCCAGTCCCAAGTTGCTGCAGTGAGAGAGGGTTGGGGGGAGTCCTCTCTCCTTGGGGCAGCCTGCACCCCAAATCCCTCATCCCCGGCCCCACCTCAGAGCCCGCACTCCCATCTGGATCCCTCACCCACCCACCCCAATCCTCTTCCCCAGCTCTGAGCCCTTTCCTGCACCCCAAACCCCTCATCTCTGGCCTCACCCCAGATCCTGCACCCCCAGCCAGAGCCTGCATCCCAACCCTCGCTGCAGCCCTGAGCCCCCTCCCACACACTGAACCCCTCAGCCCCACCCCTGCCACACATCACTTTCATATTGGTGCACATACCAAAATTCATTTTGCACATGGACATAAAAACATTAGAGGGAACAATGGTCACCAGCCAGCAGAGACAGCAGCCCCTTCTGAGGCGTCTTTCTGGCATCCACCCACTCTCTGCAGCCTCCCAGGGAGCTAGAGTCCAGAAATTGCTTGTCAGCCTAGTTCTCCTTCCCAGCAAGGGCTCCAGCGTTTCACAGCTGTGCACTGCGAAGTCTGGTTCATTATGAACATTATTGTCCTTTCTGAAAATCACAGGAACTGTACATGGACTGGACCTATTAGGGTAGGTTCATTGATCCCAGTCACCCACGGCAGGATTGTTTAGGACAGTTAGGGCTTTCTCCAGTCTAGTGCAGACATCTCAAACAATGGGGACCCTTCTCATTTCCCCATATCTCACTGTCAGGCAGGGTTTCCGGAGAGCAAGCCTAGAGCCACCCCCCTTTGCTGCCATGACCCCCAAAGGCAATAAGAAGGAGCAAGAGAAAGAGGAAGGAAAGCATAGTCCTCTACTTAGTGGAGAAGGAGAGTGAATAATGGATGACAGCAGGAGACTGAGGTCATGAATGCCTGTTTGTCTTCAGTAAAAAGGTTAATTGTGACTAGATATGTGATGTGAACAACAAGGGGAAAGGAACACAACCCAAAATAGGGAAAGAATGGTTAAAGAATAATTAGATAAATTAGATATATTCAAGTCAGCAGAGCCTGATGAAATTAATTCTAGGGTACTTAAGGAAAAACGGTTACTCACCTTCTCGTAACTGTTGTTCTTCCATGTGTTGTTCACGTCCATTCCAATCAGGGGTGTGCGCGTGCACGTGCACAGTGGCTGGAAGATTTTTCCCCAAGCAGCATCCGTTGGATTGGCCTGGGCACCCCCTGGGTTCGCGCCTTCATGCCGCTGAATATATACCTGTAAGCCGGTCGTGTCGGGGCTCGTCTCCCTCAGGCGCGGTGGGGAGCCAGGGCGCCTCCTTACGCACTGCAGTCCAGGTAGGCTTAGCCCCTCGGCAGGTGTTGAGCGGGGTATAAGGTCTGTAAACAAGGTAGAGCCCCAGCCCTCTAGCCGGGGTCGGGGCTCTCAAAGTAAATAAGCCCCAGCCCTTGGACAGGGCGGGCAGTAACAGTCCAGGCTCAGGCCTCTAGCAGGGGCTGAGCAAACACAGTCTCAGCCCAGCCCCTTGGCAGGGCGGGCAGTAATAGTTCAGGCTCAGGCCTCTAGCAGGGGCTGAGCAAACACAGTATCAGCCCGGGCCCTTGGCTCGGGCGGGGCACCAAACACAAGTCTAATTAGCTCTGGCCCTTTGGGTCAGGACAGAGCAATGGCAAAGTCAACGGGGCCCAGCCCTTGGTCCGGGCGGGGCACCAAACACAAGTCTAGTTTAGCTCTGGCCCTTTGGGTCAGGGCAGAGCAGTGGCAAAGTCAACGGGGCCCAGCCCTTGGTTCAGGCGGGGCACCAAACAAAAGTCTAATTAGCTCTGGCCCTTTGGGTCAGGGCAGAGCAGTGGCAAAGTCAAAGGGGCCCTGCCCTTGGTTCAGGCGGGGCACCAAACACAAGTCTAGTTAGCTCTGGCCCTTTGGGTCAGGGCAGAGCAGTGGCAATAGGCGGGAAGAGGGGCAGTCTGCCATCCGGTTACGGGTGGCAGGGGGAACGCAGGCCCTCCCACTCCACTGCGTTCCAGCCCGGGGCCCTAGCAGCTGTCAAGACCCGCTGTGGTCAGTGGGGATCCCGGCCGCAACACACTGACATGGGTTTGGGCTCTTCAGGAGCCAAACCAGGGTCGGTTATCCCCGGGCTACTTCCAACCTCCCCCTCTCTGGGTACCTGGTCCTTGCCAGCGTCATCTGGGGGGTCCCAGACCATGGGCTCCTCCGGGTGCCGGTCGTGGGGAAGCTCAGGCCACTCCTCGGGGTATCGGGCACACGGCAGGTCAGGCCAGCGCTCCTCCGGGTACCAGGTCTGCACCCTCACTTTGCAGTCAGATGTGACTCTCAGCCAGCCAGTAACACAGAGGTTTATTCGATGACAGGAACATGGTCTAAAACAGAGCTTGTAGGAACAGAGAACCGGACCCCTCAGACAGGTCCATTTTGGGGCCCAGCAAGGCAGACTCAAACATTTGCCCTCACTCCTCGTCCCCAGCCAGCCCCAAAACTGAAAACCCCCTCCAGCCCCTCTTTTGTCTCTTTCCCGGGCCAGGAGGTCACCTGATCTCTGCCTCCAACACCTTCAGTTGGCACCTTTGCAGAGGAGGGCCCAGGCCATCAGTTGCTAGGAGACAGAGTGCCAGGCATTTAGGTGCACTGGCCCTTTGCTCTGCAGCAACCACACACCCTTATCCCACCACCTAGATACTTCAGAATTGCCTAGGGGACACTGAGGCGCCAACACAGTATTCAGAGAAAACATTAAGAACAGTCCCAGTTCGTCACACCTTGTGAACAAGCGGTAAGGGCAGAAAGGTGTATAGGAGAGAACATCCCCAATGGAGGAGGAACTCGTACACGCTGGAGCCTGGGCTGTGATTCTCGAATGAGCAGAACTGCTGGCACTTCCTGTTGCGTTGCGTGGCGAACAGATCTATATGGGGAACACTCACATTTGGAAGACTGAAATTGCAGGCCCAAAGACTTGAGGGCGGCTCAAGAGTCTTTCAGGCTGTGCAACCTCTTGTCTGTCTTTTCAGAGAAAAAAAAAAGAGTCACACCCTAAAATGGGAGGTCCTGGATAGTCTGCTGGACCTCGTAAGGGAGCCCTGAGACTTGGAGCCAGGAGCCCCTCCTCTTGGCCACCCCAGTAGCCATGACTCTAGTGGCAGCATCAGCACCGTCCAGCGCAGCACAGGAGACTAGCTTCCCTTCCTCCACCACAGCTGAAAACTTGACTTGGGAGTCTGAAGGGAGGAGCTCTGTGAATTTGGCCATCGCCACATAGGTGTTAGTCATACCTGCTGACGATGGCCTGCTGGTTTGAAATATGGCGTTGCAGGTCCCCTGTAGAATAGGCCCTTCTCCCAACAAGGTCGAGTTGCTTAGCCTCCCTGTTTTTTTGGGGAGGGCCCCTGGAAACCCTGCCGCTCACACTGATTAGCAACATCTACGACAAGAGAGTCGGGAGGTGGATGGGAATACAAATGTTCGTACCCTTCGGAGGGCACGAAATAATGCCTCTCGTGCGCTTGGCAGTGGGTGGCAAGGAAGCTGGGGTTTGCCAAAGGGTCTTGGTGGTGGCCACAGTAGTCTTAATCAGTGGTAGGGCAATATGAGAAGGTCCTGAGGGGGCAAGGACGTCCACCATGGGATCAGCCTCCTCGACAAAATGTCCAGACCCTGAGCAACCCTGCACAGCAACTGCTGTAGCACCCTGTTGTCCTGTGTGGCCTCCCAATGCCTCAACCGGAGAGGACGAGGAGGAAGCCCTATAAGAAGTGAATGCTCCCCGCCATCCACTCCAATGGGTCTCGCAACTCTTGGGGCTCATCGGTGCCGATGGAGCGCTTGCCGGCGCTGGAGCTGTCGATTTTGAACCCGGTGTTGGTACAGCCATTGGCAACACTGGTGGAGCTGCCAATGGAGCCGGTGCCAGACTCCCTGCCTGCACAGATGAAGGTGGCGGGGCCATTGCCGGTATTGGCGCAGGGGTTGTCGGTGCCTGCACCATCATCGGTGTCGAGATCGGTGCTGGCACTGAAGTCGAACCAGTCACCGGTGCCGAGATTGGTTCCGAGGCCGGCGCCAGCACCACAGTCGAAGGTGTTGGTGTGTGAGCAGGCGCCGAGGCTAGCTGCCTGGTTGATGATGGAACGACCATGGCTGACCCACAGAAGATACAGCGGAGCGATGCCCTTGAATCCCTGTCTGGCTTTGGTGAAAGGCCCAGGGGGTCCAGAATGGCCACTGCGGCGGATTCTGCCACTGCGGCAGCCACTCCTGGGGCTCTCTCCTGTCTCTCCTTGACCTCGATCGTCGACTCTTACTTCTCCTGGAGTGATAAAAGTTGAACTCTGACTCTGAGGTCTCCGAGACTGAAGACCACGGAGAAGCCGAGCTTCAGTGCCTGGAGGGTCGAGGGCTTGGTGAGTGAGTAGGTTCTCTGTCTGAGTGAGCCAGTGCTGAAGGACATGGAGAGGGGGAGTACATGGACATCGACAGCTTCCCGCCTGACTGCACCTAGGGGTGGGACAGGACTGCCAGGGCCGAAGACTCCTCCCTCCTAGGGGGAGAGAACAGTGTTGTAAGGTGTAGCAGGTCCCGCACAGCTTCAAAAACTTCCGGCGTTGAAGGAAGCTGTAGCTGCTGGCCCGTAGGGACCTCCCGGGACGAGTCTTCTCAACACCAAGCTTGACAATGGTGCCGGGGTGCTCCATGTCAAGGACGACGCGTTAGGAGCCAAGTTCCCTGAGCCCGGGTCCAGATGGAGGTGTACAGCTGCCTCCATGAGGATCATTTTAAGCCACTGCTCCCTTTCTGTAGGCAGATCTTACAGCGATCATTTTGACGACCCTCCTCCAGGCACCGTAAACACGAGGAGTGTGGATCACTCTTTGGCATGCGCTTCGCGCAGACCACACAGTTTTTAAACCCCAGAGACCGCAGCATATCATGGCTCCGGGGAGTCGAAATGCGGGGGGAACCCTCCCCAACAACTCTAATCACTAGTAGCTAGGCTAAACTATATACAAAGAACTATTGAACGTGCTTGCTAAGCAAGGGCTACGGGAAGTTCCAGCCAATCGTCCCTGGTGGTAAGACGGAACTGAGGGGGTGGTGGGTCAGCAGGGCTCTATATTGAATGCCACGAAGGCGCACCTCCAGGGGTCGCCCAGACCGACCCGACGGATGCTACTAGGGGAAAAAATCTTCTGGCCATGGTGCACGTGCACACACCTGATTGGAATGGATGTGAACGAGCACTCGAAGAACTAGCTGAAACAATCTTGGAAGCATTAGCGATTATCTTCAAGAACTCAAGGAGGACGGGTGAGGTCCAAGAAGAGAGAGGAGCAAACATAGTACTTATCTTAAAAAGGGGAGAAAGGAGGACCTGGGGCATTATAGGCCAGTCAGCCTAACTTAAATATCGGGAAAGATACTCGAACAAATTATTAATCCATTCGTTTGTAAGCACCTAGAGGATAAGAGGGTTATAAGGAACAGCCAGCATGGATTTGTCAAGACCAAATCCTGCCAAACCAACCTCATTTCCTTCTTTGTCAGGGTTATTGGCCTACTGGATGTGGGAAGCAGTAGACATGATGTATCTTGATTTCACTGAGGCTTTTGACACAGGCCCACACAACATTCTCACAAGCAAACTAGAGAAATGCAGTCTAGATGGAATTACTAGAAAGTGGGTGCACAACTGGTTGAAAGACCATATTCAAAGCATAGTTATCAATGGTTTGCTGTCATACTGGGAGGTGTATCTAATTGGATCCCGCAGGGGTCAGTCCTGGGTCCGGTACTAGTCAATATTTCAGTTAACGAACTGGATAATGGAACGGAGAGTATGCTTATAAAATATATGCAGGTGACACCAAGTGGGAGGCGTTGCAAGGACTTTGGAGAGCCAGATTAGAATTCACAATGACAAATTAGAGAATTGGCCTGAAACCAACGAGATAAAATTAGTACAGACAAACGCAAAGTATTTCACTTAGGAAGGGAAAATCAGATGCACAACTTACAAAATGAGGAGTAACTGGCTATGTGTCAGTACTGCTGAAAAGGAGCTGGGGGTTATACTGGATCACAAATTGGCTAGGAGTCAATAAAGTGGATGAGGTGAGATCTTTTATTAGACCAATTTTTGCTGGTGAAAGAGACAAACTTTCGAGCTCTTCTTCAGGCCTGGCAACAACGTGAGGCAGTTGTGAAAACGCTGATTTCTTGGGGTGTGTTAACAGCAACGTCATAACCCAGGAGAGGTCATTGTCCTGCTCCAGGCAGCACTGGCGAGGCCTCAGCTGGAGCACTGTGCCCAGTTCTGGGTGCTGCTCTTCAGGAAAGATATGGACAAGTTGGAGATAGTTCAGAGGAGAGCAACAAACCAGGAAGACGCTCACCTTCCTCTGTTCTCAGCACACTGTATAAGCCAGGCCAGTCCCTGTGTGCAGCCTGCCCAGGTGGGGTTACCCCCGAGGCTGTTTTCTCAGCACTGCAGATAGCAACAGTCCCACCTTGTGACCACAGTGAATAAACACAAGGTTCCATAGGATAATCAGCACTGAAAGATCTCTCCTGAACCCCCTCTTCTGGCCTGTGGGTATGGCGAATCGGGGCAACCGCTCCAGGCCCTGTGCTTTGGGGGGCCCTGTGCTTCAGCGTGTGAGTCACAAGGCCTGGGAGGGGGGTTGCAGTGCAGGGGGGCCAGGCCAGCCTGGGGCTGGGGTTCAGTGTTCAGGGGGGCCAGGCCAGCCCATGGGTTTAGCAGGTGCCTGGTGCCAGCAGTAGGGGTCGGGCCCGCACTCACTGCTGGGAAACAGCTATTGTATTTCTTTTTCTTACTCCTCCACTACTGCACCGGCCACCAGCGTCCTAGTGCTGCCAGAATACACCAGTGCCTGACTCATAGGCACCCACCGGCAGCTCCCTGCCCTACCCCACCACCCCAGCTCACCTCTGCCTCTGCTCCACCTCCTCCCCCTCCCCTGAGCGCATCGCCGCGTCCTGCTTCTCCTCCTCCCTCTGAGCGCTTGGTTTCACGTGCAAACCTGGGAGGGAAGGGGGAGGAGGAAGAGGAACGCAGCGCACTTGGGGAAGAGGAGGGGCCGGGGCAGGGATTTGGGGAAGGGTCCAATAGGGGCAGGGAGGGGTGGAGTTGGGGCAGGGCAGGGCGCAAGCACCCACCGGCGCCAACAAAAGTTGGCGCCTGTGGCCAGACTGACCCCATCCATTGCCCTTCTGCCCCAGACCCCTCCATTTCCGGGACCCCCCAAAAAAGGGGGTCCTTCGCCCCTTGCACAGGTGCCATCCTGTGACTCTCCATCATCCTTCACCCCACACACTGGTGTCCCTTCCCCATACCAGTTTTCACCTGTATAAAAAATGTTAAGGGGGGGCCCATACAGGCTGATTTGTCCCAGCCCCTGCACCCCCCTAGGGACAGCCCTGCTGTCCCCCTAGCCCCTCCAAGCTCATCATCAGAAACAAACTCCCCACAGACCTGGACCCACCTACTCAAAGCGGCAGCAGACCCTGCCAGAACAACAGATGGGGAGGGCTAGCTCAGTGGTTTGAGTACTGGCCTGCTAAACCCAGGGTGGTGAGTTTAATCCTTGAGGAGGCCACTTAGGGACCTGGGGCAAAATCAGTACTTGGTCCTGCTAGTGAGGGCAGGGGGCTGGACTCAATGACCTTTCAGGGTCCCTTCCAGTTCTATGAGATAGGTGTATCTCCATATATATATATATATATAAAGTAAAACCTGCAGACCTCTCTCCACTACCACCATGATCAACACCACTCCCCCACTCCCTTTTCAATACACAAGCCTGTCCCAACACGTGCCGTACCTCATCCTGTGCGCTATGCAGCCCAATACCAGCTACCTATGTGGGTGAAACCAGACAGTCACTCTGCTCTTGAATGACCTGCACAGAAGAATGATAAGAGACAAAAACACCCTATCCCCTGTGGGTGCACACCGTTCACAGAGCGATTGCCCCAGATCTGATCTCTCAGGCCTCATCCTCAACAGAGACCTGCGCAACGCTTTCACGACACGAGCCTGGGAGCTTCAATTCATTTCTCTGCTAGACACTAAAAATCATGGACTGAACAGAGACCCTGGATTTATGGCTGATTACAACAATCTATAAGCCATTCACACACAACCCCCAGCCCCACAGCTGCTTTCCCCTCCTTAAGTGGGGGGGGGTGTTAATAATCCCCTTCACCAGGAATGGTCCCTTGAAACTTGTTAACTACTTCCGCTGGAGAAGCTGTTGCACCTTGTATTTAGCTGAGCCCCACGCTGAGTGTCTTTCCCAGACTTTAGGAAGAGCTCTACGTAAGCTAGTCTCTCTCCCCACTAGATGTGGGGCCAAGAACAGGTTTTCCTTCCTGTAGAGGGGCTGGTGGGTGCTGAACCCTCTCCGGGGCGGCGGGGAGCCGCACCAGCTCACTGCACGCCACTGAGGTTTGGGGAATTAGCCCGGCTGCGGGAGTCTTCCCGGGCGGCCCCTGCAGAGGCAGAAATAAGTACAGTCCTGCTGGGGCCCTCGGTCAGGGCAGAGCAGTGAGGAGTCAGGCCCTCAGGCAGGGGCTGAGCGAAGGGGTCAATAACCGGTCCAGGCCCTGGGTCAGGGCGGGGCAGTCAAGAGTCAGTGGCCCAGGCCCTCCGGCAGGGGCTGACCAGACAAATAAGTTTAGGAGGCCCCGGTCCTGGCTCCGAAGGGCCTGGGAGAGGAGGAGGCGGCTGACCCTCGCGGGGTGGGTGTCAGGGGGGACGCAGAGCCACCCGCTACACTGCGTCCCAGCCTGGGGCCCTAGCAGCGGCAGAAGACTCGCTGCTGTGTCAGTGGGGATCCTGACCGCACCGCGCTGACATGGGCTCTGGGTGTGCTGCACCCAGACTAAAGTCAGCTGCCCTGGGCTAATTCCTACCTCCCCCTCGTAAGGTACCTGAGGCCCAGTGGTGTCCTCTGGGGGGTCCAGCACCAGGGGCTCCTCGGGGTAGTGGACCAGCGGCCAGGCCCGGTGGCTCCTCCGGCTGGCGGGTGCGGGGTGGGGCAGGGCAGGGCAGGCCCGGTGGCTCCTCCGGCTGGCGGGTGCGGGGTGGGGCAGGGCAGGGCAGGGCAGGCCCAGTGGCTCCTCCGGCTGGCGGGTGCGGGGTGGGGCAGAGCAGGTCGGGCCGGCGGCTCCTCCGGCTGGCGGGTGCGGGGTGGGGCAGGGCAGGCCAGGCCCGGCGGCTCCTCCGGCTGGCGGGTGCGGGGTGGGGCAGGGCAGGGCAGGTCGGGCCGGCGGCTCCTCCGGCTGGCGGGTGCGGGGGCGGGTGCGGGGCAGGGCAGGCCCGGCGGCTCCTCCGGCTGGCGGGTGCGGGGTGGGGCAGGGCAGGGCAGGCCCAGTGGCTCCTCCGGCTGGCGGGTGCGGGGGTGGGGCAGGGCAGGGCAGGCCAGGCCCGGCGGCTCCTCCGGCTGGCGGGTGCGGGGCGGGGCAGGGCAGGGCAGGGCAGGCCCGGCGGCTCCTCCGGCTGGCGGGTGCGGGGCGGGGCAGGGCAGGGCAGGGCAGGCCCGGCGGCTCCTCCGGCTGGCGGGTGCGGGGCAGGGCAGGGCAGGTCAGGCCGGCGGCTCCTCTGGCTGGTGGGTGCGGGTTGGGGCAGGGCAGGGCAGGCTGGGCCCGGTGGCTCCTCCAGCTGGCGGGTGCGGGGTGGGGCAGGGCAGGTCAGGCTGGCGGCTCCTCTGGCTGTCGGGGGCGGGGGCGGGGCGGGGCAGAGCAGGTCGGGCCGGCGGCTCCTCCGGCTGGCGGGTGCGGGGTGGGGCAGGGCAGGGCAGGCCCGGTGGCTCCTCCGGCTGGCGGGTGCGGGGGCGGGGGCGGGGCAGGGCAGGCCCGGTGGCTCCTCCGGCTGGCGGGTGCGGGGTGGGGCAGGGCAGGGCAGGCCCGGTGGCTCCTCCGGCTGGCGGGTGCGGGGCCGGGCAGGGCAGGCCGGGCCCGGTGGCTCCTCCGGCTGGCGGGTGCGGGGCGGAGCAGGTCGGGCCGGCGGCTCCTCCGGCTGGCGGGTGCGGGGTGGGGCAGGGCAGGTCAGGCTGGCGGCTCCTCTGGCTGTCGGGGGCGGGGGCAGAGCAGGTCGGGCCGGCGGCTCCTCCGGCTGGCGGGTGCGGGGCCGGGCAGGGCAGGCCAGGCCCAGTGGCTCCTCCGGCTGGCGGGTGCGGGGGCGGGGCAGGGCAGGCCAGGCCCGGTGGCTCCTCCGGCTGGCGGGTGCGGGGTGGAGCAGGGCGGGCCGGGCCGGGCCAGCCCTGGCAGGCTCCTTGGGCCGTGGGGGTTTCCCAGCTGCGGGCTAGGCTGGAGGCATCTGGCCTCCCCGGTGTCTGGTCCTCTACTGGGCTCCGAGGGCCAGCCTTTATACTTCCGGGTCACCACCTGACCCTCTGAGGGGCGGGCTCAGAGCTCCCTAGCTCCGCCCTCCCCAGCCTCTGGATGGGCTCGTCCCTCTCCGCCGCGGCGGGGAGCCACACCGCCTCACTACACCTCCCCTGCCTTGTCTCTCTGCCATAGAGCATCCCAGCTCTATGAAGGAGAGGCTCTCTCATGAGCCCCATTTACGGCTCGGGAGACAGACCCAGAAACCTGCCCAAGGCCATGCAGTCAGTCGGTGTCAGAGCTGGGAACAGAACCCCAGGCAGGGCTCCTGTTTCCCAGCCTAGGGTCCCGGTCACTTGGCTGACGGTGCTGGTTTTAGAAGATGTGCTGCACGCTCCTGGAGCTGGCAGCGGGACTGAGCTCATGGAGCAGATTGCTGAGTCGGGATGTTAATATCCATTTAAAAAGTTAACCATTTACCCCACTAAAATTCTGTCATTTAATCAGTTAACCAATTAAAGAGAGGGGCTGGGGCCACTGGGGCTGGTACTGCTCCAGCCAACTGGCATGGCTGGGGTCGGCGGGCTGGTGTGGCCTGGGGCTGGAGTCCCTTCAGCTGGCTGGCCCGGGGCTCGGGATGAGGGTTAATGGATAGGGTTGTTTAATTGGTAAGACTAATGCTTATCGGTTAACTGTTTAGTATTTTACATCCTTATTACTGAGCTCCTACCTCTGTGGGGGACGGATAGCTCAATGGTTTGAACATTGGCCTGCTAAATCCAGGGTGGTGAGTTCAATCCTTGAGATATCTGGGGACTGGTCCTGCTTTGACCAGGGGCTTGGACTAGATACCTCCTGAGGTCCCTTCCAACTCTGAGATTCTATGAGTCTATGCTACTTCTCAGCACGTGAACCAGGGATGGACTCCAACATGCCTTGGTCTACCTCGAAACTCCAGATAAATAGTCAGGCAGGTCTTTTCCATTGCCAACCACTGCGGTCAGCCAGGACAGACATGTGCCCCTTGGGACAAGACCACAAGGACCTGACTCTGTGACAGGCTGTGTCCCCAGCTCAGGCACTGGCTCTGCAAGCTTGGGGCAGTTGATATGCATGTGCTCTAGGCATGCACACAAACACTCATAGGCTCCCGCAGGTCCTTTCCCCTCCTCCCAATGATTTAGCCCACCCTCTAGGCAGCAGAAGGCAGCTTGGCCTTGCCCTGGGACCTGCAGGTCAACAAATCCTAGCTCCTGCTAATAGAGGTGGGAAGAGAAGCAAACTCCAGGGCCCTTTGCTGGAACACCTGGTCTGTCTCCAGCCCCTCCCAGTGCAGCTGTGGGTCAGGGTGTTAACTCACTGGGGATCACCACTGCAGTCCTGTTTCTTTGAGCCTTGTGCCTCAGCTCCTGGCATGGAGGTGATACAAACAGTGAGGAACCAGAGCAGTGCTGTGACAGGCGGTGTCCTGGGCTCTCATTTCAGGGACTGCCCTAGCGTCCCAGTGTCATAGAATCATAGAATATCAGGGTTGGAAGAGACCTCAGGAGGTATCTAGTCCACCCCCCTTCTCAAAGCAGGACCAGTCCCCAACTAAATCATCCCAGCCAGGGCTTTGTCAAGCCTGGCCTTAAAAACCTCTAAGGAAGGAGATTCCACCACCTCCCTAGGGAACCCATTCCAGTGCTTCACCACCCTCCTAGTGAAAAAGTTTTTCCTAATATCCAACCTAAACCTCCCCCACTGCAACTGGAGACCATTGCTCCTTGTTCTGTCATCTGCCACCACTGAGAACAGCTGAGCTCCATCCTCTGTGGACTCTCCAATTCCTCCACGTCCGTTCTACAACGGGAGGCCCAAAACTGGACCCAGTACTCCAGATGAGGCCTCACCAGTGCTGAATAGAGGGGAATGATCACATCCCTCGATCTGCTGGCAATGCTCCTACTAATGCAGCCCAATATGCCGTTAGCCTTCTTGGCTACAAGGGCACACTGTTGACTCATATCCAGCTTCTCGAACACCGTAATCCTCAGGTCCTGTATTGCAGAACTGCTGCTTAGTCAGTCGGTCCCTAGCCTGTAGCAGTGCATGGGATTCTTCTATCCTAAGTGCAGGACTCTGCCTCTTTCCTTGTTGAACCTCATCAGGTTTCTTTTGGCCCAATCCTCCAATTTGTCTAGGTCCCTCTGTATCCTATCCCTACCCTCCAGCGTATCTACCTCTCCTCCCAGTTTAGTGTCATCTGCAAACTTGCCGAGGGTGCAGTCCAGCCCATCATCCAGATCATTAATGGAGATGTTGAACAAAACCGGCCCCAGGACCGACCCTTGGGACACTCTGCTTGATACCGGCTGCCAACTAGACATGAATATAAGAACATAAGAACATAAGAACGGCCATACCGGGTCAGACCAAAGGTCCATCTAGCCCAGTATCTGTCTACCGACAGTGGCCAATGCCAGGTGCCCCAGAGGGAGTGAAGCTAACAGGCAATGATCAAGTGATCTCTCTCCTGCCATCCATCTCCATCCTCTGATGAACAGAGGCTAGGGACACCATTCTTTATCCATCCTGGCTAATAGTCATTTATGGACTTAGCCACCATGAATTTATCCAGTTCCCTTTTAAATATTGTTATTGTCCCAGCCTTCACAACCTCCTCAGGTAAGGAGTTCCACAAGTTGACTGTGTGCTGCGTGAAGAAGAACTTCCTTTTATTTGTTTTGAACCTGCTACCTATTAATTTCATTTGGTGACTCCTAGTTCTTGTATTATGGGAATAAGTAAATAACTTTTCCTTATCCACTTTCTCCACACCACTCATGATTTTATAGACCTCTGTCACATCCCCCCTTAGTCTCCTCTTTTCCAAGCTGAAGAGGCCTAGCTTCTTTAATCTTTCCTTGTATGGGACCCTCTCCAAACCCCTAATCATTTCAGTTGACCTTTTCTGAACCTTTTCTAGTGCTAGAATATCTTTTTTGAGGTGAGGAGACCACATCTGTACACAGTATTCGAGATGTGGGCGTACCATGGATTTATAGAAGGGCAATAAGATATTCTCTGTCTTATTCTCTATCCCCTTTTTAATGATTCCTAACATGGGGACGTCCTACTTCACTGCTTGCACTGACCAGGACAAAGGCCTGGGTTCCCCAGGCCGCACAGCTCAGCGAGCGAGTGGGGCTCATTGCTGGGCGCCAGCCCTGGTAGTGTGGGACACAGGCAGTGATGGCGTCTCCCCGCCTTGTTGGTGGGCGCCCCTGCAGCAGAGCCGTAGGGTGGGACTGTGGTTGCTCCACACAGCGCCAACTGGGGGGGTCTGTCGCTGCAGTGCCCCAGCCCGCTGAGCAGCGCTCGCCCGGGCAACGGGCACATTCGTTCAGCAGCAGCAGGGCTGGGGGCAGCACAGCTGCGGCAGTGCTATGGCTGAGTGCAGGCTCGGCCCTGCACACGTGTGTCACTAACACGACTCTGACCCGAGGCTCACAGAGCCTGGGACACGCAGCAGGTGAGGAAACTGAGGCCTGCAGAGAGGGACATGACATGGGCTCAGACCCCAGAACTCTCGCCTCTGGGGCCTGCTCTCAGCTGGTGCCTCTCGCAGGGGAAGGGCCATGGCTGCGTGGCCAGCTTAGGTCTGATTGTTCTTCTAGCGGGAGGGAGGCAGGAAAAGCCCTTTGGCCCTGCAGGGCAGCCTGGGAGTCCTGCCAAAGTCTAAAAACCAGCACGGACTTACCCATCTCCCCTAAGACTGCCGACTGTCTAATCACACAAACCCGAAACCCTCCTCCCACCCCTTCCCCGCATCCCCGCCCCTGCCCCACCCCTTCTCCGAGGCCCCACTCCACTCATTCCATCCCCCGCCCATCACTTGCTTTCCCCCACCCTCACTCACTTTCAGCCGGCTGGGGCAGGGGGTTGGGATGCAGGCTCTGGGCTGGGGCCAAGGTGTTTGGGAGGGAGCTCCAGGCTGAGCCTAGGGCAGGGGATGGGGGTGCGGGTGGGAGTGCAGGATGTGGGCTCTGGGAGGGAGTTTGGGTGCTGGAGGGGGCTCTGGCTGGGGGAGGGGGTTGGGGTGCGGGAGGGGGTGCAGGATGTGGGCTCTGGGAGGGAGTTTGGGTGCTGGAGGGGGCTCAGGCTGGGGGAGCGGGTTGGGCTGCAGGAGGGGGTGCAGGATGTGGGCTCTGGGAGGGAGTTTGGGTGCTGGAGGGGGCTCAGGCTGGGGGAGGGGGTTGGGGTGCGGGAGGGGGTGCAGGATGTGGGCTCTGGGAGGGAGTTTGGGTGCTGGAGGGGGCTCAGGCTGGGGGAGGGGGCTGGGGTGCGGGAGGCGGTGCAGGATGTGGGCTCTGGGAGGGAGTTTGGGTGCTGAAGGGGGATCAGGCTGGGGGAGGGGGTTGGGGTGCGGGAGGGGGTGCAGGATGTGGGCTCTGGGAGGGAGTTTGGGTGCTGGAGGGGGCTCACGCTGGGGGAGGGGGTTGGGGCGCGGGAGGGGTGCAGGATGTGGGCTCTGGGAGGGAGTTTGGGTGCTGGAGGGGGCTCAGGCTGGGGGAGGGGGCTGGGGTGCGGGAGGCGGTGCAGGATGTGGGCTCTGGGAGGGAGTTTGGGTGCTGAAGGGGGATCAGGCTGGGGGAGGGGGTTGGGGTGCGGGAGGGGGTGCAGGATGTGGGCTCTGGGAGGGAGTTTGGGTGCTGGAGGGGGCTCAGGCTGGGGGAGGGGGCTGGGGTGCAGGAGGGGGTGCAGGATGTGGGCTCTGGGAGGGAGTTTGGGTGCTGGAGGGGGCTCTGGCTGGGGGAGGGGGTTGGGGCGCGGGAGGGGGTGCAGGATGTGGGCTCTGGGAGGGAGTTTGGGTGCTGGAGGGGGCTCAGGCTGGGGGAGGGGGTTGGGGTGTGGGAGGGGGTGTAGGATGTAGGCTCCAGGAGGGAGCTCAGGACTGGGACAGGGGCTGGAGAGCAGGAAGGGGTTCAGGCTCTGGGTGGGCGTTTGGGCACAGGAAGGGGCTCCAGGCTGCGGCAGGGGGTTGGGGTACAGGAGGGGGTGAGGGGTGCAGGCTCTGGCCAGGAGGCGCTTACCTCTGGCGGCTCCTGGTCGGCTGCACAGCGGAGCTAAGGCAAGCTCCCTGCCTGCCCTGGCCCATGCCACCTCCAAGCAGCCGGCACGTCCCTGCGGCCCCTGGGGGGTGGGTGGGCAGGGATCTCCGTTCGTTGCCCGCACCCCCGAGCCCTGACTCCGCAATTCCCATTGGCTGGGAACTGCAGCCAATGGGAGTGGAGCCTGTCTTGGCCCCGCTGCTCCGGTGCCCGGAGCTGCCCGAGGTGAGCAAGGCCAGGGGGCTCCAGGCGCTGCTCCTGGAAGTGGCCGGTACGTCCCAGCAGCGGGGCAGGGGGCTCCGTGTGCTGCCCCTGCCGGCATACACTGCCCCTGCAGCTCCCATTGGCCACAGGCCTCAGCCAATGGGAGCTGCAAAATAGGCATTGGGGCAGCGCGCAGAGCCCCCGCCATGCCGGCTGCTGCTGGGAGTGGCACGGGGCTGGGGCCCCAGCTGCCACTGGAGTTTTAGCACCTAAAATCTCCCGCTTTGGTCTCAGTAGCCACCAGGAGAGAGAGCCCGAGTCCGGGAGTCCGGCAAACCCCGAAGAGTTGGCAACCCCCTATCCTCCCCATCCTTGGGGCTGCTCCAGGGCTTCTGGGAAGGAGGGTCTGTCCGGGCTTGGCTGCTGGAGCTGGGAACCGGCTACTCTACTGGGCTCCGTCTCACGCCGTCGGCCCAGGCACTGAGCTGCTTACCCTGCACGATGGCCCGCAGGGCGAGGAGGGACCCTAGCCCAATGCCTTCGGCAGTACCTGTCCTGCACCACCAAATACCCGCCCTTCCCTAGCCAGGCGAGGGGGCCCTGCCCCCCTCCATTTGAAGCAGTCAGGCAGCAGAATGCCCATTTCATATCCCCCCATCTCTGGGGCACTTCCTCGCCCGCATGTAGGGGTCAGGCTGGGACAGCACCTGCTTGATCGGGAGCCCTGCTCTGGGCTCTCCTTAGCTGCCTCCTTCCCTACGCACGACACTGGCCGGGAACGTGGTCTTGCTCTTCGTGGAAGGCTCCCAGACGCCATGGTGATGGGCACCCTTGTAAAGCCTCACTCAGTTCCTGGGGGTGTTACACGCACCATGCCCTGGCCTGTACGTGCAGCGCACGTCGCCATGGGGCCTGATCTCTTCCCCTGAGGGGCCCAGCTCCACCCCTCTCCCAGCCCGGGGCCATGCTGCAGGATTTCCCTGCCATGGGATCCGAGCCCGACAACGGGGCCTTGCCCCACTGGTGGGTTTGTTAGTAGGGACTGTCTGTGTGGGGGCTGGGAGAGCCGGGGGTGTCTTTAGGTGAGGGACAGGACCTAGGCCTGTAACCTGAGCCAGGTGAGGGGGAGGGGGTCAGCACCTTGGCCCGGGAAGCTGGACAAAGGAAGGGGCCGGCTGGAGGGAGTTAGTTCAGTTTCGGTTTTGGGCTGGGTGGTGGGAATTCAGGGTATCCTAAGCTGGGATCCAAGCACCCTGCACCCCCAGAAGGACTGGATTGAGGGGTCCTGGCTGTGCCTGCAAGCTCTGCTGTAACCTGCATTCCTGTTGTCCAATAAACCTTCCGTTTTACTGCCTGGCTGAGAGTCACTGTGGGTCCCAGGAAGAGGGGTGCAGGGCCGGACTCCCCCACACTCCATGACAGTTTCTATGGCTGTGTCTGTGACCATGGAAACAGCTGGGCACGGGAGGGGATTGGTTGTTGTCAGACTGTCAATGGGTGGTTGTAAGGCTGTGATGCTGGACGGGTGAAGCTGGAGGGACTTGCGGTGTCCCCCCCAGGGGCTGGGCGTGAGACTGAGAGGCCATTCATGGTGTGGATGGCTCAACTATCAGGCGCTGCCTTATGCCTGAGCTGCCCTGGTACCATGCCCAGGCAGGGCCCTACCAGCTCATAGGTGCAGGGCACAATAGGGGCTGCACTGGCATGGGAGAGCCCAGCACAGGGGCTAGGCCAGGGAGGGTTGGTTGCCTTCCCACAGTGGAGGGAGATGGCATGCGATGGTAACCCTGGACTGCTCCAGCCTGTGGGGGACAGGTGTTCAGGAATGTGAGGCCTTTGTGACCAAGCCTGGGGGTGACACACATAGGCGGGGAGAGAGTCCCCTCTCCCCCGGCCTGTTCTCTGCCCAGCCAGCAGCCCAGAGGCCAGGCTCAGCAGCCAGGCACCTCGGCGGCTTCTCACTGAAAGGTCCAGCAGCATGGAAGGCACCTGACTCAAGACAGGAACCTGGGGAGAGACTTTACCCAATAGGCAATAGAGCTAGCCTGCCCCTCTCCACCAGTTTCGCCGGGGTCTGCTGCAGCATAACCCTGGGGCAGAATTTGCTCCCCTTCCACTTGGAGGCTCAACCCAGGGGAAGGAGACAGCACAGCCTTAGCCAGCCCCTCCCCAGCGAGCAGCTCAAATGGGAACCTGTGACCCCCAAGAGCACCCCACAGCCAGAGGGCAAGGGGCTCCCAGTGTCTAGCAGTGAGCCTCAGCTGGCAGGACCCTCTTAGTGCACTCAATGCACTCTTGGCATAGCCAGTATCTAAAAGGCGTTGTGAAGGTCACATACACATTACCCATGTGTTGGCATTGGGTGTAGGTACAGGTGACGCTGGTCAGGAGAGTTACCGTGGGGTGTGTAGGTATGGGTGACGCTGGTCAGGAGAGTTAGCATGGGCTGTAGGTATGGGTGACGCTGGTCAGCAGTGTTACCGTGGGGTGTAGGTACGGGTGACGCTGATCAGGAGAGTTAGCGTGGGCTGTAGGTACGGGTGACGCTGGTCAGCAGTGTTACCGTGGGGTGTAGGTACGGGTGACGCTGGTCAGCAGTGTTACCGTGGGGTGTAGGTACGGGTGACGCTGGTCAGGAGAGTTAGCGTGGGCTGTAGGTACAGGTGACGCTGGTCAGCAGTGTTACCGTGGGGTGTAGGTACAGGTGATGCTGGTCAGGAGAGTTAGCGTGGGCTGTAGGTACAGGATCGAAGTAGAGTGATAAAACCATTTTGGCTGCTGTTCCCTGGAGAGCTAGAGAAAGCCAGCTCCTAGCTGTGCCCAGGCCAGCCACGCTGGAAGAAAACTGGGGTGAGCAAACTACTTTGAAGCAACGCTTCTCATCTGTAAATTTGGTTCAAGGCCTCACAGCATATTTGTACCTGTTTGTTTGTAACCAGGAGTAGGAAAACCCCTTTGCTTTGGGAGCCCTTTAGCGGAGCAGCCACTGTCAGGAGGCTTTGGCGGGAGAGGGGCTGTGTACGGCAGAGGAAATGCTTTCCTGTGTGGAAGCCAAGGTGACGCCGTTGTGCCATGAGCAGGCAGCTGGCGTCAGAGTTCTGAGCCAAGCTGCACAGCGCGGAGTCAGCCAGGGTCACAGGGCAGGCACTGACCCTGCCCCATCCGGCCCTGGGCACCCCCCTGCGGCACAGACCAGTGTGTGCTCAGCACAGGCTGAGGCTGGCCAGGAGCAGGGCAGGCCAGGGACAGCTGTGATCTGTTGCCAACCCCCAAGGTTCAAAAAAAGAGTAAATTTAAAACTCTGACTTTTAAACCCATCACAATTGGGCTTGTCAGTTGATTTCCTGCTGGTCCTTTTCCAGCTGTTCCCTGCAGCCAGACGGGCTAGAAATGCGCTTTTCCTTTGACTGCCAGCGGCGAGTCTGACAATCCCGGGACTCCAGGAGCTGGGGCTGTCAGAGAAACCCGGAGAGCCTGCATCATTGAACGGGAGCTAGGGGGCATCCTGGCCATGCAGGTTAGTAAGGCGCTAACACAGCCCCATTGCAAACAGACTCACAGCCCCTGCTGGGGCACTGGTGTCAGCGGGACAAGAAGTGCAGGGCCCCACCAGTCTGTTACTCCTCTGCCAGCAGCGACGGGAGGGCCGTGGATGCCAAGGCAGCAGACACTGCCACGTGGCCTCCTGGCACCGCGCTAGGAGAGCGCAAAAGGGAACTGGCTCAGTAACAGGAGCGATTCACTGGCGCAGCCGCACATGAGCACTTACCTCTGCTGACGGTGCCACCCGCCAGCCCAGCTGCTGCCCGTGGGCAAGGCTGACACTGTGCAGCCGGGCACAGGAGCCCGCCAAGGGGACGGGAGTCGGGCGTTGCGTAGGCAGTGACACCCCTAAGGACAGTCAGAGCGACGAACACCCTGCGTAGACAGGCTGGCAAGCCAGAGTGAGGGGAGACCAAGGTTTGCGACCCAGGGACCACTTGATTCCAACTGGCCATAAGGGGGACCGGGATCCCGGGGGCTGGGATTGACATTTGAACTCACTGCTGTATGGCATGGGAGGTCTCCGCTGAGAGCCGGGGTCCTGCCGGGCTCAGGCGTGGCACGGGACGGTGCGGGGGACAGGAGCAGTACAACGGCTTTCGCATGGTGCCCCCAGCCAGACGGGGAGCCCCGTTTCGTGCTCGATGTGTATGGTAGGGGTTGGGAGCTTGGCAATGGAGGCCCATTTAATAGAGTGAAATGGTGGCGAAGAGCTGGCCGAGGCCTCAGGAGGAAGCTAACAGGATTGGGAACGGGGGGGCCTAGCTAGAGGTGAACAGCAAAGGTGTGTTGGGCTGGTATATTCGGAGTGCAGAAGGAACCCGGGCACCCTTCAGTCCATAAGCACAAGCTGCCAGCGGGCTCCCTCCTGTGACAGGGAACCTCACCCAAAGTGGTTGCAATCAGAGGGACAGCCTGTGGGGTACACACTGGCCTCTAGGGCATGCCAGTCCGGGGGTACTCCGGCCCATGGGGTACACCGGCCTGCAGGAGAGCGGGGATGTCCAGCCCGTGGGGGACGCCAGCCTGCAGGAGAGCGGGGATGTCCGGCCCGTGGAGTACGTTAGCCTGTGGAGTATGGTAGCCTGTGGGGTACGCCAGCCTGCAGGAGACCGGGGATGTCCAGCCTGTGGGGTACGGTAGCCCGTGGGGTACACCGGCCCGTGGGAGATGCCGGCCTGCAGGAGAGCGGAGATGTCCGACCCGTGGGGTACGCTGGCCTGCAGGAGAGCGGAGACGTCCAGCCCATGGAGTACGCTGCCCCGTGGGGTACGCCGGTCCGTGGGGTACGTTAGCCCGTGGGGCATGGTGGCCCATGGAGTACACCAGCCTGCAGGAGAGCGGGGCTGTCCGGCCCGTGGGGTACGCCAGTCCGTGGGGTACACCAGCCTGCAGGAGAGCAGGCATGTCCGGCCCGTGGGGTACGGTAGCCCGTGGGGTATGGTAGCCTGTGGGGTACGCTGGTCCATGGGGTACACCAGCCTGCAGGAGAGCTGGCATGTCCGGCCTGTGGGGTATGCCGGTCCGTGGGGTACAGTAGCCCGTGGGGTATGGTAGTCTGTGGGGTACGCCAGTCCATGGGGTACACCAGCCTGCAGGAGAGCGGGGATGTCCGGCCCGTGGACGCTTTATAGTTTATTTGCCATGGACCCGTTTGGCCCCATGTCACCCATTGCTTTTACTGGCCTCACTGTTCTTGCGGCTCTAATGGAACTGGTGCTGTGTGGCCCCGGGCACGGTGGGCTGAGGTAAAACTGGGCACATGGCTGTCCTCTTCCCCAGGGCCCACGGGGGCTGGGTTCTGGTGGGTACCCAGGGCTGGCTATCACAGGGGACACTTGATGGGGCTGTGGAGGCTGGCATAGGCCAGAGGGCAGCGCTGGAGGGGCACCAGGCTGCAGGCAGGGTAAAGGGGGCACTCGGGATTCTCCTCTCCCTGCAGGATCAGGCTGCCAGCCCACGGTGGGTGGAAGGCGCCAGGTGAGGAGGGCAGTGGGGACAGGCAGGAATTACTGCACTGGCTGGAGTTATGTGTTTAGCACCGTTCTCAGGCCGTGGGTGCCAGAGGAACCGTAGCACAGACACGGCCTGCACCAACGTCAGGGGGGTCCGGTGCTGTCATTCCTACCCCCGAGCAATGGCAGAACCCGTCTGCTGAGGGAGCTGTATCCACACCAGGGGTCCGGGGGGGGTAGCTCAGGGGATTCTCACACCGTAGCTGAGTCTGACCAGGCTGCAGCCAGTTCATGGCTGAGTGGGTACGTTGTAGGGGGAGCTCCTGGGGGAAGCTGAGCGATGGGGGGTGCAGCGTGGGTCTCTGGGGCTTTCCTTTAGGGGCCCTGCAGGGCTGGCTCTGGCCTGAGCGAGGGTGCTGAGGAGGTGCGCCAGTGGGAACCACCTGTTTCTGCCCTGGAATCCTGGGTTTTGGCCATGATGCCACGTTCTGTGCAGTGACAGCGGGGCCATGCTCCCACCTCAGGGTGTTAGGTGCCCATCCCTCAGCAGCTCCAAAGGGCCCAGCCCTCCTGAGACGCCCACTCCCTTTGGAGCTGGGCCTGGACCCCGGCCTGCTGCTCCAGAGGAAGCCCATGCTCCATGCCCCGCCCTGGGGGAGCCCAGGCAGCCGAGCCAGAGACGCCCCCGGACACGCATTTACCACACCAGTTTATTTGAAATCCAACGTAACACAGATGCAGGATGCACAGCAGGCGACTGGGCAGACAGGCAATACGAACAGGGAGACGAGCAAGGCAGCAGCGGCTGTGTGGCATTCTCATCGAAACGGCGTGGTGCTGGAACCCACAGGGACGGGCACTGAGCCTCCGGGCAGGCCCGGGTCCCGCCCCCCAGCAGCGGGCCAAGTGCCCTGCGCTGCAGTCGGGGACCAGAAGCTCAGAGTGGAGCCTGGGGGCTCCTGCTCCCCCCAGCGCAGTCGTGTTGGGGGTGTCCCCTGCTCTGGGATCCTGCCAGCCCAGCAGAGTGTGGACACCACCCCTGCCCTGGGCATGGCAGGCAGGGGCGGGGCGCTGGGAAAGCCACCTTTGTTGGCTTTGACCATGTGAACTGAGACCAATAAATAAACGCGCCCTCCCCCGCGCCTGCGAGGCCGGGCCAGGGCCTAGCCTCATGCGGGCCGGGATGCTCCTGGAGCCCTCACGCTCCCCAGGCCACGACAACTGGGCGCCCGTGACCACAACAGGCAAAGTGCAAGTCAGCTCCCTCCCGGGCAATATACAAAGGGATCGGGCTGTAACTATAATACAGGGGCCAGGCTGGGGGACGGGAGCCCTCCCTGGGAAGGCTGCAGCGCTCACACCAAAGGTGACAACTGAAATAAATAAGGGGAGTGAGGTGGTGAGGGGGCAGGGGGGCCAGGGCCCTTCCCGCCCCCCCGGCAGCCCCATGCGTATTTACAATTCGGTTCTCCTCTCTAGGCCTTGTCGGAGTCCGTGGGGTCCCAGGATCTGCGGCTGGACAGAAAGCACCGGGGTGGTGGGCTGGTTGGTTGAAACTGTTATAATGTGTGATAGTGCAGGCCGCGGCTGTACACGCATCCCTTCAGTGTCTATGGCAGGCCGGGCACGGCCGGGCGGCGTCACGCGAGGCAGGAGGGCTCGGAGCTAGTATTCGTCCTGGTCCTCCGGCTGCTGGTCCTCCACCTCGTCATCCTCCGGCGGCGCAAAGCCTTCCTGTGGGGGGGCGCAGAGACAGGGTGAGCCTCCCCGGCCCGGGCCAAGGAACCCCCCCGAAAGACTCCACCAGGGAGGGGAACTCAGCCCCAGCCCGCTCCCAGGCCAGCTGCACGGCTCTGACCGGCCTGCCCGGGAGCCACCCGCGCTCAGTGCCCGGCAGGCAGGGCAGAACGGAATGGAGCCAGGCACAAAGATCGGCCCTGGCGTCAACTGAGCGTGAGCCCCAGACCTGGCCTGGGGCAGGGCGGAGAGCTGACAGGCTCCCCCAGACGTTCAGCGGCTGGCGCTCGCGCGGGCACTGACCTCAGTTGCATACAGGATGCCGATGATGCCAGCGATGACAGGGCTGTTCTCGCTCTCGTGCTCCTGGCAGATCAGCTCGATGTCCCGCAGTTTGCTGAAGTAGAAATCACGCTCCTTCTCCAGCCCGTCCACCGTCAGCTTCAGGTCCATGAGCTGCGCAGGGCAGGGCAGGGCAGGGAGAGGGGCTGTTACCAGCACCCAGTGGGACCCGGCATCTGCGCCCTCCAGCGCCCCCCAAACCCGGCCTGTGCCCCCCAGTGCCCTGCAGGACCCAGCATCTGCATCTCCCAGCGCCCCATGGACCCAGCATCTGCAACCCCCAGCGCCCCACGGACCCAGCGTCTGTGTCCCCCAGAGCCCCATGACCCCAGTGTCTGTGGCCCCCAGCGCCCCACGGGACCTGGCATCTGTGCCCCCCTGTGCCCCTTGTGGGACCCAGTGCCTGCGCCCCCAGTGCCCTGCAGGATCCGGCATCTGCGCCCCCCAGCGCCCCACGGACCCAGCCTGTGTCCCCCAGTGCCCTGCAGGACCCAGCATCTGTGTCCCTCAGAGCCCCAAGGACCCAGCACCTGTGCACCCCAGTATCACTATGGGGCTTGGTGTCTGTGCCCCTCTGGACTCTCCCAGCAGAACCTGGTGCCTGTGTGCCCCCAGTGCCCCACAGGTCCAGCGTCTGTGCCCCCAGTGCCCCCACTTGTCTGTTCCCCCAGAGCCCAGCGGGACCAGGTGTCTGTGCCCCGTAGCGCCTGGTGGGACCCAGCTTCTGCAATCCTCAACAACAGACAGAACCTGGTATCTGTGCCCCCCAGAGCCCAGTGGGACCCAGTGTCTGTGCTGCCCTGAACCGCCGCAGCAGGACCTGGCGTCTGTGCCCCACAACGCCCCACGGGATCTGGCATCTGTGCCCCCCAGTGCCCCACAGGACCCGGCATCTGTGCCCCTCTGGACTCTCCCAGCAGAACCCAAGGCCTGTGCCGGGTCCGACATCTGTGCCCCCAAGCGCCCCGTGGGACCTGGCACCTGGGCCCCCCCAGTATCTCCTATGGGGCTTGGTGTCTGTGCCCCTCGTGGGACTGGCACCTGTGCCCCCCAGCACCCTCTGTGGGGCTGGAGTCTGTGCCCCTGGAGCAGCCCCACCCCCTCGCTCCTGCCCACCTGCTGGTTGAGCTCCAGGATCTGGGTGTCGGCCTCACTGCCCCCGTTGCGGGCAGCAGGCGGGTTTTTCCGGGTGATGTTGCTGGGGATGACATTGGTCACTCGGGTTGGCACCGGCATCGTCTTCGGGGTTGTGGGGGAGGTTCTCTGGGGGGCTGGAGGGAGCCGCCCGAGACAGCCAGAGGTTAGCACGAGTCCCGGCACAGCCCCCACCCCAGCGCTGCCCCCCTGGCACAGCCCCCCCCAGCGCAGCCCCCCAAAGCATGGCCCCCCCGGGCACAGCTTGCTCCCAGAGCCCCTGCCCTCCCCTGCGGGGTGCGGGCCACGGGCATGCGGGGCGCAGGGGCAGCGGGTCAGACAGTCGCTGGCCAGGGGTCACATAGGGCTGCGCTGGGCAGGGGGCTGCAGACACAGACCATGGCTGCTTAAAGCACAGGACTCAGGATGCCTGGATTCCATGCCCTAAGTCCTGGGTCTTCCCTGCCTCGGTTTCCCCAGATGGGAGAACAAGGCCTCCCCCATGGCGGTGCAGGCTGTGGGGGGGTTGTTCATTACCAATTGTGGAGGCCAGGGAAGGGCAGGGCACGAGAATGCCTGTGGGGCAGCCCCATGGCCCTGGGGGCAGCAAGGTACGGATGTTGCCCCCTGAAACCGGCACTCCCCCCTGCCAGGTGTATGCTGGAGAGGTGCCATGCACAGCCACGCACCTGCCCCAGCTTGGTGCCCCCTCATGGACCCCAGAGCTAAGTAGGCTCCTCCCCTGCTGCACCCCCAACCCCACCCCAAGCCAGCCCCCACTCCCTGCACTCCAGAGAACCTGCCTGCCCCCATCCCCCAGCCCATCCCCCTGCACCCCCTCCCCACCTCCTGGCCCCCAGCCCACCACCTGTCCTCCCCTCGACGCTCCCCAGCCCATCGCCCTGCCCCCCCTCGCCACCCCCTGCTCTGACGGGACGCGTGGCCCCAAGCAGCAGGAGGAGCTGAAAGGAGCCGCAGCTCTGTGCCCACCCAGCTGCCCCCAGCGCTCAGCCTGGCCAGGCCAGGGCTCTCACTGCAGGGACACAATGGGCGGTGCCACTGTGGGCACCGCTGCTCCCAGCTTGGGGGCACCAGGTCCCACGGGGAGGGGGAGGGTGGGGCTGGGCAGGACAGAGATGGGGATGGGAGAGGGGAAAGAGAACGCCCTCTGTGTCTGACTGCCAGCCTGAACCAGCCATGCCCTGCCCATGGCCAGGCTGGCCCATGGCCGGAGGCTGGCGTGGGCAGGGCAGGGTCCCCAGTCAGGGCAGGTGCTCGGGGGGGTACCACGCACAGCCCTTGGAAGCAGGGAGCTGGTGGGACTCTGCATTGCGCTGGGGAGGGGCCCTGGCTGAGAGCCTGCGGGAAGGCGAAGGCCTGCGCGGGCAACGGGCGCTGCCAGGATGCACCCCAAGCCCCTGGGCCAAGGCAGGACCAGCGCAGAATAGCTCCGGGGCTGCCTGACAGGACCCAGGCCAGGTCTAGGGAGCAGATGGCAGAAGAGCCAGGGTCCCAGGGTGCTCAGCAGCCAATCCCCCCCAGGGCCAGGCACAGCTGGACCGTGTCCTAACGCCGAGGCAGCCCCAGCTCAGAACTCACCCCGCTCCCAGCCCTGCCCGTCCCGTCCCCTCCACACCTACTTGGCACTGGTGGTCGGGCACTGCCAAGCCAACACAACGCACGCAGCACCATGCCACCCAGGGGCAGGGCCCGACTGGCACCAGGGGGCTGGGGCAGGCAGCCGAAGGCCATGCTAGCAAGCTGAGACCTAGGCAGAGTCGGGATCCTGCGGGCGCAGGGGCAGGGATGCCAGCTTTCTCCAGGGGTCGGCGACATTACCTGCAGTGCCAATGGGTTTCTTGGGTTTGTTGAAGTTCTGATCACCTGGGTTTGGAGACGGTGCCACCTCCTGCCCTTGCCGCGCCAGCAGTGGGTTGTATTCCTTCCCGTCGTAGTTGGCATCGAAGAATTTCTTAAACCACTGAATAAACTCAAAATTATCCTGGAACTTCCCTTTCACCAGCTTCTCCACCGCGATGATCTGGAACAACAGGCAGTGCGTGAGGGGCTGGCAGGCCCATGCTCCCCCACCGCACCCAGGGGGCAGTGCCACGGCAGCTCCTGCAGCTCAACTGACATTTGCCCACAACCACGGTTGCTGAGACACATTGGGGTAATGTCAATTCCTATTGGCTCCATGGGCCCGTCTCAGTCAGCCCAAAGCATTGGTGGAGGCAGTGGGTGCTGGCGGTAGGTGGCTGGCAGGCACAGGGAGGGATACTGGCAGGAATGTGGGGGCATTGGCGGGCACAGGGGGTGCTGACTGGCACAGAGAAAGTGCTGGCAGGCATGAGGAATCTTGCAGGGGGTGGCTGGTGGGCATTCGGCACTCTTGGTGGAGAGGTAACTGGTAAGTGTGAGGGCTGCTGGCTGGCACAGAGGGAGGCTGGTGGGCATGCTGTTGGCGGGGGGTGGCTGGCAGGCACACCCAGGGGTGCTGGTGGGCACAAGGGATGGCTGACAGGCAGGGACGCACCAGGGTTCTGGTGGGGGGTGGCTGGCAGGTATGGGGGAGGCTGGCCGGCACACCTGGGGGTGCTGTTGGACACAAGGGGTGGCTGGCGGGCAGGCACGCACAGGGGTTCTCGCAGGGGGTGGCTGGCAGATATGAGGGGGTCTGGCAGACACACCCAAGGGTGCTGTTGGGCACAAGGGGTGGCTGTCAGGCATGGGGAAGCTGGCAGATATGGGGTGGCTGTCAGGCAGGGGATGGCTGGCAGGCACACCCGAGGGTACTGGTGGGCACAAGGGGTGGCTGTCAGGCATGGGGTGGCTGTCAGGCAGGGGATGGCTGGCAGGCACACCCGAGGGCGCTGGTGGGCACAAGAGGTGGCTGGCAGGGCTGGGGAGGCTGGCAGGGCTGGCTGGCAGGCATGGGGAGGCTGGCAGGCATGGGGAGGCTGGCGGGGCTGGCTGGCAGGCATGGGGAGGCTGGTAGAGGGTGGCTGGCAGGCACATCCGAGGGTGCTGGTGGGCACAAGGGTGGCTGGCAGGCATGGGGAGGCTGGCGGGGCTGGCTGGCAGGCATGAGGAGGCTGGCAGGCATGGGAAGGCTGGCACAGGGTGGCTGGCAGGCACACCCGGGGGTGCTGGTGGGCACTAGGGACGGCTGGCAGGCATGGGGAGGCTGGCAGGCACACCGGAGTTCTAGTTGGGGTGAGGTTTGCAGGCATGGGGAGGCTGGCAGAGGGTGGCTGGCAGGCACGGGGAGGCTAGTAGACGGTGGCTGGCACAGGGTGGCTGTCAGGCATGGGGAGGCTGGCGGGGCTGGCTGGCAGGCACAGGGAGGCTGGTAGAGGGTGGCTGGCAGGCACACCTGGGGGTGCTGGTGGGCACAAGAGGAGGCTGGCAGGCTTGGGGAGGCTAGCAGGGTTGGCTGGCAGGCACGGGGAGGCTGGCACAGGGTGGCTGTCAGGCTTGGAGAGGCTGGCGGGGCTGGCTGGCAGGCATGGGGAGGTTGGCGGGGGCTGGCTGGCAGGCATGGGGAGGCTAGTAGAGGGTGGCTGGCAGGCACACCTGGGGGTGCTGGTGGGCTCTAGGGGAGGCTGGCAGCCATGGGGAGGCTGGCAGGCAGGCACACCCGGGGGTGCTGGTGGGCACTAGGGGAGGCTGGTGGGCACTAGGGGAGGCTGGCTGGCAGGCAGGCACACCCAGGGGTGCTGGTGGGCACTAGGGGAGGCTGGCAGCCATGGGGAGGCTGGCTGGCAGGCAGGCACACCCAGGGGTGCTGGTGGGCACTAGGGGAGGCTGGCAGCCATGCGGAGGCTGGCAGGCAGGCACACCCGGGGGTGCTGGTGGGCACTAGGGGAGGCTGGCAGCCATAGGGAGGCTGGCGGGCAGGCACACCCGGGGGTGCTGGTGGGCACTAGGGGAGGCTGGCAGCCATGGGGAGGCTGGCTGGCAGGCACACCTGGGGGTGCTGGTGGGCACTAGGGGAGGCTGGTGGGCACTAGGGGAGGCTGGCTGGCAGGCAGGCACACCTGGGGGTGCTAGTGGGCACTAAGGGAGGCTGGTGGGCACTAGGGGAGGCTGGCTGGCAGGCGGGCACACCTGAGGGTGCTGGTGGGCACTAGGGGAGGCTGGCTGGCAGGCAGGCACACCCGGGGTTGCTGGTGGGCACTAGGGGAGGCTGGCTGGCAGGCACACCCAGGGGTGCTGGTGGGCTCTAGGGGAAGCTGGTGGGCACTAGGGGAGGCTGGCGGGCACTAGGGGAGGCTGGCAGGCAGGCACACCCAGGGGTGCTGGTGGGCTCTAGGGGAGGCTGGCAGCCATGGGGAGGCTGGCAGGCAGGCACACCCGGGGGTGGGTGCTGGTGGGCTCTAGGGGAGGCTGGCAGCCATGGGGAGGCTGGCTGGCAGGCACACCTGAGGGTGCTGGTGGGCACTAGGGGAGGCTGGCTGGCAGGCAGGCACACCCGGGGGTGCTGGTGGGCTCTAGCGGAGGCTGGCAGGGGATGGCTGGGGGGCAGCGACGCACCTTGTCCACCCCCATCTTCTTGAAGGCGGCCTGCAGCACCTTGAAGTTGTGGATGAATTCGTGCTCCAGCTTGGCCTGGAACTTCACCTTGCGCAGGTGCACGCAGCCCGGGAACAGCATGTCCATGAACTGGCAGTAGGCAGCACCTGCGGGCACAGCGCTGCCAACTTCCTCATTGCGCAACACCCAAACCCTGCCCCGCCTCTTCCCTGGGGCCCCGCCCCTTCTCTGGGGCCCCGCCCACTCTCACTCCTTCCCCCTCCCTCCACTGCTCGCTCTCCGCCACCCTCACTCACTTTCACTGGGCTGGGGCAGGGGGTTGGGGGGGGCCGGGGATGAGGGGTTTGGGTGCAGGAGGGGGCTCAGGGCTGGGGGTGGGGCCGGGGGTGAGGGGTTTGGGTGCAGGAGGGGGCTCAGGGCTGGGGGTGGGGCCGGGGGTGAGGGGTCAGGGCTGCGGGTGGGGCCGGGGGTGAGGGGTTTGGGTGCAGGAGGGGGCTCAGGGCTGGGGCTGGGGGTGAGGGGTCAGGGCTGTGGGTGTGGCCGGGAGTGAGGGTTTGGGTGCAGGAGGGGGCTCAGGGCTGGGGGTGGGGCCGGGGGTGAGGGGTTTGGGTGCAGGAGGGGGCTCAGGGCTGGGGCTGGGGGTGGGGCCGGGGGTGAGGGTTTGGGTGCAGGAGGGGGCTCAGGGCTGGGGCTGGGGCTGGGGCCGGGGGTGAGGGGTTTGGGTGCAGGAGGGGGCTCAGGGCTGGGGCTGGGGCTGGGGCCGGGGGTGAGGGGTTTGGGTGCAGGAGGGGGCTCAGGGCTGGGGCTGGGGGTGGGGCCGGGGCTGAGGGGTTTGGGTGCAGGAGGGGGCTCAGGGCTGGGGGTGGGGCCAGGGATGAGGGGTTTGGGTGCAGGAGGGGGCTCAAGGCTGTGGGTGTGGCTGGGGGTGAGGGGTTTGGGTGCAGGAGGGGGCTCAGGGCTGGAGGTGGGGCCGGGGGTGAGGGGTTTGGGTGCAGGAGGGGGCTCAGGGCTGGAGGTGGGGCCGGGGGTGAGGGGTTTGGGTGCAGGAGGGGGGCTCAGGGCTGGGGCTAGGGGTGGGGCCGGGGGTGAGGGGTTTGGGTGCAGGAGGGGGCACGGGCTGGGGGTGGGATGGGGCCGGGGGTGAGGGGTTTGGGTGCAGGAGGGGGCACGGGCTGGGGGTGGGATGGGGCCGGGGGTGAGGGGTTTGGGTGCAGGAGGGGGCTCAGGGCTGGGGGTGGGGCCGGGGGTGAGGGGTTTGGGTGCAGGAGGGGGCTCAGGGCTGGGGCTGGGGGTGGGGTCGGGGGTGAGGGGTTTGGGTGCAGGAGGGGGCTCAGGGCCGGGGGCGTGGCCAGGGGTGAGGGGTTTGGGTGCAGGAGGGGGCTCAGGGCTGGGGGTGTGGCCGGGGGTGAGGGGTTTGGGTGCAGGAGGGGGCACAGGGCTGGGGCTGGGGGTGTGGCCGGGGGTGAGGGGTTTGGGTGCAGGAGGGGGCACAGGGCTGGGGGTGTGGCCGGGGGTGAGGGGTTTGGGTGCAGGAGGGGGCACAGGGCTGGGGGTGTGGCCAGGGGTGAGGGGTTTGGGTGCAGGAGGGGGCTCAGGGCTGGGGGTGTGGCCGGGGGTGAGGGGTTTGGGTGCAGGAGGGGGCACAGGGCTGGGGCTGGGGGTGTGGCCGGGGGTGAGGGGTTTGGGTGCAGGAGGGGGCACAGGGCTGGGGGCGGGCTGGGGCCGGGGGTGAGGGGTTTGGGTGCAGGAGGGGGCACAGGGCTGGGGGCGGGGTGGGGCCGGGGGTGAGGGGTTTGGGTGGAGGAGGAGGCTCAGGGCTGGGGGTGGGGCCGGGGGTGAGGGGTTTGGGTGCAGGAGGGGGCTCAGGGCTGGGGCTGGGGTCGGGGGTGAGGGGTTTGGGTGCAGGAGGGGGCTCAGGGCTGGGGGTGGGGCCGGGGTTGAGGGGTTTGGGTGCAGGAGGGGGCACAGGGCTGGGGGCGGGGTGGGGCCAGGGGTGAGGGGTTTGGGTGGTGGAGGGGGCTCAGGGCTGGGGCTCGGGCCGGGGGTGAGGGGTTTGGGTGCAGGAGGGGGCTCAGGGCTGGGGGTGGGGCCGGGGTTGAGGGGTTTGGGTGCAGGAGGGGGCACAGGGCTGGGGGCGGGGTGGGGCCAGGGGTGAGGGGTTTGGGTGCAGGAGGGGGCTCAGGGCTGGGGGCGGGGTGGGGCCAGGGGTGAGGGGTTTGGGTGCAGGAGGGGGCTCAGGGCTGGGGCTGGGGGTGGGGCCGGGGGTGAGGGGTTTGGGTGCAGGAGGGGGCTCAGGGCTGGGGCTGGGGCTGGGGTGGGGCCAGGGATGAGGGCTCGGGGGCAGGAGGGGGCTCAGAGTCCCAGTGGCACTTACCAGGAAGTGGCTGCCAGGTCCCTGCACCCCTAGCTGCATGGGTGGCCGGGAGGTGCTGTGCGCCGCCCTCCTGCCCGCAGGTGCTGCCCCCGCAGCTCCCATCGGTCGCGGTTCCCAGCCAACGGGAGCGGCAGAGCCGGCACTCGGGTCGGGGTCACCGTGTGGAGCTTCCCTGGCTGCCCATGTGCCTAGGGGCTGCAGGCACCTGGCGGCTGCTTCCCGGAGCTGCGTGGAGCCAGGGCAGGTGGGGAGCCTGCCTGAGCCCTGGGCCCCGCTGTGCTGCTGACCGGACTTTTAACAGCCCAGACGGCTGTGCCAACAGGAGCCGCCAGGGTCCCTTTTCCACTGGGCGTTCAGGTCAAAACCGGACACCTGGCAACCCTATGCAGATGGCATGGGCATGGGCACGGGCATGGGCACCTGGCTTCCATGTCTGCCAGGAACGGCACAGCTCTGCCGACGCCCCCCCCAGCCCCTGGATCCTGGGCCCCCCCTTGCCCTGCAGCCCCTGGCAGGGACAGGGCAGGGGTTGGGAACTCAGCCACCCAGATGGCACCTCTCCCCGGCTGGGACAGGGCAGGGGCTGGGCTGGCCAGAGGGCAGCTCTCCCCGGCTGGGCTGGCTGGACCCCTCCTGTCCTTGCCCCTGGAGGGGTCCGTTCGGGCGGCCCTACCTGAGCAGAGCTGTTCGATCTTGGTGTAGTTGAGGTGCAGGGAGTCGTTGACCCAGGCCAGCATGTCATGACGACTCAGATTCTCGCTGGTCACGGATGTGGAATACACATTGACGGCCATGCCCCAGCTGCTGCACAGAGAGACGGGTCACAGCCGGCTCAGCGCCCCACCCGCTTCCCCGGCCCAGCGCAGCTCCCAGTGGGCAGCGTCGGCCTGGGTCGCCTGCCACCCATCTGGGCTCAGGTGTGACGTGTCCGCAGGAAACACTGGGGCCCCCAGCGTGCCCAGCTCAGCCGAGGGCAGGGGCAATGGCTGCTGGGATGTGCAGGGCCATGGGCGCACGCAGTGCCCTGCCGGGGGCAAGGCGCGCCAGGGGCTGGGGGCTCACGCAGTGCCCTGCCGGGGGCAAGGCGCGCCAGGGGCTGGGGTACACGCAGGGCCCTGCCGGGGGCAAGGCGCGCCAGGGGCTGGAGTTCACGCAGTGCCCTGCCGGGGGCAAGGCGCGCCGGGGGCCGGGGGTTCACGCAGTGCCCTGCCGGGGACAAGGCGCGCCGGGGGCTGGGGTACACGCAGTGCCCTGCCGGGGGCAAGGCGCGCCGGGGGCTGGGGTACACGCAGTGCCCTGGGCCCCAAAGGGGCCCCTACAAGAGTTTTTCGGGGCCCCTGGAGCAGGGTCCTTCACTCACTCCGGGGGCCCCAGAAAACTCTTGCGGGGCCTAGGCCCCCAGAGCTTCTTCCGCTCCGGGTCTTCGGCGGCAATTCGGCAGCAGGGCCCCCTGAATGCTCTGGGGGGACCTGGAGGGGCGTGTACGGCCGGGTCTAAGCCCAGTATGGCAGTGTGTCCTAGTGCACTGCACCCCACAGCACAGCCCCCAACCCGCAGCCCAGCCCCCTGAGCCTCCACCCCACAGCACAGCCCCCCACTCAGCCCCCAACCCGCAGCCCAGCCCCCCACTCAGCCCCCAACCCGCAGCCCAGCCCCGAGCCTCCACCCCACAGCACAGCCCCCCACTCAGCCCCCAACCCGCAGCCCAGCCCCCCACTCAGCCCCCAACCCGCAGCCCAGCCCCGAGCCTCCACCCCACAGCACAGCCCCCAACCCGCAGCCCAGCCCCCTGAGCCTCCACCCCACAGCACAGCCCCCCACTCAGCCCCCAACCCGCAGCCCAGCCCCCCACTCAGCCCCCAACCCGCAGCCCAGCCCCCTACTGAGCCTCCACCCCACAGCACAGCCCCCCACTCAGCCCCCAACCCGCAGCCCAGCCCCGAGCCTCCACCCCACAGCACAGCCCCCCACTCAGCCCCAACCCGCAGCCCAGCCCCCTACTGAGCCTCCACCCCACAGCACAGCCCCCCACTCAGCCCCCAACCCGCAGCCCAGCCCCCTGAGCCTCCACCCCACAGCACAGCCCCCCACTCAGCCCCCAACCCGCAGCCCAGCCCCCTGAGCCTCCACCCCACAGCACAGCCCCCCACTCAGCCCCCAACCCACAGCCCAGCCCCCTACTGAGCCTCCACCCCACAGCACAGCCCCCCACTCAGCCCCCAACCCGCAGCCCAGCCCCCTACTGAGCCTCCACCCCACAGCACAGCCCCCCACTCAGCCCCCAACCCGCAGCCCAGCCCCCTGAGCCTCCACCCCACAGCACAGCCCCCCACTCAGCCCCCAACCCGCAGCCCAGCCCCCTGAGCCTCCACCCCACAGCACAGCCCCCCACTCAGCCCCCAACCCACAGCCCAGCCCCCTACTGAGCCTCCACCCCACAGCACAGCCCCCCACTCAGCCCCCAACCTGCAGCCCAGCCCCCTACTGAGCCTCCACCCCCACAGCACAGCCCCCCACTCAGCCCCCAACCCGCAGCCCAGCCCCCTGAGCCTCCACCCCACAGCACAGCCCCCCACTCAGCCCCCAACCCACAGCCCAGCCCCCTACTGAGCCTCCACCCCACAGCACAGCCCCCCACTCAGCCCCCAACCCACAGCCCAGCCCCCTACTGAGCCTCCACCCCACAGCACAGCCCCCCACTCAGCCCCCAACCCGCAGCCCAGCCCCCTACTGAGCCTCCACCCCACAGCACAGCCCCCCACTCAGCCCCCAACCCGCAGCCCAGCCCCCCTGAGCCTCCACCCCACAGCACAGCCCCCCACTCAGCCCCCAACCCACAGCCCAGCCCCCTACTGAGCCTCCACCCCACAGCCACAGCCCCCCACTCAGCCCCCAACCCACAGCCCAGCCCCCTACTGAGCCTCCACTCCACAGCACAGCCCCCCACTCAGCCCCCAACCCACAGCCCAGCCCCCTACTGAGCCTCCACCCCACAGCACAGCCCCCCACTCAGCCCCCAACCCGCAGCCCAGCCCCCTACTGAGCCTCCACCCCACAGCACAGCCCCCCCACTCAGCCCCCAACCCGCAGCCCAGCCCCCTGAGCCTCCACCCCACAGCACAGCCCCCCACTCAGCCCCCAACCCGCAGCCCAGCCCCCTACTGAGCCTCCACCCCACAGCACAGCCCCCAACCCCAGCCCAGCCCCCTACTGAGCCTCCACCCCACAGCACAGCCCCCCACTCAGCTCCCAACCCGCAGCCCAGCCCCCTGAGCCTCCACCCACAGCACAGCCCCCCACTCAGCCCCCAACCCGCAGCCCAGCCCCCTACTGAGCCTCCACCCCATAGCACAGCCCCCAACCCACAGCCCAGCCCCCTACTGAGCCTCCACCCCACAGCACAGCCCCCCACTCAGCCCCCAACTCGCAGCCCAGGCCCCTGAGCCTCCACCCCACAGCACAGCCCCCCACTCAGCCCCCAACCCGCAGCCCAGCCCCCTACTGAGCCTCCACCCCACAGCACAGCCCCCCACTCAGCCCCCAACCCGCAGCCCAGCCCCCTACTGAGCCTCCACCCCACAGCACAGCCCCCCACTCAGCCCCCAACCTGCAGCCCAGCCCCCTGAGCCTCCACCCCACAGCACAGCCCCCCCACTCAGCCCCCAACCCGCAGCCCAGCCCCCTGAGCCTCCACCCCACAGCACAGCCCCCCACTCAGCCCCCAACCCGCAGCCCAGCCCCCTACTGAGCCTCCACCCCACAGCACAGCCCCCCCACTCAGCCCCCAACCCGCAGCCCAGCCCCCTGAGCCTCCACCCCACAGCACAGCCCCCCACTCAGCCCCCAACCCGCAGCCCAGCCCCCTACTGAGCCTTCGCCCCACAGCACAGCCCCCCACTCAGCCCCCAACCCGCAGCCCAGCCCCCTACTGAGCCTCCACCCCACAGCACAGCCCCCAACCCACAGCCCAGCCCCCTACTGAGCCTCCACCCCACAGCACAGCCCCCCACTCAGCCCCCAACCCGCAGCCCAGCCCCCTGAGCCTCCACCCCACAGCACAGCCCCCCACTCAGCCCCCAACCCGCAGCCCAGCCCCCTGAGCCTCCACCCCACAGCACAGCCCCCCACTCAGCCCCCAACCCGCAGCCCAGCCCCCTACTGAGCCTCCACCCCACAGCACAGCCCCCAACCCACAGCCCAGCCCCCTACTGAGCCTCCACCCCACAGCACAGCCCCCCACTCAGCCCCCAACCCGCAGCCCAGCCCCCTGAGCCTCCACCCCACAGCACAGCCCCCCACTCAGCCCCCAACCCGCAGCCCAGCCCCCTACTGAGCCTCCACCCCACAGCACAGCCCCCAACCCACAGCCCAGCCCCCTACTGAGCCTCCACCCCACAGCACAGCCCCCCACTCAGCCCCCAACTCGCAGCCCAGCCCCCTACTGAGCCTCCACCCCACAGCACAGCCCCCCACAGCACAGCCCCTCACTCAGCCCCCAACCCGCAGCCCCCTGAGCCTCCACCCCACAGCACAGCCCCCCACTCAGCCCCCAACCTGCAGCCCAGCCCCCTACTGAGCCTTCGCCCCACAGCACAGCCCCACACTCAGCCCCCAACCCGCAGCCCAGCCCCCTACTGAGCCTCCACCCCACAGCACAGCCCCCCACTCAGCCCCCAACCTGCAGCCCAGCCCCCTGAGCCTCCACCCCACAGCACAGCCCCCCACTCAGCCCCCAACCCGCAGCCCAGCCCCCTGAGCCTCCACCCCACAGCACAGCCCCCCACAGCACAGCCCCTCACTCAGCCCCCAACCCGCAGCCCAGCCCCCTGAGCCTCCACCCCACAGCACAGCCCCCCACTCAGCCCCCAACCTGCAGCCCAGCCCCCTACTGAGCCTTCGCCCCACAGCACAGCCCCACACTCAGCCCCCAACCCGCAGCCCAGCCCCCTACTGAGCCTCCACCCCACAGCACAGCCCCCCACTCAGCCCCCAACCTGCAGCCCAGCCCCCTGAGCCTCCACCCCACAGCACAGCCCCCCACTCAGCCCCCAACCCGCAGCCCAGCCCCCTGAGCCTCCACCCCACAGCACAGCCCCCCACTCAGCCCCCAACCCGCAGCCCAGCCCCCTACTGAGCCTTCGCCCCACAGCACAGCCCCCCACTCAGCCCCCAACCCGCAGCCCAGCCCCCTACTGAGCCTCCACCCCACAGCACAGCCCCCCACTCAGCCCCCAACCCGCAGCCCAGCCCCCTACTGAGCCTCCACCCCACAGCACAGCCCCCAACCCACAGCCCAGCCCCCTACTGAGCCTCCACCCCACAGCACAGCCCCCCCACTCAGCCCCCAACCCGCAGCCCAGCCCCCTGAGCCTCCACCCCACAGCACAGCCCCCCACTCAGCCCCCAACCCGCAGCCCAGCCCCCTACTGAGCCTCCACCCCACAGCACAGCCCCCAACCCACAGCCCAGCCCCCTACTGAGCCTCCACCCCACAGCACAGCCCCCCACTCAGCCCCCAACCTGCAGCCCAGCCCCCTGAGCCTCCACCCCACAGCACAGCCCCCCACTCAGCCCCCAACCTGCAGCCCAGCCCCCTACTGAGCCTCCACCCCACAGCACAGCCCCCCACTCAGCCCCCAACCCGCAGCCCAGCCCCCTGAGCCTCCACCCCACAGCACAGCCCCCCACTCAGCCCCCAACCCGCAGCCCAGCCCCCTACTGAGCCTCCACCCCACAGCACAGCCCCCCACTCAGCCCCCAACCCGCAGCCCAGCCCCCTACTGAGCCTCCACCCCACAGCACAGCCCCCCACTCAGCCCCCAACCCGCAGCCCAGCCCCCTGAGCCTCCACCCCACAGCACAGCCCCCCACTCAGCCCCCAACCCGCAGCCCAGCCCCCTACTGAGCCTTCGCCCCACAGCACAGCCCCCCACTCAGCCCCCAACCCGCAGCCCAGCCCCCTACTGAGCCTCCACCCCACAGCACAGCCCCCCACTCAGCCCCCAACCCGCAGCCCAGCCCCCTACTGAGCCTCCACCCCACAGCACAGCCCCACACTCAGCCCCCAACCCGCAGCCCAGCCCCCTGAGCCTCCACCCCACAGCACAGCCCCCCACTCAGCCCCCAACCCGCAGCCCAGCCCCCTACTGAGCCTTCGCCCCACAGCACAGCCCGCCACGGAGCCCCCACCCCCAGCCCAGCACCCCACTGAGCCTCTGCCCTACTGCCCACAGCACAGCCCCCCTCACTGAACCTCAGCCCTCCCCCCCACAGCGCAGCCCCCCACTGAGCTCCTGCCCCACAGCACAGCTCCCCCCGAGCACCCTACTCTCAGCGCTGGGTCTGCGGGGACAGCGCCCCCTAGTGCAGTGGTTCTCAAGCTAGGGTCTGCGGACCCCAGGGGGCCTGCACTGCCTACCAATGAACCCGACACACCCACCAGTTGTGTTTGCATGACACATTCCCAGTGCACGAACAGCCCCGTGGCACTCACTGAGCTGCACCTTCCCTGTCGCACGAATAGCCCCGCGGCACTCACCGCGCTGCACCTTCCCTGTCGCACGAAAAGGCCCGCGGCACTCACCGCGCCGCACACTCCCTATCGCACGAACAGTCCCGTAGCGCTCACCACGCTGCACCTTCCCTGTCGCATGAACAGTCCTGCGGCGCTCACCGTGTTGCACGCTCCCTGTCGCACGAACAGCCCCGCGGCGCTCACTACGCTGCACGCTCCCTGTCGCACGAACAGCCCCGCGGGTGCTCACTATGCTGCACGCTCCCTGTCGCACGAACAGCTCCGTGGCACTCACCACGCTGCATCTTCCCTGTTGCACGAACAGCCCCGCGGCGCTCACCACGCTGCATCTTCCCTGTCGCAGGAACAGCCCCGCGGCGCTCACCACGCTGCACCATCCCTGTCGCAGGAACAGCCCCGCGGCACTCATCGCGTTGCACACTCCCTGTCGCAGGAACAACCCCGCGGCACTCATCGCGTTGCACACTCCCTGTCGCAGGAACAGCCCCGCGGCGCTCACCACGCTGCACCATCCCTGTCGCAGGAACAGCCCCGCGGCGCTCACCACGCTGCACCATCCCTGTCGCAGGAACAGCCCCGCGGCACTCATCGCGTTGCACACTCCCTGTCGCACGAATAGACCCGCGGCGCTCACCATGCTGAACGTTCCCTGTTTTATGAACAGCCCCACGGCGCTCACCACGCTGCACGATCCCTGTCGCACAAACAGCCCCACGGTGCTCACCACGCTGCACAATCCCTGTTGCACGAACAGCCCCGTGGAGTTCACCGCACAAGCGTGAGCGTAAGACGCTCACTGACTGGGACAGCAAACCAGAAGCAATGTCCATTTTTTGCTGAGACGACTGGCAGTGGAAGTGGAATATATTTGTGCCACGTCGTGAGCAAATTACATTAAAACAGAGACTTTTTAAAAGGGCCTAATTCTCGTTGTGTGAAGCAGAGGACAATGCACAGTCAGCGAGGAGGGAACAGGTGAAGAACAGACAGTTTGAGGACAGTGACCCTGAGTTTGGTGTTATGGAATTTAGCAATGGACGAGTGCGACGAGTTGTACGCTTACACATCCCATCAAACTGAGCAGTGAAACCTGCGAACCTGAACCCACAGCTCCCAGCAAGGCATTGGAGTATACAGACAAATCCAGAGATTTTTTCCCACGAAAGAGCAAGGGAAACAATCCACAGAAAACACAAATGACCATCGTAACACCAGTCCCGGCAAGCTCTGAAAGCATCTTTCTTTCCAGTGCTTCGGCTTGCAGAGTGAAAACTCCCCTGCTGCTGGAGACGAATTCCCGCGGCTGTAGAAATGTGCGAAGTGCTGGCACACAAAGCTGCAGCGAAGAAGAGAGGAGAAAGACCAGGCCACTTTCGAAGGACACTGTTAGTGGGAGGACTGATGAGACTGTGCATGTGAGTGGTTTGCAATTCTGTCCACTTGAGGAGCCAGCTGTGCAGAGCAATGAGTTCCTGGGCGTTATGTTTGGTTGGGGGAAATTCTGGAAGATTTTCCTTTCTGTCAGGAGTTACTGGACCAGCCAACAGGTCAGGAAATGTTCAGCTCACCAGATGAGCTCCTGACAGCTGAATCGCTGAACTGGGAGAAGTGCTGCGGTTTGCATGGACGGTGCCGCTGCCATGACAGGCCGCAGGAGTGGTGTCGAGCAAGAATGCACGTCCGAAACCCGCAGGTGACGAACACACCCAGGCCCGTGCAGCAAAGAGAATGGAACCTGAATTCCAGCTGGGACCGTTGTGAATTCTGCCAAGTCTTGCCCTTTGAATGCTGCGTTTTGCCGAGCCGCGGTTAGCACCAGGAGCAGGAGGTGGCAGGTGACCTTTCCCTATGGCAGCGGGTTGGTTGGCTGGCTGGCTCATGGCAGGTTCACACAGAGCTGCTGTGTTTTCTGTGAACAAGCCCAAGATCGTGGCACTTCTCTGCCCAGACGAGGAGTGACACTTGCCTACCTCGCAGACACTGGAACTGGCTGAAGTCCAGGGCCGCCCAGAGGATTCCGGGGGCCTTGGGCCATCGGCGGCAGGCGGCTCCGGTGGACCTCCCGCAGGCGTGCCGGCGGAGGGTCCGCTGGTCCTGCGGCTCCCATGGAGCATCCGCAGGCACGCCTGCGGAAGGTCCACCGGAGCCGTGGGACCGGCAAGCGGCAGGGGGCCCCCCCGCGCGGCAAAATGTCTAGAGCCGGCCCTGTTCGGCGGTGGGGGGCCCTTCCGTTCTGGGACCCGCCGCTGAAGTGCCCCGAAGACCGGCAGCGGGGGCCCCCCGCCGGTGAATTACTGCCGAAGTGGGACCCGCTGCCGAAGTGCAGCCTGCTCTTCGGCGGTAATTCGGTGGCGGGGGGCCCCCGCTGCGGGTCTTTGGGGCACTTCGGCGGTGGGTCCCTGAATGGAAGGGCCCCCCACCGCCGAATTACCGCCGAAGACCGGGTTGCACTTCGGCGGCAGGTCCCGCTTCAGTGGTAATGCGATGGCGGGGGGTCCTTCCGCCCCGGAGCGGAAGGACTCCCCCGCCAGCGAAGACCGGGAGCGGAGGAAGCTCCGGGGCCCCCGAGTTTTCTGGGGCCCCCGAGCGAGTGAAGGACCCCGCTCCAGGGGCCCCGAAAAACTCTCATGGGGGCCCCTGCGGAGCCCGGGGCATGGGGCAAATTGCCCCTCTTGTCCCCCCCTCTGGGCGGCCCTGCTGAAGTCTGCATCTGAACATGATCAAACCCTGATTTCTCTTGCTTAAGGGAATCCACTGGCTGATGGGGTGGGCTCCCTGTGCTAACAGCTATTAGCAAGTCTTGTCTCCCTCTGTCAGCCAGCTCATTTGCATCAATGCAGACAGGAGCCTGTTCACCGCTTTTCAGATCCTTAACTGTCCCCAGTTCCAAGGCTGGACTGTGTCTTACAGAGATACCCCAAGTATCAGAGGGGGAGATACCCCACAAATCCAAAGGGTCTGAGAGTGGGCGTTTGGTTGCTCTCCCCGGCATCCTCAAGCCTTCAGCCATAAAACTGTTCTGCTCCGACACACCAGTAACACACCAGTAACCCGGTCTGTCCTCAGACCCTGAAGCACAGGCTGCTCACTCACAGAATCAGCATGGAGACATTCCTGTCCCAACACCATTGTCCTCCCAGCAAGCTGGCCACACACAGCCACGCGCTCATAGGGCTGCTCAGCTTTCTGACCAGCTTCTCCTCCATCTGAGACCTTCTCAGAGCTCCCCACACTGGGTCTGTCAAAAGGAAAGTCAGTGGAGCCATTCACCCCAGAACACGGCTGGCTGTAGGGTGGGGGCAGTTCTCAGCTGCTTCACATGCACCCAACGGGCTATAGCAACAAAACCACTTGCACATGCTCTGCCCCAGTGACCTCCACTCTGCGCCCCACAGCACAGCCCCCCCGTGAGCCCCCACTCCTCAACCCCCAGCACAGCCCCCCAGTGATCCCCACTCTGCGCCCCACAGCACAGCCCCCAGTGACCCCCACTCTGCACCCCACAGCACAGCCCCCTCGTGAGCCCCCACTCCTCAAACCCCAGCACAGCCCCCCAGTGACTCCCACTCTGCACCCCGCAGCACAGCCCCCAGTGACCCCCACTCTGCGCCCCACAGCACAGCCCCCCTGTGAGCCCCCACTCCTCAACCCCCAGCACAGCCCCCCAGTGACCCCCACTCTGCGCCCCACAGCACAGCCCCCCCGTGAGCCCCCACTCCTCAAACCCCAGCACAGCCCCCCAGTGACCTCCACTCTGCGCCCCACAGCACAGCCCCCCCGTGAGCCCCCACTCCTCAACCCCCAGCACAGCCCCCCAGTGACCCCCACTCTGTGCCCCACAGCACAGCCCCCCCCGGTGAGCCCCCACTCCTCAACCCCCAGCACAGCCCCCCCATGAGCCCCACTCTGCACCCCCCAGCACACATCCCCAGTTAGTCCCCACTACTCCACCCTAGCACAGCCCCACAGTGACCCCCACTCTGTGCCCCGCAGCACAGCCCCCCAGTGACCCCCACTCTGCACCCCCCAGCATAGCCCCCCTGGTGAACCCTACTCTGTGCCCCCTCAGCAAGCCCCACTCTGCACCCCCCCAACACAGCACCCCTGGTGAGCCCCCACTGCACCACCTCCAGCACAGCGCCCCCCCAGTGACCCCCACTCTGCACCCGCCAGCACAGCTGCTCCAGTGACCCCCACTCTGTGCCCCCCAACACAGCCCCCTGGTGACTCCCACTCTGCACTCCACAGCACAGCCCCCCTGGTGACCCCCACTCTGCGCCCCACAGCACAGCCCCCCTGGTGACCCCCACTCTGCGCCCCACAGCACAGCCCCCCTGGCGACCCCCACTCTGCGCCCCACAGCACAGCCCCCCCGTGAGCCCCCACTCCTCCACCCAGAGCACAGCCCTCCAGTGACCCCCACTTCACCCCCAGTAAGCCCCCAGTGAGCCCCACTCTGCGCCCTGCAGCACAGCCTCTCCGGTGAGCCACTACTCCTACACCCCCAGCACAGCCCCCCAGTGACCCCCCCACTCTGCACCCCTCAGTACAGCCTCCCTGGTGACCTCCACTCTGCAGCCCCCAGCATAGTCCCCCTGGTGAACCCTACTCTGCGCCCCCCCAGCAAGCCCCACTCTGCACCCCCCCAACACAGCGCCCCTGGTGAGCCCCCACTGCACCACCTCCAGCACAGCGCCCCCCCCAGTGACCCCCACTCTGCGCCCCCCCAGCACAGCGCCCCTGGTGAGCCCCCACTCCACCACCCCCAGCACAGCGCCCCCCCAGTGAGCCCCACTCTGCGCCCCCCAGCACAGCACCCCCCCAGTAAGCCCCCACTCCACCACCCCCAGCACAGCGCCCCCCCAGTGACCCCCACTCTGCGCCTCCCCAGCACAGCGCCCCTGGTGAGCCCCCACTCCACCACCCCCAGCACAGCGCCCCCCCAGTGACCCCCACTCTGCGCCTCCCCAGCACAGCGCCCCTGGTGAGCCCCCACTCCACCACCCCCAGCACAGCACCCCCCCAGTGACCCCCACTCTGCGCCCCCCAGCACAGCACCCCCCCAGTGAGCCCCCACTCCACCACCCCCAGCACAGCGCCCCCCCCAGTGAGCCCCACTCTGCGCCCCCCAGCACAGCACCCCCCCAGTGAGCCCCCACTCCACCACCCCCAGCACAGCGCCCCCCCCAGTGAGCCCCATTCTGCGCCCCCCAGCACAGCGCCCCCCCAGTGAGCCCCCACTCCACCACCCCCAGCACAGCGCCCCCCCAGTGAGCCCCACTCTGCGCCCCTCAGCACAGCACCCCCCCAGTGAGCCCCCACTCCACCACCCCCAGCACAGTGCGCCCCCAGTGAGCCACATTCTGCGCCCCCCAGCACAGCGCCCCCCCAGTGAGCCCCCACTCCACCACCCCCAGCACAGCGCCCCCCCAGTGAGCCCCACTCTGTGCCCCCCCAGCACAGCACCCCTGGTGAGCCCCCACTCCACCACCCCCAGCACAGCGCCCCCCCAGTGAGCCCCACTCTGTGCCCCCCCAGCACAGCGCCCCTGGTGAGCCCCCAATCCACCACCCCCAGCACAGCGCCCCCCCAGTGACCCTCACTCTGCGCCCCCCAGCACAGCACCCCCGCAGTGAGCCCCCACTCCACCACCCCCAGCACAGCGCCCCCCCAGTGACCCCCACTCTGCGCCTCCCCAGCACAGCGCCCCTGGTGAGCCCCCACTCCACCACCCCCAGCACAGCGCCCCCCCAGTGAGCCCCACTCTGTGCCCCCCCAGCACAGCGCCCCTGGTGAGCCCCCACTCCACCACCCCCAGCACACCACCCCCCAGTGAGCCCCACTCTGCACTCCCCCAACACAGCGCCCCTGGTGAGCCCCCACTGCAACACCCCCAGCACAGCGCCCCCCCCAGTGAGCCCCACTCTGCGCCCCCCCAGCACAGCACCCCTGGTGAGCCCCCACTCTGCACCGCCCCAGCACAGCGCCCCTGGTGAGCCCCCACTCTGCGCCCCCCAGCACCTGAGCTTTCTCTGGAGGTCCCACCACAGGAGCAGCCAGGACCCAGCAGGGGTGAGGCTGCTGTCAGTCATGCTGCCAGGCAAGCTGCCCCCTCCTCCCTGGGGCTGGAGGGGTTCCCTCTCCTCCTGGGACCAATGCAGAGCCACCCCCATGTGCCGTGGGGCAGAGGAAGCCCTGGCCTGGATTTGCACGGCTCCTGCTTCCTGGCAATGTGCTGTGCATTTCAATCTCACCCCCAGGGGGAGCCCCTCGTAAGGCAGAACCCGGCGCCTGGCAGCTGTCTACACTGCAGCCGGGACCCAGGCTGGACGGACGGACAGACACTAGTGGGGCTCCGGCTAGTGCCTAAAACTGGCAGTGTGGGTGCCATGGCTAAAACAGTCCCCCGCACCTCCAGCCTGCGCACGGGTGGCCAGCCAGGAGCTCCGCCCGGCCACTGCATCCACACGGGAGGGGAATAGCTCAAGCCCCACTAGGGCCGGTCTCTCCGCCCAGGCTGGGAGCTCCCTGCCGCCAGCAGGACAAAGCAGGCAGCCCAGGGGGGGAGTGAACAGCTGGGGGAGAGAGTGAGCAGCCCCAGATGGAGGAAGGGGAGGGCAGCCCACGGGGGGGAGGAGAAGAGAACAGCCCCAGACAGGGGGAGGGGGGAAAAGGGAGGGGGGAAAAAGGCATCTTGGGGGGGAGTGAACAGCTGGGGGTGAGAGTGAGCAGTCCCAGATGGGGGGGGAGAGGACAGCCCGGGGGGGGAGTGAACAGCTGGGGGGGAGGCAAAGAGAACAGCCCCAGATGGGGGGAGGGTAGAAAGGGCAGCCCGGGGGGGGGAGTGAACAGCTGGAGGTGAGAGTGAGCAGCCCCAGATGGGGGTGCCCAGGGGGGGAGTGAACAGCTGGGGGGGGAGGTGAAGCGAGCAGCCCCAGACAGGGGGAGGGGGGGAGGCAGCCCCAGGCAGAGGCAGCGAGCAGCCCACGGGGGCGGGGAGAGGGCAGCCCTGTTGCACGCAGCCCCTCTGTGCCCAGCCCCTGGCGCTGGTGGGGCTGCCAGGCAGCCCATGCCCTCCCCCACCGGCACCCCAGCCTGGGGAGAGGCAGCCACCAGCAGAGTCACCTGGACAAGGCTCCGGCCTGCTGCGGCCCCAGTACCTCAACAGGGTGCTGCCCCCCCCCGGGCACTGAGCCACTGTGTCACAGAGCCCCCCCTTCTCAGCCAATCAGCTGGCAGGGCTGGGGGCACCTCACCACCCACCACGCACACACAAAGGGCAGGACAGGCTGGAGGGACGGGGCACAGGTCTAGGTGGGGGTGGGGGGAGAAGGGTTTCTGGCCAGGGGGAAACAGGAATGGGGTGCGACTGGATCTTGGGAGAGACCCTCTGGGAGGGGGGGCCCCTCCCGGGAAGAGCTAGGGGCTCCATCACTCTCCAGCAAGGAGATGGGTCCAGTGGGGGGGATCCCCTGGGAAGGGCTGGGGGCTCCATCACTCCCCAGCCGGGAGATGAGGCCGGAGAGGCGGGGTCTCCCCGGGAAGAGCTGGGGGCTCCGTCACTTCCCAGCCAAGAGATGGGGCCGGAGGGGGGCCCTGTGCTGGGATGTTTAGGCCCAGACCAGACACAACCTGAAAACATCTCGTGATGCAGCCTGGCTCCTAGAGGGACAGACAAGCTGCCCCCCCACCCCCGGGCCCAGCCAGCCAGGCTCACCCATGTGATTTGGGGGATGCTGGGGGGGAGGGGAGCTTGCCCTCCAGCTGGCCCATGGCCTCTCTCAGAGCAGCCATTCCCTGGGATCTGCCAGTAATAGTGCCCCCCCCCCCCGGCATGGGCGGCTGGGGGGCTGAGGCGGAGCCAGGGGGCTGCTGGGGGGCCTGGGGCCTGGTTCCTCATGTGGGCAGCACTAGCTGTAGCTGGATCCGGCTGTGCTGCCCTGCGGGTCCCAGCCCCACGGGAGGGGAGGACAGGGGGCATGCCCCACTACCCTGCACCAATCCCTACTTGGTCCCCGCAACCCAAGCCGGGTGCTCCCTCTGGGGGCCTGCCCCGGCTCTGGGCTATGCCAGTCCCCAGGGCGCAGTGCTCAGCAGCCCGCTCTTGCCAACGTGGGCTGGGGGGCAGCACGGCCCTGCTAGCCACTGCCTGGGAGCCTGAGGGCAGGCTGGCTCCCTCCCCCCCACCCCCAGACAGGGGAAGCCCTTGTAGCCTGCTGCCCAGCTAGCCCCGGAGCACGCTGGCACCTGCAGCACGCACTGGCCACACCGTGCTGGGACGGGTCGGCTGCCCCTGCGCAGGACACAGGCTCGGACCCAGCGGGGGGCAGCCCTGGGAGCCCTGCCCGGTGCCGGAAGGAGGATCTCAGCCCAGGCCCAGGAGGCGGCTGGCAGCCTGGCTGGCTGCAGCAAACGGGCTGCCATCCAGAAGGGCTGGAGCCAGGGTGGAGCGGCCCTGAGCAAGCCCACGGGGTGGAGCTGCCCTGCCAGGAGTCACTCTGTGCAGGGGGTTCCTGGGGAAACATTAAGCTGATGAGCTGTTTACAGGGGGGTCCCCCTGCTTCCTAATCCGGCCTGAGATCGGCCACAGGATACGTTACAAAGGCTCAGGCCAGCAGCATCTGCCCAGGAGTTTATCGGGGTCAGGCACTCCAGCTGGCAAGCCCACATTAACCACCTCCTTGCCACGCCCGCACTGGCCTGGGCACACACCAGCCCAACGGTCTGCACATGCTAGCAAGAGCGACTGAGGGGTTAAGCAGAGTGCTTCGAGCTGCTCCCCAGCGAGTCATCCCCTCCCCCTGCCAGCAAGAGCCAGGGACCTGCAGAATCCCCTCCCTGCCAGCCTCAGCCAGGCTGAGCCGTGGGCACCGCCGTGCTGGGAGAGGGGCACGGGATTTCCAGGGAGGGGTGGAGAAAGGGGGCACCGGAGACCGAGCAGCCATGGAGTCCAATGGCAAAGGGGGAAACCTGTGGCAAGTCACACCCCAGTGTCACCCCCATCACCTGGATCCAGGCCTCCACCATCCTCGTCCTGAGCTCAGGGAGCCACACGCCCCCTCCCCTCAACCATCTCCAGCTCAACCCCCTGCAGCTGGGATGTGAGACTGTTACACCCCCTGCCCACCCCCGCATCCTTTGCCTTCCCCACTTTATTCTGCTCTTTCCTCTCTTGCTTTTCCTCCTGTCTAATAGGAGCCTGGCTGAGCCAGCCAAGACTGCTGTGAGCCTGTGACCACTGAGGCAACTCAAACAAATCTCTGACCTGGCTGATGCTGGCACGAGTTTGCCAGGTCTCGGAGTTGCTGCTAAAACCGCCTGGTGGGCCTGCGTTTCTCTGATGCTGAGGTTGCACTGGCAGTCACCACCAACGGCAGAAGCTGCATTTTCTGTCTCTGTTGTTCCTTTTCCCCCGCCCCCCATGTGAGAGTCTGTCTGGTGCAAGTAGCCAGGTTTGGTGTCACAGCAACCACCCTGGCAGTGCAGCGGCCACAAAGGTACAAAGCTCAGCAGCCCTGTGGCTGTAGCAGGACTGTTGCCGAAACACCAAACATTGAAACTCCAGCATGAACCCCAGCCTGATACATGAGAGATCCTCTCCCCACGGCTGCCCGCTCTGCCTGCATCTTCCTCTGCTCTCTTGGCTTTTCACTGCATCCCCAAATCAACTGCACGGAGATGAGACAGCCCGTCCAACTCAGCTGGGCCTGGGCAATACCAGTAAAGGAGAGGATCTGACTAGGCCAACCAGTTGATGTCCCTGACCAGGAAGACAAGCTGGAGTCTAGAGCAATAGCTGGTTTGCCCAACCTTCCAGCCCAAAGTATCTGTGACTGACCAGTCACCCTGGACTCAAAAACATCAAGAAAAGCATTTCCCCAGCTTTACTATCCTACCTCTTCTCTTCCTTCTGCACCCGTCTGCCTTGTCTACAGCAGGAAAGCGACTATCATGCCGGACAGAATTAAACACAACTAGCCCCTTTGTTGATTTGTTGGGGAAGAGTCAACATGGTTTTTGTAAAGGGAAATCATGCCTCACCAATCTACTAGAATTCTTGGATGGGGTCAACAAGCATCTGGACAAGGTGGGGGGATCCAGTGGACATAGTGTACTTAGGTTTTCAGAAAGCCTTTGACAAGGTCCCTCACCAACCAAAGGCTCTTAAGCAGAGTAAGCTGTCATGGGATAAGAGGGAAGGTTCTCTCATGGGTCAGTAACTGGTTAAAAGATGGGAAATAAAGGGTAGGAATAAATGGTCAGTTTTCAGAATGGAAAGAGGTAAATAGTGGGGTCCCCCAGGAGTCTGTACTGGGCCCAGTCCTATTCAACATATTCATAAATGATCTGGAAAAAGGGGTAAACAGTGAGGTGACAAAATTTGCAGATGATACAAAACTACTCCAGATAGTTAAGTCCCAGGCAGACTGCGAAGAGCTCCAAAAGGATCTCGCAAAACTAGGTGACTGGGCAACAAAATGGCAGATAAAATTCAGTGTTGATAAATGCAAAGTAATGCATATTGGAAAACATAATCCCAACGCTACATGTACAATGATGGGGTCTAAATTAGCTGTTACCACTCAAGAAAGATCTTGGAGTCACTGTGGATTGTTCTCTGAAAACATTCACTCAATGTGCCGCAGCAGCCAAAAAAGCGAACAGAATGTTGGGAATCATTAGGAAAGGGATAGATAATAAGACAGAAAATATCATATTGCTGCTATATAAATCCATGGCACGTCCACATCTTGAATACTGTGTGCAGATGTGGTCTCCTCATCTCAAAAAAGATCTATTGAAATTGGAAAAAAGGTTCAGAAAAGGGCAACAGGGGTCTGGAACAGTTTCCATATGGGGAGAGATTAATAAGACTGGGACTTTTCAGCTTGGAAAAGATACGACTAAGGGAGGATATGACAGAGGTCTATCAAATCATGACTGGTATGGAGACAGCAAATAAGGAAGTGTTCTTTACTCCTCCTCAAAATACAACAACTAGGGGTCACCAAATGAATTACTAGGCAGCAGGTTGAAAACAAACAAAAGGAAGTATTTCTTCACACAACACACAGTCAATCTGTGGAACTCCTTGCTGGAGGATGTTATGAAGGCCAAAATTATAACAGGATTCAAAAAAGAACTAGATAAGTTCATGGAGGAGAGGTCCATCAATGGCTATTAGCCAGGCTGGGCAGAGATGGTGTCCCTAGTCTCTGTTTGCCAGAAGCTGGGAATGGGTGACAGGGGGTGGATCACTGGATGATTCCCTGTTCTGTTCATTCCTTCTGGGGCACCTGGCACTGGCCACTGTGGGAAGACAGGACACTGGGCTGGATGGACTGTTGGTCTCACCCAGCATGGCCATTCTTATGTCACCTCCCTCTTCCCTAGCTTATCAAACATAAGCTCCACTCGAGTCTCTTTCTGGCCTGTCCCAACCTACCTAGCACACTGATCGGAAGTGTCGCCTCCCACCCCCACGTGCTCATGGGGCCAGCCTCCACTGCCCTCACGTTTACCTTTTGTGATGAACTAGGAATGTTCTTAATGTTTTCTCTGGATACCGTGTTGGTGCCTCAGTGTCCCCATGGCAGTTCTTAAGTATCTGGCAGAGCAAAGGGCCAGTGCACCTAAATGCCTGACACTCTGTCTCCTTGCAACTGATGGCCTGGGCTCCTCCTCTGCAAAGGTGCCAGCTGAAGGTGTTGGAGACAAAGAGGTCAGGCGACTCCTGGCCCGGGAAAGGGGCTGAGCAGAGAGGAGGGGCTGGAGGGGGTTGTCAGTCTGAAGCTGGTTGGGGACGAGGAATGAGGGCAGACATGGGGGTCTGGCTCACTGCTCCCCAGAATGGACCTGGCCGAGGGGTCCGGTTCGCTGTACCTACAAGCTCTGTTTTAGACCCTGTTCCTGTCATCAAATAAACCTCTGTGTTACTGGCTGGCTGAGAGTCATGTCTGACTGCAAAGTGGGGGTGCAGGACCCTGTGGCTTCCCCAGGACCCCGCTGGGGCAGGCTCGCTGTGGGAAGCGCACGGAGGGGCAGAGGATGCTGAATGCTCCAAGGAGAGACCCAGGAGGTGAAGCTGTGTGAGCTTCTTGCCCTGAACAAGTCTGTCCAAGGGAGAGGAGGCTCCCCAAAGTCCTGCCTGGCTTGGTGGGGAGCAGTTCCAGAGCATTGCCTGGGGACTCCGTGACACCTCTCACACAAGTCCCCGGCCCCGCTCCCTTCCGGGAACAGCTGCAGAGCTACTCCAGCTCTCCTGCAAACCTCTCCTTTGCCTGCAAAACCTGACCCAGGGAAGGCTGCTGTCCTCCCACGTCTGCCTGTCTGTCCGCAGCTGGGATCTCTTGTTTTATTAAACTTTGTCAGCCCCCTGGGACAAGGGCTGGCCGTTCACTCTCTGTCTGCCCAGCACCCAGCGTGATGGTGGGGCTCTGACTCGGGCACGATGGGGGGCCCAAGTGCTAAGGTAACCCAAATAATAAAAATAACCATTTTAGAAAGAAATCTATTTCTGATGTGAAGTCCCCAAGTGGTGGAGAATTCACAGCACCTTGGCCAGCAGACCCAGTGGTTAACTCCCCTCACCATGAATAACCTGCAGTGTAAAGCCTGTTGGAATCTATCCCATTTCATTCACCAGCCCCGGGCTGCTTCTGCCTTTGGCTGCGATTCAGGAGCCGCCTGCTCTCAGGAATCTCTCCACACAGATGCCGTCCAGCTGGTCCCGATCAAGGCACCTCTCAGCTGTCTCACAGATTCTTTAGCCTCTCCCTGCTAGGCCCTGTCGCTCTTTCCAGTCAGCCAGCATGTTCTCAAGTGTGGGCCCCAGAGCCAGGCGCAGGGTCCCGAACGGTCTCCCCAATGCAGGATGGGTAACTCAGCGGAGCTGGGCAAGGGGAGGGCAGTGTCACACTGGCAGAGTCTGGGTCAGGAGGAGTAAGGAAGTATGTCCCAGCCCCCCTCATCCTAGCCACAAGTCAAGCAGAGTCCAGCCCTGTGCCCACCAGCCTCCCCTGGAGCCCTGCCCACCCTCTGGGAAGCACCAGAAGGGAAGTGGGCTGGAAGAGGCTCCTGCAAATAAACAAACACTGCCCCCAGCCCCCCACCGCCAGAACCCTCTTATCCAGGGAAGCAAACCCAGGAGCCCTGGGGGAGAGCTGGACACTTGCCCTCGGTCCAAGGGCACCACCGGCTGCTGACAGCAGAGTCCCCAGGCTGCCCCTGAGATCTCACCACTCCTGAGAGGGTTTTGTGCCCCCTTGCCCTCTGCCACTGCTGGCAGGGTTCAGCTGCTGTCTCTCACCCCTGCAATGGCTGGGGCTGGCCCGAGGGCGCTCTCGCGGAATTACAGATCTCTTTAGAGAGGGCATCTCCATGTGCGAGGCGTGCCAGGACAGGTGCGAGGCGTGCCAGGACAGGTGCGAGGCGTGCCAGGACACGTGCGAGGCGTGCCAGGACAGGTGCGAGGCGTGCCAGGACAGGTGCGAGGCGTGCCAGGACAGGTGCGAGGCGTGCCAGGACAGGCGGAAAGTTGAGTTTGAGCTCTGGCCCTTGTGCAGACGTATGAGCGGGGCGTCTTTGTGGCCGTACCACTGGCTGAGACAGGCTCCGAGGCCACAGTCAGCCGTGGATTACCTCACTGGAGAAGCACTGCATGCTCAGCACATAACGAAGGTGGTACCTCCATGCACGCTGCATACTGGGGAGGAGAATTAGGGCTGCATCTAATACCTCTCACTGCCTGACTTCCACTTGCTTTAGTGCTGAGGGCTTGGCTACACTCGAAACCTCTGAGCGCTGCCGCGGCAGCGCTTTGAAGTGCGAGCATGGTCGCGGCGCCAGCGCTGGGAGAGAGGTACTCCACCTCCCCGTGGGGATTAGCTTGCAGTGCTGGGAGCTGTGCTCCCAGCCCGGGGGCACTGTTTACACAGGCGCTTTGCAGCGCTGTAACTTGCTGCGCTCAGGGGGGTGTTTTTTCACTCCCCTGAGCAAGAAAGTTGCAGCGCTGTAAAGCACCAGTGTAGCCAAGGCCTGAGTCTGTTTTCATCAATGTCACTTCACCTGCCAGGGCAGCGCGGCCACCTCTGCTGGCCAGCAGGCGATAAGTACCCCATTCCTTTGTTAGGGACTGTCAGGTGCTTTGAATGCTCACGCCCTGCTAAGCACCACTCTAGCACCACCTCTGTCCCACAACTTACGATTCAGTTTGGGGCAGACACCACATCCGCTGCCTCGTCCTGCGGCTGGAGGAAAGCGTCAGGGGATAGTAGCACTGCTCTTTGCAGGGCTGTTGTAGCCGGGTGGGTCCCAGGATATCAGAGAAACGAGGTTGGGGAGGTAACAGCTTCTGTTGGGGCAGAGACAAGCGCTGGCCCGGGCCACCCAGAGCCCCGCGAGCAGAAGATGAGCTTTGTGTGGCTCGAAAGCATCTCTCCCTAGCAGAAGAGGGTGCAACAGAAGATGTTACCTTCCCCAGGCCCACAAGCAGTCAGATCTGGCTGTGTGTGAATGACAACACAGCGCAGCCTGCTGGGACACCAGCTCAGGCCTGGCTCCAAAGGAGAGCAGCCCCTGCTGAGCTTCCCGCAGCCCCAAGCCCTCCTTGGAGCTAGGGTGACCGGATGTCCCGATTTTATCAGGACAGGCCTGATATTTGGGGGCTTGTCTTATATAGGCACCTATTACCCCCAACCCCGTCCCGATTTTTCACACTTGCTGTCTGGTCACCCTACTTGGAGGTCTCCCTCCAAGCTCTGCCACGTCCTGCCCCTCCCTCCTCGGATGATTTGAACCCTTCTCCTCCCCCAGTCAAAAGCTCTTCCTGGCCAGTTCACCCATTGTACTCATGCCAGCACGGTCCTTCAGTCGCTTCTCTCCCTCCCTGCTGCCCCCAGCACCCTGCTGGGTTTACAGACAGCATAAACCCCATTCCACGCCTGACGCAGCCCTCAGCAGATAGCAGCTCACGCACGCCTCTTTCTATTTGCATTAGTAGGGGCCCTGCTTGGCCCCCCAGTTCAGCCAGGAGGGTGCCCACACCAGGCCCATGCTTCTTGAAAAACTCCTGCAAGGCCCCACCTGTGCCATGAAGGAGACGGGTGCCTTTGCCCTGCCCCCGGAAGAGGGTGGGCTGAGCGAGATAGGCTCGGCCTAGCAGGCCACAGGCCCTGAATGGGGCAGGGGAGTTGAGGGAACTGGCTGCCATACTGTCAGGTGGGGACAGATGGGTACCTGAGCTCAGAGTGTGCCAGCCACGCACAGCCCGGGCAGGGCGTCTGCAGAGACATGGCTCTCTGGGACAGCCAGGGCCCAAGCCAGCCTGCACCGCAGATCAAACGGACGGGTACCTGAGCTCAGAGTGTGCCAGCCACGCACAGCCCAGGCAGGGCGTCTGCAGAGAGATGGCTCTCTGGGACAGCCAGGGCCCAAGCAAGCCTGCACCGCAGATCAAACACAGCGCTTTGACAGTGTCTGGAAACAAACCAGCAGTGAGGGCAGGTTCCTGGCGCCAGCACCGCATCCCCCTAGAGACACTGCACCAGCTGGGGCCTCCCAGTGACAGTGCTGGGGGTCGGTCCGGCCCCGAGCGAGGAAGCCAGTGAGGCCCAGGCAGTGTGGAGGGCGCTGGCCTGCAGGCCCAGCACCCGTTCACAGGGGAGTGGAGGCGATGCAGCTCACTCCCAGGCTCTCCTGCTCTGCCCCCCATCTCTGGGCTTTGCGTGCAGAGACGCACGAGGGCGGTCACGGCAGAGACGCGTCAGACGCAGCCGAGCGGTGAGACCAGAGCCCAGCAACAAGCAGAGCAATGACACAGGGGCACTTGGGCTCAGAGCCAGGGAGACCCAGCTGCCCGCAGTGCCTGTGCTACCGGTGCAGGCATTAGGCTCTGGGAAAGGCACGAGGTTGGGCAGTCAGACGCTCAGGACGAGTTCTGGGGGAGACATGTGATGGATAGGAGGTGCCGCTCAGCCCTGGAAAGCAGAGGGAACGGGAGCAGGTGCCTGGGAGGGGGGGACCGGCTGGGTTTGCAAGGGGCAGATTATTTTGGGGAGGAGAAGCAGGGTCACAGAAGCAACTATTTCCACTCAGCAACTGCTCCAGTGGTAGCTGTGCTATTTATTTTTAGCACCCTCAAGCATGCTTGGCACTTCTGCCCACAGAGCTTACACGCCCAGGTGGCCTGCCAGACCAGCTGCAAATGTCCAGGGGCTTCACAGAGAGTCTAACCGTGCACTGGGGGGCTCCCGGCACCCTTCTTGCACACAGGCCCCCCGGATCCAGACGAGGTGGCCCATGGCTGACTGGGCTGGTAAGCCCCATGTTCCCAAGACTCATCACGTACGGGTAACACTCTGGTGGGGAGCCGGAGAGGTTCCTACACACAGCGTGGGGCTCAGAAGCTTTGGCCTTTCCTTACATATGGAGATGGACTGAAAGAGATTTGGGGGAGTGAGCTCCAGGCCCTGGGGACCTCTCCCTTCCCCCGCCAACACCTCATCTCCCGAAATCCTAATGCAGAGACTCCCTGTCGTGACAGATCTGCCTGATTAGTGCACAGGGCCCCATTCCCAGCCAGCTCACCCTCCAGTTAGCTGTCAGGGCTCCTGGGCCCTTGCTGTCCTGACACAGGCACCTCCTGCCAGGGCTATCAGCCCCTGCTGAAACCCTGCTGCATGCAGAGGGGATTCGGGCCTGTCTCAGCCCCCCAGTGTCCTGCTCCCAGAACGGGGGATCAGAGATGGAGTGCAGGAAACCACCCCTCCCACAATTACCTATGAGACCCACACACAAAATGTCACCACCCAGAGCAGCGGATACAATCATCGTGTTGGATTCAAAGCTCCTCTAGTCTGCAATATAGTGCGCCAGACTGCTCCTGCCAGGGTTAGCTGCTTTGCAAAAGCAGGTCACAAGGAAGCATGTCCCACTTCCAGGCATCCACGAGAGACTGAGCGTCCCGCGCAGACTGCGCTGTCCAGCGAGGGCGTTGGGGGCTTGGTGTACAAACAGGATCGTCCCGCGCGGACTGCGCTGCCCAGCAAGGGCGTTGGGGGCCCGGCGCACAAAGAGGATCCCTGATTAAAACAGTGACGAGTTCCGCTGTTCCCAGAGCTGTGTGACAGCATCACACAGCAAGACACACTTAATTATTAAACGACATGCACCAAAATAAGACCAGATGAAATGACGCTGTATGGCAGGCTTGGGAAATCAGGGCATGGGGAGATGGTGCTGCACAGTGAGAAATACCAGATGAGTAACATGGAGCAGCTTTCCGACCCCCAGCTCTGACCCGCCTGGCCATGGTCTGGGGCAGCCTGGCTCCAGTGCCACGAGAGCTGACACCAAATCTCCCCCTTGTTCCAACACAATCCAACAGTGTCACGGGGCCCAGGCAGCCCACAATGCACCAGGCTTCCTGCAAAGGAACCACACACTTCCTGCTGGCACGGCCACGTGGTGCTAGTTGTTTACCAGCAGCCAATGGCTTGGATGCGATTTGCACAAAACAGAACAGAATGCAGCTGCCCGTACCTCCGCAGGGGCTGCCTGCAGGCTCCCGGATTCTGCACACCTCAGCCAGTACTGTCACTTGCCACGTTGGGGTGTCTCACTCCTGGAAAGCAGGGCCCATGCTATGTTTATACACCACCGCCAGCACTGCACAGGTCGTGCCAGGGTGGGCAAAGGCCACAGGGGAGAAGCAGCCAGCCATAGCACACCTGGAGAGGGTGCAGGTGGAGGCCAGGTCCTCGGAAACTGAGGGCTATTCCTCACAGGGAATCAGCAGAGTCACTATTACGCACAAAACAAATACAATGCAGTTAAGCTCCTTGCCTGCACCTCCAGAGAGCAGCCCATTGCGAGGGGCAGACAGGAACCAACAGCCTTTCTGCACTGGCCCAAGGCACCAACCATCTGGGCATCTGTGACATTATTAATATGAACTGGGACCGTATCAATCATTGTTGCAACCAATGTCCTATAGTGGCACCAAATCTTGTACAAAAGGAGGTCACATAACGTGTCTATGAAAAGTTGATGATTTGCTGGTTACGATTACGCTACCTGTATGCATTAGGGTGACCAGACAGCAAATGTGAAAAATCAGAACAGTTGGTGGGGGGTAATAGGAGCATGTATAAGAAAAAGACCCAAAAATTGGGACTGTCCCTATAAAATCAGGACATCTGGTCACCCTAGTATGCATGTATTATTTTTGTATTTCAAGTTACAAGTATTGGCTCTGTACTGTCTGTATTTCAAACTTGTGCTGTGCTTCTGGGTGACACCTCAGAAAATTTGGCATCAGCTCTGCCTAGCCTGCTTGATGGCCCATTAAGGACCATCAGCTACACAATTGACCCATTGAGAGAAGGCAGATCCACCTTGTGACTAACAAATGATATAAAAGGCAGCTGCATAATCTCCATTTTGTCTTCAATCCTGCTTCTTACCTCTGGAGGGACTCTGCTACAAACGGAAGCTTTGAAAAAAGGACTGAATGACCCAGCCCAGCTGGGGATGTTCCAGAGACTTGATTTGAACCTGCAGTTTACTCCATCACTACTACAAGCCAGAACCAAGAACTTTGCCATTACTGTATGGAATTGATTCCATTTAACCAATTCTAGCTCTCAGCTCTATTTCTTTCTTTTTATGAATAAACTCTTAGATTTTAGATTCTAAAGGATTGGCAATAGCGTGATTTGTGGGTAAGATCTGACTTGTATGTTGGTCTGGGACTTGGGCCTTTGGGATCTAGAGAACCTTTTTTCTTTTATTGGGGAGCTGGTTCTCATAACCATCTGTCCCCATAACGAGTGGCACTGGTGGTGATACTGGGAAACTGGAGTGTCTAAGGGAATTGCTTGGGTGACTTATGGTTAACCAGTGGGGTAAGACCAAAGTCCTCTCTGTGTGGCTGGTTTGGTGCCTTAGTAATAAAGGACACCCCACTTTGGGCTGTGACTGCCCTGCTCTGAGCAATTTGTCCTGAATTGTCTCTCTCAGTTGTGTCCCGCGAGAGGCAGCATGGTTACAAGGGAACCGAAGAGCCATGAGAGAGGAGGGAAGGCCCTTTCACTGATCAGTAACTGGTTAAAAGACAGGAAACAAGGGGTAGGAATAAATGGTGGGATTTCACAGTGGAGAGAAGGATCTTTACCAGGCCCAGTGCTGTTCAACACATTCAAAAATGGTCTGGAAAAAGGGGTAAACAGGGAGGTGGCAAAATTTGCAGAAGATACAAAACTCTCCAGATAATTAAGTCCCAGGCAGACTGTGAAGAGCTACAAAGGGATCTCACAAAACTGGGTGACTGGGCAACAAAATGGCAGATGAAATTCGGTGTTCACAAGTGCAAAGAAATGCTCATGGAAAAAATACAAATGGATTCTAAATTAGCTGGTGCCATGCAAGGAAGATTTTACAGTCACCGTGGATAGTTCTCTGACAACTTCAGCTCAATGGGCAGCAGTGGTCAAAAAGGCTAACAGAATGCTAGGAACTATTGAAAGGGATAGAAAATTAGACAAAATGTGATGCCACTATATAAATCCATGGTGCACCCACATCTTGAATACTGCGTCCAGCTCTGGGCACCCCATCTCAAAAACAATAGCGTGCAACTGGAAGAGATTCAGAGAAGGGCAGCAATGAGGATTAAGGGTATGGAACTACTGCCTTACGAGGACAGATTAAACAGTTTAGGGCTATTCAGTTTAGAAAAGAGAAGACTAAAGAGAGACATGACAGAGGTCTGTACAATCCTGACTGGTGTGGAGAAGTGAACAGACAAAGTATATTTATCTTTTCACTAGGCCTGTTGATTAATCACAGTTAACTCAGGCCATGTCTACATCTAAAGTTTTGCAGCGCTGGTTGTTACAGCTGTATTAGTACAGCTGTATAGGGCCAGCGCTGCAGAGTGGCCACACTTACAGCAACCAGCGCTGCAAGTGGTGTTAGATGTGGCCACACTGCAGCGCTGTTGGGCGGCTTCAAGGGGGGTTCCGGGAACGCGAGAGCAAACCGGGAAAGGAGACCAGCTTCGCCGCGGTTTGCTCTCTCGTTCCCGGAGCCACCCAGCAAACCGCAGGGAAGGAGACCTGCTTGCTCTGGGCTCTGGGAACGAGAGAGCAAACCGGGAAAGGAGACCCGCTTCGCCGCGGTTTGCTCTCTCGTTCCCGGAGCCCCGAGCAAGCAGGTCTCCTTCCCTGCGGTTTGCTGGGTGGCTCCGGGAACGAGAGAGCAAACCGCGGCGAAGCGGGTCTCCTTTCCCGGTTTGCTCTCTCGTTCCCGGAGCCCAGAGCAAGCAGGACTCCTTCCCTGCGGTTTGCTGGGTGGCTCCGGGAACGAGAGAGCAAACCGCGGCGAAGCGGGTCTCCTTTCCCGGTTTGCTCTCGCGTTCCCGGAGCCACCCAGCAAACCGCAGGGAAGGAGACCTGCTTGCTCTGGGCTCTGGGAACGAGAGAGCAAACCGGGAAAGGAGACCCGCTTCGCCGCGGTTTGCTCTCTCGTTCCCGGAGCCCCGAGCAAGCAGGTCTCCTTCCCTGCGGTTTGCTGGGTGGCTCCGGGAACGCGAGAGCAAACCGCGGCGAAGCGGGTCTCCTTTCCCGGTTTGCTCTCTCGTTCCCGGAGCCCAGAGCAAGCAGGACTCCTTCCCTGCGGTTTGCTGGGTGGCTCCGGGAACGAGAGAGCAAACCGCGGCGAAGCGGGTCTCCTTTCCCGGTTTGCTCTCGCGTTCCCGGAGCCCAGAGCAAGCAGGTCTCCTTCCCTGCGGTTTGCTGGGTGGCTCCGGGAACGAGAGAGCAAACCGCGGCGAAGCGGGTCTCCTTTCCCGGTTTGCTCTCGCGTTCCCGGAGCCACCCAGCAAACCGCAGGGAAGGAGACCTGCTTGCTCTGGGCTCTGGGAACGAGAGAGCAAACCGGGAAAGGAGACCCGCTTCGCCGCGGTTTGCTCTCTCGTTCCCGGAGCCCCGAGCAAGCAGGTCTCCTTCCCTGCGGTTTGCTGGGTGGCTCCGGGAACGCGAGAGCAAACCGCGGCGAAGCGGGTCTCCTTTCCCGGTTTGCTCTCTCGTTCCCGGAGCCCAGAGCAAGCAGGACTCCTTCCCTGCGGTTTGCTGGGTGGCTCCGGGAACGAGAGAGCAAACCGCGGCGAAGCGGGTCTCCTTTCCCGGTTTGCTCTCGCGTTCCCGGAGCCACCCAGCAAACCGCAGGGAAGGAGACCTGCTTGCTCTGGGCTCCGGGAACGAGAGAGCAAACCGGGAAAGGAGACCCGCTTCGCCGCGGTTTGCTCTCTCGTTCCCGGAGCCACCCAGCAAACCGCAGGGAAGGAGACCTGCTTGCTCTGGGCTCCGGGAACGCGAGAGCAAACCGGGAAAGGAGACCCGCTTCGCCGCGGTTTGCTCTCTCGTTCCCGGAGCCACCCAGCAAACCGCAGGGAAGGAGACCTGCTTGCTCTGGGCTCCGGGAACGAGAGAGCAAACCGGGAAAGGAGACCCGCTTCGCCGCGGTTTGCTCTCTCGTTCCCGGAGCCACCCAGCAAACCGCAGGGAAGGAGACCTGCTTGCTCTGGGCTCCGGGAACGAGAGAGCAAACCGGGAAAGGAGACCAGCTTGATTACCAGAGGCTTCCTCCTTCCACGGAGGTCAAGAAAAGCGCTGGTAAGTGTCTACATTGGATTACCAGCGCTGGATCACCAGCGCTGGATCCTCTACACCCGAGACAAAACGGGAGTACGGCCAGCGCTGCAAACAGGGAGTTGCAGCGCTGGTGGTGCCCTGCAGATGTGTACACCTTCAAAGTTGCAGCGCTGTAACTCCCTCACCAGCGCTGCAACTTTCTGATGTAGACAAGCCCTCAGGCGATTAACTCAAAAAAATTAATCAAGATTAATCGCACTGTTAAACAATAGAATACCAATTGAAATTTATTAAATGTATTTGGATGTTTTTCTACATTTTCAAATACATTGATTTATATTACAACACAGAATGCAAAGTGTACAGTGCTCACTTTATATCATTACAAATATTTGCACTGTAAAAATGATAAAAAATAGTATTCAGTTCACCTCATACAAGTACTGCAGTGCACTCTCTTTATCATGAAAGTGTAACTTACAAATGTAGAATTATGTACAAAAAAACTGCATTCAGAAATACAACAATGTAAAATTTTAGAGACTACAAGTCCACTCGGTCCTACTTGTTCAACCAATCACTCAGACAAACAAGTTTGTTTACATTTCCGAGAGATACAGCTGCCTGCTTCTTATTTATAATGTCACCAGAAAGTGAGAACAGGTGTTGACAGGGCATTTTTGTAAGGTATTTACATGCCAGATATGCTAAACATTCGTAGGCCCCTTCATGCTTCGGCCACCATTCCAGAGGACGTGCTTCCATGCAGATGATGATATTAAAAAATAATAAATTAATTACATCTGTGACAGAACTCCTTGAGGGAAGAATTGTACGTCCCCCTCTCTGTTTTACCCGCATTCTGCCATATATTTCATGTTATAGCACTCTCGGATGATGACCCAGCATATGTTGGGTAATATCAGGGAGGAGGGATAGCTCAATGGTTTGAGCATTGGCCTGCTAAACCCAGGGTTGTGATTTCAATCCTTGAGGGGGCCATTTATGGAAGTGGGTTTAACAGAAAAAAAAGAAAAGAGATCTGGGAATCTACCCTGCTTTGAGCAGGGGGTTGGACTAGATGATCTCCTGAGGTCCCTTCCAACTCTGACATTCTATGTTGTTCATTTTAAGAACACTTTCACAGCAGATTTGAGAAAATGCAAAGAAGGTACCAAAGTGAGATTTCTAAGGATGGAGTCAGCACTTGACCCAAGGTTTAAGAAGCTGAAGTGCAGTCCAGAATCTAAGAGGGACGAGGTGTGCAGCATGCTTTCAAAAGTCTTAAAAGAGCAACACTCCAATGTGGAAACTACAGACTCGGAACCTCTTCTGCTGGTGGCATCTGACTCAGATGATGAAAATGAACATGCGTCAGTCTGCTCTGCTCTGGATCATTATCGAGCAGAACCCATTATCAGCATGGACGCATGCCCTCTGGAATGGTGGTTGAAGCATGATGCGACATATGAATCTTTAGCACATCTGGCACATAAATATCTTGTGACGCTGGCAACAACAGTGCCATGCAAACGCCTGTTCTCACTTTCAGGTGACACTGTAAACAAGACGCGGGCAGCATTACGTCCTACAAATGTAGCCAACCTTGTCTGTCTGAGCGATTGGCTGAACAAGAAGTAGGACTGAGTGGACTTGCAGGCTCTAAGTTTTACATTTTTTATTTTTGAATGCAGTTACTTTTTTGTACATAATTTTACATATGTAAGTTCAATTTTCATGATAAAGAGATTGCACTACAGTACTTGTATGAGGTGAACTGAACAATACTATTTCTTTTGTTTTTTACAGTGCAAATACTTGAAATAAAAATAATATAAAGTGAGCTCTGTACACTTTGTATTCTGTGTTGTAATTGAAATCAACATATTTGAAAATGTAGAAAACATCCAAAAATATTTAAATAAATGATACTATATTATGGTTTAACAGTGCGATTAATCACGATTATTTTTTTAATCGCTTGAGAGCCCTACTTTTCACACAATACAAAAAACAGGGGTCACTCAATGAAATTAATAGGCAGCAGGTTTTATACAAACAAGGGGAAGTATATTTTCACACAACGAACAACTACTCTGTGGAACTCGTTGCCAGGGAATGCTGTGAAGGCCAAAAGTATAACTGGGTTCAAAAAAGTACTGGATAAGTTCCTGAAGGATAGGTCCATCAATGGCTATTAGCCAAGATGGTGAGGAATGCAGCCTCATGCACAGGCCCTAAATCTCTGACTGTCAGAAGCGGGGAGTGACGAGGGGGTGAATTACTCCATAATTGCCCTGTTCTGTACACTCCCCTAATGTTCTGGTACAGGCCAGTGTCCCATCTACGACACTGGGCTAGATGGACATTGATCTGACCCATTATGGCAACTCTTATGTTCTTATACCAACGCTAGGGTTTCTTTTGTTCCTAATATACTTAAACGCCTTCTTGTCATCCTTAGCCCTGCCAGCCATGGATTTGTCCCTGAATTCTTTAGCTTCCCTCATCAATTTTCCACACTTCATAACATTTAATTTATATCAGTTACTATCTACTATTTGTAAAAAGCAAGAGTCCTGTGGCACCTTATAAACTAACAGAGGTACTAGAACATAAGCTTTCACGGTGGGAGAGATAGGTCAGTGGTTTGCACATTAGCCTGCTAAACCTAGGGTTGTGAGCTCAATCCTTGAGGGGGCCATTTAGGGCAGTGGTCTCCAAAGTGGGGTGCACAAGAGGATCCTTGGGGGTGTGCAGCAGGAGAAGCACTTTTTTTTTTTTTTGCTTCATCAGGCAGGAGTCAGACCAGCGTTGTTTTTTTTTTGTGCTTCGGCGTGGCAGGGGGTCCGTGCACAAAATTTTTTTACTGATAGGGGTGTGCGATCAAAAAAGTTTGGAGACCTCTGATTTAGGGAACTAGGGTAAAAATCTGTCTGGGGATTGGCCCTGCTTTGAGCAGGGGGTTGGACTAGATACCTGCTGAGGTCTATAAGATGCCACTGGACTCTGTCGCTTTTTGCAGATCCAGACTAACACGGCCACCCCGATACTATTTACTATTTGTCTGAATTGCTGCCTTCACTTGCCCACTGTCCTCTTTCCTTCTTGATTGTGAAATTGTGGCTTTGGGGCCATCTCAACCTCTTTTTAAACAACTCCCAAGTTTAATTCATATTTTTCCTACACATCAGTTTTGTTCATCCTTTCCCTCATCTGTGGGGAATGAGCCACTTCTAAGCACCAAGTACATATATCACTGACTGGGTCGGTCCTCTCTTTGCCCATTCTGAATGTAATCAGTTCCGGTCACTGGGCCCAAGGCAGCTGCCAGCTTCCAATCCAGTGATCACTTCATATTTCTCTGTCATCATGAAGTCCCAAGTACAGTTACCTTGTGGTAGAAAATTATCATCGTCTATGTTTAGAAACTCCCCTGAGGTTCTACTACCAGCTGCATGAGACTGCCACAGGTCTTCCAGATGTGATCCCAGATGACACCCCTACGTTACGACGCAGCACGATGTGGAATCTTAACCCAGGGAAGGGCTGGGGGCCCCAGCACTGGGCATATTTACAACTAGGCTAGATAAACCGACAGAAAAGCAACTATAGAAACAACCAGCATTTGCTTTGGAGCAGGGACTACACAGCCTGGCCTCTGTCAGATACCATGGTGATGGGCCCCACAGAAATGCAGACAGACTGGTTAGAAAGAGGAGTCTGCATGGAACACGTCTACACGATCACCGCTGTCTCCACTTCCTCCTTTGCCATTGTCTCTTTCAAGCCACAGGCCATCCTGAGCTAGTGCTCCCCCTTTCATTCTGGGCTCGTGTCTGGCACCAATACAGGTCTTGAGAGAAGTCATCCCAACCCACCATCCCCAATAATCCCCAAGAGCGCTACACCCCAGCGCCAGCCAATCCTTTCCACTGGGCACGTCTACACTACGGCGTGACATCAGCACGGCTGTAGCAAGTCTGCTGGAGACGCGTTATGCCAACAGGAGAGAGTTCTCATTACTCCACCTCTGGGAGAGGCGGAAGTGATGTCAGCAGGAGCGTGCCTCCCGCTGACATAGCGCGGTGAGGACAGAGCTTTACGCCGATGTAACTTACATCGCTCTGAGGGGTGTTGTTTTCACACCCCGAGTGATGTAAATGACAGTGATTTAAGCAGTAGTGTAGAGCAGCCCGGAGTCTGCGGCTGCTCTGGGGACAGAGCTGCACTCGCTGCCAGCGTTCCCTGCCAGGAGTAAACGTGGAGCCAGCTCAGCAGCAAGGTTACAAAGGAGAGACGGTGCTGCTGTGCCTTGGAAGCATAAGCACAGCACACTTCACATTCCAAGCCTCACAAAAGGAAGGGAGCCACTCTGACAGGCTGGCTTGTTTGATCTGTGTAGTAACTGTCACCTAGCTCAAGAGCTCTCAGTACTTTGAAGGTGAGTGGAAACGCTGTTGTGAATTACACTCCCGACTCAAGAACAACACAGCATGTGCAGCCTAACAGATAATCCGTCACCAGAAAGGCTCCAGGAACACCAGGTCCTCCTCGACCAGTCTGCCCAGACCTGCGTTCAAGGTACGTCCTGCCTTCCCCTCCCCTATGAAAAACTCAAAGCTTGTTCAGCACTGCTTGCGAGTTTCCATGGCTAGTTGGCCAGGCAGCGCTAGCACCGGCTGCGAGGTGTGATTCCCAGCCCGTGCGGGAATTCCAGCTCTGCTCGAGCTGGCTGGCTAACCACAGAGGCACAGGGGGTGGCTTGGACTAGTCACCTGAGTACAATCCCATCTGATGTCCCAGGTACATTCTCAAGGCGCCACCACCCGTGTCCCTGCAGCCGCACTGCTATGTCTGGCTACCCACGCTGCCAATCCCACCTCCCAGCTGCAGTGCAGACCTACCAACAGAGCACGGAAGGGGCTTGAGCCAGCCCCTAATCCTGAGCTCAGAGGGAGACCTTGGGGGGCAATTACCTCACACTACCCTACTGCAGGGTTTGTGCACCCTCCTCCGCAGCTGCTGGTGCTCCACTGGCAGAGATGGGACAGGGGCCTGAGCCAGTCTGGCAGTGTCCTGTCCCTCGCCAGCCCTCGCTGGGGAAGGAGACCCGGGATCTGGGTTCCATGTCAGACTGGATGACAGACCGTGCGGCTGTGAGCAAATCACCTCCCCTCTGCAGCTCTCAGTTCCCCAGGCCTGCAATGGAAGCAAGGGACGCAGAGTTCAACCCCCCAGGGGGTAATTCCCTAACATAAGTGTGGCCTTGGGCGACCACTTCCCTCCCTGTGCCTTGGCTCCCCCTTGCATCACTGTCCATCTAGCATATAAAGCATTTGAGGAAGAGGCTCTCCTCACCGTGCTTGCACTGCGGCGGGTTTGGTTTGCCGCCTCCAGCTTCTACTGTCCTCCCGTCCTGCCACGAGCCCTGGGCTGGATGGCAAAGGGCTATCAGGAGTTGCTGCAGGAGCCCAAGTCACAGCTGGGAAGAGGGAACCAACTTCCCAGGAGCTGTCCTCAGATGTGAGCATCTGTCCTTTGCAAGGTTGTGGCTGTCCCTGGAGCCGATTGCAGGCCCTAATTTAACTGCAGCTCCCTTGAAACATGATGAAGCTAGTGGGGGAGATGCTGGGTCGAGCAGGGGCTCCCCAGCACTAACGCAGCGCCAGGCTCAGGATGCTGTGGGGGCTGGGGAGTGATGCAGCACCAGCTTGCTTAGCACAGACAACAGCCATGGCAAAGGCTCTGAAAGTCCCACTGCCAGACACACAGTCCCAAGCGACAGGTTGCAGCACAACCCCTGCCATAGCAACGCACAATCCGCAGCCGGGGGCGGGCCCCAGTGCTCGGATCTAGACAGGTGTAGAGCCGCGTGGGTACAGGGCTGGAAGAGGAGGGGAGCGGCCGTCTGGATCAGCCGGGGGGGTGGGGTTCAGTGGACTCAGGGACAGATGGGGCAGCGTAAGTGAGCAACGAAGGCTTTTGCCAGCAGCCCCAAGGCTCTGCACAGACCCTGCGGCCAGGCCCGGAAGTCTGGCATGGCTCGCACACGGCGCTCTCACGCTGCTGACACAGACAGGCCCTATCGTGCAGAGTGCCCAGGGCAGGCAACCTGGGGTCACGAGACATTAGCCACAGCTCAGCCCCCAGTGCAGCTTAGCCCCGTGGCGCATGGAGGGTTAACAAGGACTAGCTGTCACCATGTGCTGTGCTTGTCCATGGGGCTCAGTCCCAGGTAAGCCCAGCCCAGACATGTACATCCTTGGAGGACAGACCGACAGCACATAGGCTTGTCTTGTTGGGTATATATAATCTCCCCAAATAGCCCTACTCTCCACCCCGGGGTCCCAGCCAACCTGCTCCAGCACTGCTGCCCCGCAACACTCACCTTCCACACCCCCATAGGAAGACACAGGCTTGGGGGGGGGAATTACTCACATGCTGGCCAAAGGGGTCTAAAACTTCCTGAAGGCGGGCCCACGGGGCTAGTCCCCCCCCTCCCCCGCACTGTCTGGCTGCAGCTCTGCCCTCCCCCTCCCACATAGATTGGGGGGCCTCCCAGGGAGGGGGCAGCAACCGCACGGCCAGTCCCTCCACAAACACACAGAGTCCAACCGCAGTGACTCTGCCCAGCAGATGCTACCACTCCCACGGGGCTGCGTCCACGATGGTGCCATCGGGCGGGCTCCAAGGAGGGGGCAGGAACCACACAGCCAGTCCCTCCACACACCCAGAGTCCAACCACAGTGACTCTGCCCAGTGGACGCTGCCACTCCCATGGGGCTGTGCCCGTGACGGTGCCATGGGGCGAGCTCCAGGGAGAGGCCACGATGGAGAAGGTTAGAGCCAACCCCCACAACCCTGAGCGGAGCTGAGAGATCCAGGTGGTCTGGTAACCTCCATCCCGCATCAGTCTCACAGCCTGACACCCAGCCACACACTGTCCAGAGAATCCCCACCCGCCCCGCTGCTGCCCTCCTGTTAACAAGCCAGCTGTCAGGTGGGGACTACATGTCTCAGCATCCCACGCAGACAGGCCGCTGGTCAGAGCAGACCATTGCATTCCGACCTGTCGCCTGGGAGCTGAGCTAGGGCTGATGGCCGCACCCTGGGCAGAGCTGTCTGTCTTCCCCGCATGAGAGCGCTCTCCCAGTCCCGGATCAAGGTGTGTCAGAGGCTTCAGTCCCCTTGCGATAGCACAGAGCTTCTGGCATGTCCCGCCTCCCACTACCCAGGAAATGCCTAGGCTGGTCCTGCAGGAGCACCCAACCTGACTGCTCTTAAGCAGAGGTGCCTGCTGAGCAGCCCCCCGTTCCATTAACAGAGCTAGCTCCAGAGCGCTGCTGGCCGTCGGCGCCTGAGCTCCGGCATCTGCACAGCTGGCCCAGTTTCCATGGCTGGAGCTCCTGCTGGCTGCATCCCGGGTTGCAATGAGAGTCCAGCAGAGCGACCCCAGGGCTGAGTCCAGGCAGTACTGGATTCTAATGCTGGCTCTGCTGCATTCCCTTGGGCAAGTCATCCCACCTCCATGCCTCAGTTTCCCTTAGATGAGTGGACGATAATGTTAGTAAACAGGACCACCAAACAGGGCTCCTTTCAGTATGGCAGGCCAGGCCAGGCCAGCGCCCAGGGAAGGTGTGTCAAACATGGGCAAGCAGGAGGGGATGGGGACGACTCCTTGGGGTGTTGTCACCTCATGGAGGCTGGAGAGCGTCTGGCAGACACCCCTGGTTGTACCTTTGAAGCTGGAAAGCAGCATGTCTGCCCCGGGGCTCCTATCCTGCTCCACCTCCCCATGACACTGCAGTGCAAGGATCTGCCCTGCCCTGCCTCCTCCAGTGACCACACGCCCCCTGCCACAGCACCCTCTTGAGCTTCCTACCACCACCCAGAGGGGACAGCCCCGGGAACCAGCCGGTTTGTGAAGGAGCAACCACGGATGCCAGGAGCCACAGCACAGACTGCTCTGTCACTGCCCAGGGCCAGACACTGAGGTCAGCGGCTCTGTGGCTCTCAGCAGCACTGGGAAGGACTCGAAACAGGCTGCTGGCAGGAAAGGGACACAGGACTAGGGCACTGCCCAGCCTGCTATGCCCCGTCATCCCTGCACTGGGCCCGCAGCCCTCACTCGCACAGCACTGCGGGTGCTGCTGGTGGTCTGCCAGTCACCGAGAGCCCCAGCAGGTCCCACCCGCCGGCTGTGGAGGAGCCCTGAGGCAAGGCCAGCCCAGGGGGCAGAGAGAACCTAGCTCTGCCCCTCTGCCAGGCAGTGTGAGAAGATCTGAGTGGCAATGTAAGGAGGGGTTACCTACTTCCCAGCCTGGTGTGACGTTCTCTGCGCCGGGGAATGTAGGGCACCTTGTGAATAATTCATGGCAAAGCTGTCCCTATTTATAGGAATCAGCAGCACCCAGAGCTACTGGAACGGTGCGAACCAGTCACCCAGGCTGCGGCCCACTCACGGGGACAGCGCTGCTCCGGAAGGCTGCACTCTGCCAGCCTGGCGCGGACATTCCCGCCTCGTGACTCCAGCAGGCCTGGGAGTCAGTCACTTGCAGGGGAAGGTGAGCGCTGCGCAGGCCCTCTGAGAATCAACCCCTTTCAAACTCACCTCCTCTGGGATGAATGGGGGCAGCGCGTTCTGGGCATGCAGCTTCGCCCCGAGCCAAAGAGCCAAGCACTGTTTCAGTTGATTTCATCAAAGCATAGATCCCCGAGCCAGAGGATCGCGTCCCTGCGTAGCACAGGCCAGAGAGCGGCCCCCCTAATTCCTAGAGCAAATCTCCTAGAGAAACAGTCAGTCATCATCTAGAGAATCCACCATGACCCTTGGCAAATTGCTCTCATAGTGAATGACTCTCACTGTTAATAACGTACACCTCATTTCCAGGCTGAATGGGTCAAGCTTTTCAACTTCCAGCCACTGGATCCTGACAGACCCTCCTCTGCTAGACTGAAGAGCCCAGTATTAAATATTTGTTCCCATGCAGGTACTTACAGACTGGGATTAAGTCACCCCTTACCCGTCTCTTTGTTAAGTGAGATAGATTGAGCTCCTTGGCTCTCTCGTTATAAAGCAGGTTTTCTACTCCTTCGATCATTCTCATGGCTCTTCTCTGACCCCTTGAGACCATTCTACTTTTTTAATCAACGCATCATGAAGTAAACACCTTACTCACATCTAAGTACATTACGTCAACACTATGAACTTTTATCAACCAAACCTGTAACCTCATAAAGAAAAGACACCCGGTTAGGTAGACAGGATCTATTTCCAAACACCCCCCATGCTGACTGGCCTTAGTCAAATTACCCTCCTCTAATTCTTTATTAACCAAACCCCATATCAACCACTCCGGTAGCTTGCCTGGGATCAACATCAGACAGACAAGCCTCTAATTAGCTGGGTCGGCCTGGTTACCCTTTTTAAAAATTGGCACATTAGCTCTCCTCCAGTCCTCTGGAACTTCCCTGCGCACCAAGACTTACTGAAAATCAGCGCTAATGTCCAGCGAGCTCCTCAGCCAGCTCTTTTTAAAATTCTTGGATGCAAGTTATCTGGACCTGCTGACCTCTGTCGCTTCTGTTCAACATCTCCGAGCAATACTGGGGGAATGGGAAGAGTGTTACCTTTACCATCTAAAGAGACAGCATCTGCTTTTTCCCCAAATACAGAACAGAAATCTCTGTTGAACACTTCTGCCTTTTCTGCATTATTATTGATAATTCCTCCATTTCCATCTAGTCATGAACCAACACCATGCTTTTTGTTTCTAATATATTTTAAAACCACCTTATTGTCCTCCTCTCTGCAGGTCACTGATTTATTCTTGAGTCCCTTTGCTTCTTCTGTCAATTTTCTACAATTCCTCACTTCTGACTTCTATTCATTACTGCTAACTTTCCCTTTCTTCCATTTGATATATATATATTTTTTATAGCTGCCTTCACTTCCCTGCTAAATCAGGTCAGTTCTTTAACCAATACAGCCTTCTTCCTCGATTGTGACTTTGCAGGCATCTGGTGAGGTGCTCTTAAATAATTCCCAATTATTCACATTTCTCTGCTTCAATTCTTCTTCCCAGCTGATTTGGCTCATAATTGTTTTCAGCTCTGTGAAAATGGCCCTGTTAAAGCACCAAGTGTGTATATTACTGGTCTGGACTTTATTCTGCTTGCACTTTATAAATGTGATCAAGTCATGATCACTTGTACCTAAGCTACCAGTAGCTTTTAGTTCTGCAATTAGTTCCTCTTTACTAGCTAGGACAAGGTCTAATACAGACTTCCTCCATGTTCACTGCAACGCTTACTGAATTAGGAGACTGTCATCTGTACTGTTCAGAAATTCCAGGGATGTTTTAGTTACTGGCGGCATGAGACCTCCTGCACTTGTTACTCCATGATCACGCAGCTATTTCCTACACATTACACATAGGGGCATAAGGAGCCGGTCCTCCTGTTCCCTCATGTCATTTGGGGGTCTGTAGCAGACACCAAGTAATGCCCCATCTTGTGCTCTGTATGTTAGGACATTGATCTACAGGCATTCCAGATTCTTTTCTTAGACTCATAGACTTTAAGGTCAGAAAGGATCATCATGATCATCTAGTCATTGCAGGCCAGAAAACCGCACTCATTCACTTCTGGTTGAGTTGCTGATATCCTCAAATCATGATTTAAAGACTTCACGTGACAGAGACTCCACCATTCACACAAGTTTAAACCAGTGAGTGACCCAGGCCCCAGGCTGCAGAGGGGGGTGAAACCCCCCTATGGTCTCTGCCAATCTGCCTTGGGGAAAATTCCTTCCGAGCCCCAAATCCGGTGATCAGTTAGACCCTGAGCATGTGGATGAGACCCACCAGCCAGACAGCTGGGTAAGAGTTCTCTGCAGCAACTCAGAGCCACTCCCCACCCCTCCATGTCTCATCGCCCGCCGGTGGGGATATTTGCTACTAACAGTCGCAGATCAGCCATCTGAGGCATCACACTATCCCCTCCATGAACTTACCAAGCTCAGCCCTGAAGCCAGTTAGAGGTTTTGCCCCACTGCTCCCCTTGCCTGAGACTGAGACTTTATGGAAGGGGGGTCAGACAAGAGCAGGACACTGCAGCCTTCAGCAAGCAGCCCAGCAAGAGCGCAGTGGCAATGCCCTAGAGCCCGCCAGCCCCTGGGATGTCGACGCACAGCCCCAAGGAGAGGGGACAGCTCTGCCGGCGCTGAATGGCTGGCAGTGAACACTGCGCTTACGTGGCACCGGCACCGGGATGGGGCTGTCACAGGTGTGTGTGTGTGTGTGTGTGTGTGTGTGTTATGGCGCTCAGTGGAAGTGGAGCAATTGAGACTGAGCAGCAGCCCCAGATCCAGAAGCAGGCTCCCTCCACGCAGGGACCTGAAGTGCACACGCTAACTCCGCGTCCCAGCAGGCCCCAGAACGTTGGGCTGCTTTAAAAAGAAGAGCAAACAGCTGTACGCACAGACACATCTGGTTCCAGCTGAGGGATGTAAGGATTCCAGGGCAGCCGAGAAAGGAGACTCATCCTGGAGAAAGGAAAACTGACGAACCTGCACCCAAGGGGCTTCTTACAGCCAACTCTTCCCTCCAGCAACTACAGCAAGCTGGGGAAGGGAACAGCAGCTGAGGACTCCCTCCAGCCAGGCCATCTGTGTGCTTGCTACATGAGACGGCCCAGAAGCGTCTAGTCTCCTTTTGAAATGCCATGCCTAGAGCATGTGACCCCAAAGCGGGGCTCGGAGAGTTCAGAAGGGCTCCAGGGCACAGGTGACATCCCAGGGACGGATGATTTTCACTCCACATTCCCCTCCGAACCCCCTAGCGGGGATGGTATGTAACACGTGGCTAGTGCAGCAGGCCTGCAATACAGAACTCTGACACATGCACACCACCATTTGTCCAGGGAAGGTAAAAATAATTTAGATCCCAGTTTAGGGAAATGCCAGACATGGGCGAGTAACCGATACCCACTCACATTCAGAGAAAAGCAGGAATGCAAAATCCCAAGTGTGATGAAGCAAGTGAGAAGGCAGCTGGGCCAGCTTGACGTGGCTGACGGCAGGGACAGCTTGGATGTAACTCATGCTGTACAAACTCTGCGACTTACGTCCTGAAACACGAGGCCTGTTTGAATATATCAGCCTGCCCCATGGCATAAGTGGCCTTCCCAGAATTAACACAGCTGCCTCCACGAGAGCCTTAGCCAAACGGACTGTGTTCTGGGGCCTGACAAACCGGTGGGGAACCTTCCCTGGCTGGTTTCCCTGTGCTGACTGAACTCTGCCAGCTTTCATTAAGCTTCTGGTGTGTAAAACTACACAGCAAAAAAGGTGACTCAGCTGCTGCTGGTTTTAGCAGGACCTGACAAAATCAGAGAAGTGCAGGAGTGGAAGAGACCTCGACAGGTCATCTAGCCCAGCCCGCGGCACTGGGGTAGGACGACATAATAACTAGACCATCCCTGGCAGGTGTTTGTCGACACATCAAAGTATTTTCCAGGGCTCACATGCAAAAGGAAAAACCCCAGCAGCATCTGGCTCTCAGGGAAGACTTGAGCTCGACCAGCCCAGAGCGAATGACACGTGCTACCCCCACCCCAGCCCAGTGCTGCAAGCCCCCGCTGCTACATGGGCATGAAGGGGCTGGCTGGCAGATTAGTTTTCTTGTTCACCCTGACAGACTCTCCAGTCTGGGAGGAATTCCCAGCTGGAGCCCAAGCAAGAATGTGCTTGCAGGTGTAGCTTAAACTGCAGATGTGAAGCTCTCAACCTCAGAGGACATACAGGGCTTGTGCTATTGACCTGGAACTGAAGGGAGCACCCCTCTGGACGGGACAGCTGTCCGGGTACACCCGGCAGCTTGGGACTGAAGGGAACACCCCTCCGATGGGAGCACTGTCCAGGTACACCCGGCAGCCTGGGGCTGAAGGAAACACCCCTCTGGATAGGAGCACTGTCCAGGTACACCCAGCAGCCTGGGACTGAACGGAGCACCCCTCCAGACAGGACCGCTGTCTGGGTACATCCGGCAGCCTGAGACTGAAAGGAGCACCCCTCTGGATGGGACCGCTGTCCAGGTACACCCGGCAGCCTGGGACTGAAGGGAGCACCCCTCCGACAGGAGCACTGTCCAGGTACACCCGGCAGCCTGGGACTGAATGGAGCACCCCTCCATACAGGACTGCTGTCTGGGTACATCCAGCAGCCTGAGACTGAAAGGAGGACCCCTCTGGACGGGACCGCTGTCCAAGTACACCCAGCAGCCTGGGACTGAAGGGAACACCCCTCCGGACGGGAGCGCTGTCCGCGTACACCCGGCAGCCTGGGAGTGAAGGGAGCACCCCTCCGACAGGAGCACTGTCCGGGTACACCCAGCAGCCTGGGACTGAAAGGAGCACCCCTCCGGACGGGAGCGCTGTCCGCGTACACCCGGCAGCCTGGGAGTGAAGGGAGCACCCCTCCGACAGGAGCACTGTCCGGGTACACCCAGCAGCCTGGGACTGAAAGGAGCACCCCTCCGGACGGGAGCACTGTCCGGGTACACCCGGCAGCCTGGGAGTGAAGGGAGCACCCCTCCGGACGGGAGCACTGTCCGGGTACACCCGGCAGCCTGGGACTGAAGGGAGCACCCCTCCGGACGGGAGCACTGTCCAGGTACACCCGGCAGCCTGGGACTGAAGGGAGCACCCCTCCGGATAGGAGCACTGTCCGGGTACACCCGGCAGCCTGGGACTGAAGGGAGCACCCCTCCGGACGGGAGCACTGTCCGGGTACACTCGGCAGCCTGGGACTGAAGGGAGAACCCCTCCAGATGGGAGCACTGTCCGGGTACACCCGGCAGCCTGGGACTGAAGGGAGCACCCCTCCAGATGGGAGCACTGTCCAGGTACACCCAGCAGCCTCATGGCGCAGTTACAGTTTACAGTAAAATACCTATATGAAAAATCAACAAGGAACCCAATAGCTCAACTCACACCCACGGTGAAGAGAGCAAACCTATTAGCTAAGCAGGGTTGGCCTAGTCAGTGCTTGGATGGGAGAGCTCTGGGTGAGACTCAGCAACAGTCAATACCACGCATGACGCTAAGAGGCTCTGCTCGGGGGGGGGGGGGTCTCCCCAGGTCACTGCGAGAACAAGGTGCTACTTAGAATAGCCCTGGCGAAGGTCTCTTATGGTTACCTTCTGTCTCCAAAACCGTTCAGATGGATACAGTATTTTCCTTCACATCCTACCCTAACCTCTCAGCAGCTGCTACCCTGCTCCTCTTGGGGCCTCTGCTACAGCGTGTGGAGGGAAGCAATTCCTGCCCAAGAGCTCAATGCAAGGGGTAGGAACATTGACCTGTGGCAGGGAACGGCTGCCACTAGGACTGACAGCTTTGACTTAGCACCAGGCAGATGATTTATGACCGACTGCAGGCGGCATCAGGCAGGGCCGCTCACACCAGGGCTATGCAGAGAGCAAAGTACACTTAGGGCACTGCGTAAATCAAAGCCACCCAAGTGGCTCAAGACTCTAAAGAATTACGGTAAGAAACTCTGACAGGATATTTGAAGTGGCTTTTAACATTGGCCCAAACCCCAGAACCTGGTCAGACAGCAGAATTGGTGGGGCAGAGGGGGCAGATCTCAGAGACCATCATGATGATCTAGCCTGACCTGCACATGGCAGGCCACAGACCCTCACTCACCCACCCCTGGGATAGACCCCTAACCTCTGGCTGAGTCACTGACATCCTCAAATCATGATTTAAAGACTTCACATGACAGAGACTCCACCATTCACACAAGTTCAAACTAGCAAGTGACCCTGGCCCCAGGCTGCAGAGGGAGGCAAACCCCCATCCAGGGTCTCTGCCAATTTGAGTTGGGGGAAATTCCTTCCCTGCCCTAAATCTGGGGATCAGTTAGACCCTGGGCATGTGAGTGAGACCCACCAGCCAGACAGCTGGGAAAGAATTCTCTGCAGTGTCCCATCACCGGCCGTTGGGGAGATTTGCTGCTAGCGGTCACAGATCGGCTCCATGCCATCGTAGGCAGCCCCATCACACCATCCCCTCCATAAACTGATCACATTCAGGCTGGAAGGCAGTTTGGGGTTTTGTCCCCACTGCTCCCCTTGGGCGGCTGCTCCAGAGCTTCACTCCTCTGGTGGTGAGAAACCTTCATCTAATTTCAAGTCTAAACCTGTTGATGGCCAGTTTCTAGCCACGTGTTCTTGTGTCCACATGGGCACATATGTATATAACCAGCAACATCCTTACCATGGCCAGAACCTCCTCGCAGCCCTGTGGCGCAGGCACTTACCGCTCTGAAGCCAGCACTTGGAAGGGGCCTTGCTACAGGCGGCAGAGCACAGAGACAAGGCAGTGAAGAGCCTCTGGTCCAGAGGGCCTGGCAGAGAGGACACGCCGAGGGTCCTGGCTGGCCTGAGGTGCGCAGCCTGACCTAGTTTATAGGGAGCCAGCAGGATAAGTGGCCTGGGTGAGGCTCCAGTATGTGCACTGGAATGAGGCTAGGGCCCCAAGAGGCAGCAGTGGTGTTTCAGGCTTGGGAGCCCGGAGCTGGAAACGGGGATGGAAACCCCTGGGCAGTACTACCGGCTGCGGGACTGGGGGCAAGAAAGCAGCTGGACAGCAGGCTGGAGCAGCAAAGGGTCACACTGCAGGGGCAGAGGTGGCTGGGAACACGGGGCGAGATGGCTCTCCCCTCATCCCCACACACAAGGGCTCACGCCTGCCAGCACCCACCGTACTGCGGGAGCCTGCAGGGTGCCAGGGGAGGCTAATGAAGAGCACGTCCCAGCGGTGATGCGGGAGCTGCAAGGAGTGAAAGCCGGAGGCCCCCACTACATCTGCCCCCCGCAGTCCCAGCACTGCAGCCCCCGTACAGACACAGGCACTGAGGTGAAGTGGGGCTTGCAGCCACGCTGCTTGCTGAGGTTCCTGGGTAAGCAGCCACGGGGGTTTGCACTGCTGGAATTATTACTCACGGGGCTTAGCAGTGCCCGGCCCCTGGGATCACATTCAGGGGAGGGACAGTCTGATCCCTCCAGCCCATCTCCTGGCTGGTGTGTTCTCCCTAAGCTCTGCGAGCAGCCGCGCTGGCTGCAGGGGAACGGGACTAACCAGGTAGGGAGTGTGTGATGCAACAGGATAGAGTGAGGTCCCCCATAACCCGCCCCAGAGACTCAGGGCAGCTGGGCACAGGAGGCCTCTTCGAGGTACACAGAAGCACTGGCCACCCTCCAGGCTGCGCTCCAGACTCCGGCTGGGGTCCAGCGCCCCCGGCAGGCTGGGCTCTAGCAGAGAGTGGAGCCTTTCTCCCACAGTCACAGCCCCTGCCCCTCCCAGCTTGTCTGTTAGACTCAACTGGGCCTCTTCCCAGCTAGACAGTGAGCACTCTGGGGCAGCGTCCAGGTCTCGCCTCCAGTGCGTACATCACCATTGGAGCCCAATCCTGGCTGGGGACTTCGGAAAGGTGCTGCAAAGATGATCACAATGGTCCCTTCTGGATGTGGGAGCTACGACACTCTGTTAGGCTGAGAGATGCAGCGAGCTCTGTTTGCAGCCTCTGCTCAGGCCCAGCTGCATGCACAATGGATGAGGCCCCAGGGGCTGCACTGCAGATCCCCGTCTGATTTGCTCTCTGCGTACCCTCGCTGTTTGCCACCCCAGAAAACCAGAGCCCTTTGGTGCATTCCATCCTCCCGCCGACGGACACCTGCTGTATATTAAGCCGCCTGCTGTGTCTGCTACGACGGTCTTTTGCAAGCACAGATAATCCCTTTCTGCAGCACATCACTGCAATCAGACAAAAAGAGATGCCTGGACAGAGCAGCACAGGGCTCAGCACAGAGCTCGGTGTTGCTCCAGTTCTTTCACATGCTAGTGACCCCACCGATCCCTCCCCTCCCCAGCACAGAGCCAGCAGATCCGTCTCCATCCATCCACCCTACAACTCTGCTGTTCCAGTTTACCCAGCCGACAGCCGCCGTCCTGCCAAGGCTGTGTTAATGGGTGCCGACGCTTGAGAGAGAGTGAGGGAGGGCGCTGTAAGTGTATGAGAAAACCATCAACAACTGGCCCAGCTCCAGGGTTTGTTTAATGGAGGAGGACACCTGCTGAGTCAGGCACACCACAGAGGGAGGAGCACTGCAGCAGGGCCAAAGACCTGGAATGAGTAGGCAGAGGCCGCGACGTTGTACCCGTTCCCCTCTGCTCAGAACTCCTTTTGTCCACAGGCTGAGAGCAGCCACCTGTCCTGCCTGGCCCAGGGAGGACGGAGCCAGTGGTTTCCACCACTCACAAGCGCTACCTTGATGAGCCTCTGCCTTCCCTGAACCCTGTGGTCAAACTGCAGCCAGAGGAGTTCCACAAATGGGCTCCCCACATACAGAGACTAAAATTCCCAGCATGCCGGGCTCCCTCTTGATCTCTGCAGCCTCCACTAGAATCAGACAGGAGCACTGTGCTGTGTGTCTACAGATCCTACAGAGGAGGGTGGGAGCAGTCTGCTCCTCTGTACGCAAGCGAGGCTCAGCCCATGGGCTCCCGTGGGGCCCATGGTGGGCACTGTGCCCCTAAATGCACTCTGCTCCAGTGTACCAGAGACATGCCACGTGCCCCTGCGTCACGCACAACAGTTACAAGTAAAACAGAAGGAAAACGACCTGTTTGACAAATCCCTTTCTGTGACCGACTGGCTGAGATGGAGATCCAGAGCACTGGTCATCGAGAAGGGAACAGCTGCCCAGCGGATTGCAGAACATGCCCTGCCAGATATCTGGGAAGGGGAGACAGCCAGGCCTGTGGGCTGCTGCAGTACGAAGGGAGATTTGCTCTCAGCAGGGGGAAAACAGGGAGTCGTGCCTCTTTGCAGAGTAAGGGTGATAAATATGGCACCACACTATTGCTTCAGACAGCCAGACCCCAGTTCCCATGTCTGAACCTAAGGTTGGGACAGATATTTATTCTTTTCGTGCAGTCATGACTTAACCAATGCTTCCCCACTGACCCGGAGTGAGTAAACGACATGTGCTCGTTATCCCTCTCGCCCACAGTGAGCAAGCCAAGAAAGCCCTGGTTTAACAAGATGGCAGATTCCTGTCCCGACTCCTGATCCATCTAACCCTCAGGCAGGAGCACAGACTATTCAGAAGGTTTATTTTTGGCAGTTCTAGTGGAACGTTACAAAGTCCCCAAGGAAGCCACCAATCCAGAGCTGCTGGAGATCTTGAGAAGGACGGGAACTGGTCAGGAACCTCTGCACTCACATGATGGGTGTCCTAGACTAAGTCCCTTCTGCTTCTACATCTTTTTCACAGTTAGCTCATTTAGCCTCCCTTTCTGGAGTTCTGTGGGCTATTGGAAAAGGGGCGCCTATTCCAGAGCAGGTAAAAGCACCTGCCAAATCCAGAAGATAGGTTTCAAAGGTGACCCCAGCGACTAGGGATCTGCCAATGCACCCAAAGCATCCCACTTGGCTGGCTAGGAGCAAGACAGCAGCACCTCTCCTGGAGAAACAACAGGGTTGTACATTGACTACCACCATAAACTCACAAGGAAGGCACTTGACACCACCACATTGTGAGGAGCTGTCTATGGCTACGCTCAGCCAGCTAGAGCAGCCATGCCAGTGCTGGGAATGCTGTGTTCACCTAGCCCATCCCAGGGCAGGCCAGGGTCATGGGCTACAGTCTGTCCTCTAGGGCTCTGTCCAGGCCAATCTCAAATCAACCAAGCCACTAAGTCTCTACCACTGATCATTCACTCTGAACGTCGCCCTTGATATTCAGCCTAGGATATCGCTCCCAGAACTCCCACCCACGGCCTCAGCATTCTCTGTGGCCGTTGCATCCTTGAAGCACAACTCCCCACGCTTTGCCAGCGTCTGCCAGCCACCAGTTCTCCCCAAAGATGCCTTACCCAGGTCCCCGCCACTCCCCTGGAGGGTGAAGAGCCTTCTCCACGAGGTAGCCCACGGCTCCCCGCCGTGCCTCCCAGGCACCTGGTTCTCCTCCAAATACGGTACCTAGCCCAAAGGTGAACGCAGCTCGTCTCGCCTCCTGTGCTCGAAGTTGCTAGGATGGGAAGCAGGGAGCAGGCGGACCTATTAGCAGTTCAGAATGGAACTCAGTGTGTGCTGGTAGGACAGCACAGGCTGCTCGCATGCTGGAACACAACCAGAACACCAAAGAAACCTGCATTTCCAGGCACGGCCCATGCATCATTCATCAGACAAGCAGGAGTAATTAGGTCTCTGTGCACACACACTGAGAACAGAGTGCACTGATTGGCTCACGAGGACTGTGAGCTACATAACCAGGATCACAGACGCACAGGTCGGAGCTTATTACCCAATACAATGTTCTAACTCCACGCAAAGGATGTTGTCGCTCACCCGCTGCAAAAGACGCTGTGGCCTCATGCCCCTTGCTACACCCAAGGTGCGTGACGCTGTAATAATCCCACCCCTCTGGTGTGCTCAGACCTGCCTATTTTGAACACAAACAGTTAGCTTCAGGATGCAAAGAGAATCCACCTGGGACATTCAGGCTAATCACAGCCATTCAGCCTGATCTGCTCAGCGGCTATTAGAACTTGTGCACAAGCAGGAGACAAGCACCTCTCAAATCCATATGTTCCGCAGCTCCTCACATGCCCTCGACACACATGATTTACTCAAGGGATAAAATCCTGCTCCCAGCCCTCAGCTTGCTGCCCACTGAGACTACAGGCCCCAGAAAGCCATGCTCCGTCTCGAGCCAAGCAGCCACCACCTGGCTCAAGACAGAGCATGGCATGCTGGGATTTGTAGTGGCAGCCGACCACCCCTCCATATTAAAGGTGAGCAGCTCAAAACAGAATGGAGCTGCTGAGAACGGCAGACCCTGATGTCTGCTCCGCATGACTCTGACCTGCAGAGCGTGGGCAGCCCGTCTACTCCAACTCAGCAGTCTCACATTCACATGCCAGCATGGCTCCCTGTAGGGCCGGCTTTAGGCCAATTCAACCAATTCCCCTGAATCGGGCCCCGCGCCCAAGCCCCAGTACGGCATACCAGCAAGAGCTGGTGCACTGTATCAGGATGGCCCAGCTTCCCCAAGGGGCAATTTAAAGGGCCTGGGGATCCCAGCAGGGGCTGGAGCCCAGGCCCTTTCAATTGCCACCAGAGCCCCACTGCTGGAGCCCTGGGGTAGGGCTGCGGGTCTCTGGAGGCTATTTAAAAAGTCCGGGGCTCCCGTTGCTTCTACTGCCGGCTCTTTAAATAGCCACCAGAGCCCCACCACTTCCCCAGGGTTCCCGTGGCTATTTAAAGGGACGGGGCGGTAGAAGCAGGGAAGCCCCTGGCCCTTTAAATAGCCCCCAGAGACCTCGGGTAGTGGGGGGAGGGTCCTCCAGCTGCCTCTGCCGCCCTGGTCTTTAAATAGCCCCGGAGCCCAGCCACTTCCCCAGGGCTCCCTTGGCTATTTAAAGGGCCGGGGTGGTAGAAGCAGGGGAGCCCTGGGCCCTTTAAATAGCCCCCGAGCCCCTGGCTGCTGCTGCTACTCTGGTGGGTGGGGGAGGGAGGGAGGAGGAGGGGGCTCTCACCGTACAGGGTGGGCTGTACCCCCTGTACCTGCACCCCCGTCCACACCCAGCCCTGCCTGCACCAGTTCCTGTCTGCAGCCAACCCTGCACCCTCTGCCTGCAGCCAGCCCGTCTCCAGCCAGGGTCACACCCCCTGCCCGGCCCACACCAGCCCGTCTCCAGCCAGCCCCGCACCCCCTGCCCTATCTCCAGCCAGCCCCATACCCCCTGCCCGCAGCCAGCCCATCTCCAGCCAGCCCCTGCCACATCCCCTGCCCTGCCCGCACCAGATCCGCACCCCTGCCCTGTCTCCAGCCAACCCCTGCCCCACCCCCTGCCTGAAGCCAGCCAGTCCTGCCCTCCTTTGTCTCCAGCCCTGCCAACCCATGCCCCACACCCCTCTGTGGCTCTGCCTGAAGCCTGCCAGTCCACCCCACACACCCCTGTCTCCAGCCAGCCCCGCACCCCTTGCCCTGCCTATAGCCAGACCCTACCTCCAGTGAGCCCCTGCTCAGCCTCCAGCCAGCCCCAAGTCCACTGGTGCCCTGCAGTTCCCAGGACAGTAATCCTGCACACCTGCTTCAATGAGGGGGGGCCGGGAGAGGCTGGGGCCCACACACGTGCACACCCTAGGGTGACCAGACAGCAAGTGTGAAAAATCAGGACAGGGGGTGGGGGGTAATAGGATCCAAAAATCAGGCCTGTCCCTATAAAATAGGGACATCTGGTCACCCTAGCACACCCCTAGGGAGTGGCAGGGACCCACATGTGTGAAACGGAGCTCATTTCTAGTTCAGGCCCATCTTTTTAAAAAAGAACTTTAGGTAGGGTTAACATACATCCGTATTTTCCCAGACATGTCAGGCTTTTTGGTTCTTAAATCGCCATCTGGGAGTAAAATACGGACATATAGTAACCCTATTGGTACAAAACATACATACTGTGGCACATCCCTTAAATCAGAACTTCTTATAGGGAACCGGTTGCTATGAAATAAAAGGCTTTTATTTATTTATTTTTTTTTAAGTCATCCCTGCCGGGGCCCTGCCGAAAATGTTCGAATTGGGCCCTGCACTTCCTAAGGCCGGCCCTGGCTCCCTGCAGCTAACACCCACCGAGGGATCTGATGCCTTAATGCCTAGACCCCTGGAGCGGGATGGAAGGCTAGCATGGCTGAGGATCCATGATCGCCAGATACTTCCACCACAGACAACAGAGTGCAGACTGCATAACACATGCAGAACCCTCCTCGAGAGTCACCCCTGCAAATACCAGAGCAGCTCAACCCCTCCCAAAGCAGAGCAGGAAACCCAGAACACCAGCCTCTGTCCTTGCACTGAAGCCTCATTAGCCGGGCGGGGCCTACTCTATTCCCAAACCTCACCCATAGCCACCCCGAGAATGCCCTGGTTATTCCAGAGCTTGAGAAGCACTCATCCCACTCTGCCTTATTGCTCCTCCCCAGACAGCTTACTGCTCAACTCAGACAGAAACCCCACCTACGACACTGACACCAGAGCCCCGCTAGGTCCCTTGAGCAGCAGGCTCACCCAGCAGGAAGACTCCGCATTACTAGTAAAAAACAAAGACATGTCATTTGTAGGATGATAGTCCCTAGGGCCCCAAGTGAGATCAGGCGCTGTACGTAGTCACATTAATAAAACGCCCAGCGATCCATGGTTGTAAGAGCGGAGGGTTATTACAACACAATGAGACAGAAACGTGACATCGTTATTGGAACGAAGCTCTCTTCGTAAGAGTCTTGTGGCCTGGTATCCTTTGCTCAGTTTTACCTCCGTACGCTGGCTGTCGTCTGGATGGCTCTCTCCACCCCAGAGGTGGCTGCATTTCTGAGGACCTGTAGGAGCATAAATCTAAGTGCTTTGAAGTGCTTCAGGATAAAATAAAATATACCTTTATCAGCCATGAGCTGCAGTTTTCTTTTATACACTGGGGGCTTAGTTTCAAATTCATCATTGCTATTCTGCACCACTGACCTGCTTGAAATTCGACAAAACCAAACCAGCCAGTGCCGAATCTAAGGAGTGCACAGTCAGAGCCCCAGCCCTGCGGAGAGCTTCCTCACTAGGGGATCGAGCATAGGGTCAGTGTATAAGGAACAGACACACAGAGGACAGGCTGGACCTGGGAAATCCGAAGGTGGTGGGGATAACTTGGAGGGGGTCTCTCGCTCTGGTTACAGGTGGTGACACCTGGAGATCAGTTTCTCAAGGACTACACAATCCACAGAGCTTCTTTCAGTAGTTTATAACTTTGTCAAACGTTTAACTTTCCAGATTAAATTTTCCACCTCGGGTTTCAGTTGAGCACAATATATTTTTTTGAAAATCTAAAAAGAAACTTACACCATTTCCAAGCAGGAAGAGACAGATATACGCTGGCCATTACGTTAAAAGCATTGCCAACTTAAAAACCAACCCAGCTGCAGCCTGTCAGCAGGCAGCGAGAGGAACCCGCAGTTTGCTACAGAGACGGTCATTGATTGGCCACCCAAAGAGAGACTTTGGCTTAGGTAGATTACAGAGGTTTAAAATGCACTTTGCACAAGCAGTTACTGCGTTTTGCTACGGCAGTGGGTTTTTCATGACGTTTCCCAGCATGCACTTGCACTGTGTACAGGCGAGTATGAGATAGAGGACGCAGTGTTGTTGTAGCCGGGTCAGCCCTAGGATATTAGACAGACAAGGTGGGGGAGGGAATATCTTTTAGCTTTTGAGCTAACACTGAGCTCTTCCTCAGGTCTGGGAAAAGTGCTTCGCGTGACACTCTGACCTCATCCATCTTGTCTCCATGAAATCAAGCCTGCCTTCTCTAAGCCAAGTGTTCTGCAGGGAAAACAGGGGAGGGCAAGGACACTAGCTCCCACCACACTGCAGGGGATGCCTTCTGAGAGCAGCTCAACATCCACACAGAGCAGGGCCTTGGTTTAATGTTGCCTTCAAAATCTCACACACAGTAGAACATAACACGCTCCAACTGATCTTCCTCTGGAGGAATGAAAGGCAGGAAGTCTAGGCATTTCAAACCCAGCATCCCGCCACAGATCCCAAAGTCCCCGGAAACAGCTCCCAGCTGCCAAGAATCAATATCAGAGGCTGAGACACAAAGGGTTTGGCTACACTTGCAGCTGTACAGGGCTGGGAGTTACAGCTATCTTCATACAGCTGTGTAGGGAAAGCGATGCAGTGTGGCCACACTGACAGCTAACAGCGCTGCACTGTGGCCACATTTGCAGCGCTGTTGGGAGTGGTGCATTGTGGGCAACTATCCCAGCGTTCAAGTGGCTGCAACGTGCTTTTCAAAAGAGGAGGGTGGCGTGGAGCATGACAGGGAGAGTGGGGGAGGGAGAGAGAGTGGATTTTTGGAGCCGACACTGTGTCAGCTCCCTGCCTTGCAAATTCCGACCACTTCCCCCACCCTCTCATTCACTATTTAGCAAACAGCCTTCGGGTTTCAGAGTAGCAGCCGTGTCAGCCTGTATCCGCAAAAAGGTGCCACTAGTTCTCTTGTTCTTTTTGCAAATAGCCTTCAGACCAGATAAGCAGCTGCTCCTACGGACTCCCCCCCCCCACCATGCTGCTTCTCTTCTCAAGCAAACACTAGCTGTGGACATTCCCTGCCTGCCTCTGCTCGAGCAAACAGGAGCTGTCTTTGTTTTTTAGATAAGCAGCTCGGGGAGCCCCACAAACAAAGAGAGGCATGATAACAAAACAAAGAGAGTTCTTTAGTTAAAAGCATTATGGGAAAATTCCGGAGGTCAGTTACAGCGTTGTAAGATTAATCACTGTGTACACTGGCACTCAGCGCTGTTCTCTTTATTCCTCTCGTCCATGTGGAGTACAACCAGCGCTGTAGCCAGGGAGATACAGCGCTGTATGTGCCTTGCCAGTGTGGACAGGGAGTAAGTTGCAGCGCTGTAAAGCCACTACCAGCGCTGCAACTCTCCAGTGTAGCCACGGCCAAACTGTCTCACGAACCAGAATCTGCCACTTCAGGAACAACTTGATGTTTCACAAAACTACAGGATCTGGGCCAGATCCGGCAGAGCCTCCCTGCACAGGCAGGGCTGGTTAGACTTTTGTTACCTGCCACCGCAGAAAGCACTTCATGGGGCTCTATAAGTGTGTGCCTTCAACAAAAAAGTGCAGGGAGTGGGAACCAGTAAAACCAAATCAGGACAATGAATCTGAATTCTGCCTAGTACAGTGGAAGAGCTTCAAGGTAGGATGAATCTGGGGCTTAAACTGGTGACAAGCTTGTTCTGCAGATGTAAAAGGTACAACCAAAAAAACCACTCAGTTATTTCTTGCTTGCCATCCAGCCAGCACTTAGGATCGTATCTGCATCCCTCACAAGACAAACCCATCCCGTAATGGCCCTGCCTAGCATTATTCCACATGGCTGGGATTTTTCCCTGTAACATGGAATGAGATAATCTTGCTTAAGTAAACTTAAAATACACTCCTCTTTAGGGAGACTGATCCAAATCTGGGAAAAGCACACAGACTGGCAAGCTGAAATGAAAGCTAGCCCAGCCAGCGTCATTCTCTGCCACCCACGGAACCAGACACAGATGGTTAACACACGTATGAGCACCAACATTCCCTGTACAAGCAATATTTCTCACTCACCTCTGTGTCTGAAACTGACAAATGTACCCAAACCCACCACATTCCCCCCTTTCCGTACACTCCCCTTACCAGCGTTGGAGAAACAACCACAGGAAATAAGTGTCTCCCCTGACTCGTAGCTTGTAAAAAGAACCAAGGTCAAAGGCAGTTTGACTGAGTGTAGACAGCAGAGTCACATGCAACTGGAATATTTTAGAGAACATGCTATAAAACATTTTTCAATAGCACCCATCACTTGGCTTCAAGTTAATTCTCCGCCGCCAAGAGACAGCTTGAGGCCTGTATGTAACACCTGCGGCTACTTCAACACTAGGCACGCTGCTAGCATTTAATGGAAGAAAACTAAACAGTCTGCACCAATCCCAAATGAGAGCGTTTGTAAAACAAGCTGTGTGTGAACTCTCCCTACAAAAGGATCAGAGACGGGCAGCCCTTCCCCGCCCCAACGCGAAGCTGATGCTTCGACTCTTACTGAAGGCTTCCCCTCGAACAGTCACTGCAGGCTTTTTTAAAATGCTCAGGATGTTTTCAAAACTCCACTATTACAGCCCTGGCTGGCACGAGCCGGACCTTGCCCAGCGCAGGCAGACTGAGCCTGGCTGTCAGTCACAACACTACCAAAGTCCCTCTGAGTAAGGCCAGATGCATTTACAAGCAATCCCGTGTCTCGCGAGCCCTTTGGGCCCCAGAAGGTTCCCAGAATTCCAGCATTAAGTTGTCCATGCTCATCTTGCTGCCTCCTCCCCAGCCCAGCGGCTCGGCTCCTGGTCCTAGTGAGAGACGGCATTCCCCTGGTACAGAACCACAGCTGCCTGGGCTGCACTCACAGCCCCATGCTCACTGCGGAGCCTTTCCCAAGTGCCACGTCCAGTGAGAGCAATACCAGGCAGCTTCTTGCGAAATGAGCCCTCTGGAGCTGGGCTTGCTCTGAATTTGCCAAGATCCAGCCTCCCCCGCACGCGCTGTTCTGACCACGTCTCCCCAGTCAGTCTGCGTACTGGCGCCCCTGCTCACACCACATTTGGTTTGAGTTTCTCCTCACTTGCAGCGTTCTCCACAGGGCAGCTCTGCCTGCCTCTGCCATCCTCCTCCTCCTGGTGCCTCTGACGCACTTCTCTCCCGACTGCTCACTTTGTCTCCTCCGGAACTCACACCTCCCCATGCAGCCCCATTCACTGGCACAGCAGTCACCCCAGCTCCCCTCACACTCTGCAAAATCAGAGGTTTTGCTAGAGCTTGGCTCTGTCTTCCATTAATGTGGTGCCCAGAACTGAGCACCATCTCCCAGGTAGGGTCTCAGCCCTGCTACACCTTGCCTTCCTAACCCCACTGCCTGTGTGCTTGGTGCTGTACAAAATAGAGGCGGTGACAATCCCTGCCCCCAAGAGCTCACAGACAAAGCAATCGAGACCAGAGGCTGGGGCCAGGGGATGGGCCTGGGTTGGAGGACCAGTGTGACAACAGCTCTTACTGAAGGCACACACCACAGAAGAAGCGAGTCACACAAGTGGTTTGAAGCAAGAAAGGTGTTTGGCTGACACCCTCCCAGAGCTCAGAAATAAGGTGTGAAGGCAAGAGTTGGAGGAAGACACACAGCAGTGAGGGAGGCAGGGGCATACTGAGCAAGGGTAGGGCGAGACTCCGGCTCCTGCCACAGTCCCAGAGTAGATGATTCTGGGAAACTGATTACCAACAAAACCATTAGGAGGTGACATTCAAAAACCAGTAGGAGAACACTTCAACCACTCTGGCCATCCAGGAACAGATTTAAAAGGTGGCAATTCTGCAACAGAAAAGCTTCAAAAACGGACTCCAACAAGAAACTGCTGAATTTGAATTGATATGCAAACCAGACTGGGAATGGCTGGGCCATTACACACATTGAATCTATTTCCCATGTTAAGTATCCTCACCTTCCTGTCAAACTGACTTAAATGGGCTATCTTGACTAACACTACAGAAGTTTTTTTTTCCTCCTGCTGACAACAGTTCATCTTAATTAATTAGCCTCTTAGCGCTGGTTGGGCAACTCCCATCTTTTCATGTTCTCTGTATGTATAAATATCTTCTTTCTGTGTGTTCCAGTCTGTGCATCCAATGAAGTGGGCTGTAGCCCACGAAAGTTTATGCCCAAATAAATTTGTTAGTCTCTAATGTGCAACAAGTACTCCTGTTCTTTTTATTTAAATTGGCTTTAGGGCCATCACCTCACTGATGTGAATGGGCAAATCCCCACCTCCGCAAAGCGACCTGAAAAGGAAAACACAGGGAAGTGCTCGCAATGGACAAACGTGACCTGAAAGTCCAGTTCCCTCTTTCCCTCAAAAATATCTTCTTTGGCTTTTTAAAAAGGTGCAACTCCCAGAACCTACCTCCAGTTTGCTGGTCAGTTAGTATAACTGTGACATGCCCAGGGCCTGAAATCCAACAGCGGAAAGGAGAAGAGATTTAGTCAGACTGTTTGCTTGTTTGTTTTTGTTAACACCTATTTAACTCAAACTCCTGCCAAATGCTTGGGAGAGAAGAGCATTTTGTGAAAGATTCAATACACCCACTCCTCCAACTGCAGGCTCAGACAGATGACAAGACTTGGTATTTCTAGATCAAAGCCAAGCACAACTAAACGTTCAGACCTGCAGGGACTTGCTGGGTCAGTAAAGTATCAAGCACCAGCTCACTCTTGCCACCATGAGATGGGGCGAAGGAAGAACCGAGACCTGAGATACAGGCAAGAGCAGCTCTGTGCAAAGCCTGCCAGGTTCCATGCTATTTTTCCACAGCCACTTCTCTGTCCATAACCGCCCTGAAGGAAATCAGCACTCTAGGACAAAGGGAATTCAGCAACAGCAGGAAAAGCAAATGTCGAAGAATGTGAAGAGTAGAGGGAATTTGCAAAGGTCACTTTCACTTTTCAGAGCAAAGATGGATTTTCCCAGACATGCTGCCAAGGCCATCAGGGAAAGATGTCCCAAGTCTCTTCTCACTCCCAGCACTCTACTCTGAAACTCTCCACAGAAGCCTCCCCGCTTCCTCACCAGAAATGCTTGCAAGGCAAAGCTGGAATTTAGCTTCCATGGCATTTTAATGGTTGAACTGCTGAATGCTGTTTAATTAATGACCAATTGTTAAACGATGCTTGGATATGTTTTTATTCAGAGAATCACTGCACAGTCCTTTCCACAAGAGTCTCAGGAGGTTATTAGCCCAACTCCTAATGAAGATCCCCAATTAGACACAGAAGAAGACAAAACAACTGTGAATACCTCATAGACTCATAGACTCTAGGACTGGAAGGGACCTCGAGAGGTCATCAAGTCCAGTCCCCTGCCATCATGGCAGGACCAAATACTGTCTAGACCATCCCTGATAGACATTTATCTAACCTACTCTTAAATATCTCCAGAGATGGAGATTCCACAACTTCCCTAGGCAATCTATTCCAGTGTTTAACTACCCTGACAGTTAGGAACTTTTTCCTAATGTCCAACCTAAATCTCCCTTGCTGCAGTTTAAGCCCATTGCTTCTTGTTCTATCATTGGAGGCTAAGGTGAACAAGTATTCTCCCTCCTCCTGATGACACCCTTTTAGATACCTGAAAACTGCTATCATGTCCCCTCTCAGTCTTCTCTTTTCCAAACTAAACAAACCCAATTCCTTCAGCCTTCCTTCATAGGTCATGTTCTCAAGACCTGTCATAAACAGATAGCTAAGGGTTAATGTCTCTTTCACCTGAAGCACCTGACCAGAGGACCAATCAGGAAACCAGATTTTTTCAACTTTGGGTGGAGGGAATTGTGTCTCTGTGTCTTTGTTTCTGGCTGCCTGCTTGCTCTGAGCTTTGGAGAAGTAGTTCTACTTTCTAGTCTTCTGTTTCTAAGTGTAAGGACAAAGAGATCAGCTAGTAAGTTATATGGTTTCTTTTCTTTGGTATTTGCATGAATATAAGTGCTGGAGTGCTTTGATTTGTATTCTTTTGGAATAAGGCTGTTTATTCAATATTCTTTTAAGCAATTGCCCTGTATTGTGTCATCTTGATACAGAGAGACTATTTGTATTTTTTCTTTCTTTTTTATATAAAGCTTTCTTTTAAGACCTTTTGGAGTTTTTCTTTACTTCAGGGAAATTGAGTCTGTACTCACCAGGGAATTGGTGGGAGGAAGAAATCAAGGGGAGATTTGTGTGTTGGATTGCTAGCCTGACTTTGCATTCCCTCTGGGTGAAGAGGAAAGTACTTTTTGTTTCCAGGATTGGGAACAGAGAGGGAGATTCACTCTGTTTGGATTCACAGAGCTTGTGTCTGTGTATCTCTCCAGGAGCACCTGGAGGGGGGAAGGGAAAAAGGATTATTTCCCTTTGTTGTGAGACTCAAGGGATTTGGGTCTTGGGGTCCCCAGGGAAGGTTTTTCAGAGGGACCAGAGTGCCCCAAAACACTCTAATTTTTTGGGTGGTGGCAGCAGGTACCAGGTCCAGGCTGGTGGCTAAGCTTGGAGGTTTTCATGCTAACCCCCATATTTTGGACGCTAAGGTCCAGAACTGGGACTGAGGTTATTACATGGTGGTAGCGGTGGGATTAGAATCCAGAAGCCAGTAGGAATATTATATTTTTCTTTTCTCTGCTAAGGGCTTTTTAGCAGAGAGAAGCAGTTGGTTTTAAAAGGGAACCAGAGAGAATTTTTTTTTCTGCTCTCTCTCGCAGTTTGTGGCTTGCATGTTAAGCAGAAGTCGTTAAGGACTATTAACAGTCTTTTGTCACACAATAGCACTCCCATTGAGAGTCATACCAGCACTTATATGCATGCAAATAAAGTGGTTTTTCTGGTTTCCCTTCATTGAACATTAGCTAGAGAGAGAAAAGGACAAAAAGCACTGTTGCTAGGCAGACTTCAGGAGGCAACAGAGAACCTGCAGTTCAGAAGATAAACACCGGAGGGCACCCCAACACAAGAAAACAGGAACCATGACTTCTAAGGCAAAAATTGACGCCGAAGAACAAATCAAAGAAGCTGAACACAGGCGAGAGATGGAAAAACACAAACAGCAACTGGAAATAAAACAAAAAGAGATGGAGATGAAAGAAAGAGAAGAACAGATCAAAGAGGCAGCCTACCAAAGAGAACAGGCAGCCTACCAAAGAGAACAAGCAGCCCAAGAGGCAGCACACCGAAGGAAACAAGAAGAAGAAGAGTTGGCCCACCACCGAGAAATGGAAAAACAACAAAAAGAGAATGAAGAGAAGGAAAAACAGAGAAAACATGAACTGGAAATGGCAAAAGCTGGGTTGCCTGTGCCAGCCAACCCTAACAACCCGGCGCCAAATATTGCTCCACAGCCCAGGAAATTTCCCACCTACAAGGCAGGTGATGACACCGAGGCCTTCTTGGAAAATTTTGAAAGAGCCTGTCTTGGGTACAGCATTCCCAAAGACCAGTACATGGTAGAATTGAGGTCACAGCTCAGTGGACCTTTAGCAGAGGTGGCAGCTGAAATGCCTAAGCACCAAATGAATGACTATAAACTTTTTCTAACCAAGGCCAGATACAGGATGGGGATAACCCCAGATCATGCCCGTCGGCGTTTCAGAAACCAAAAGTGGAAACCAGAGGAGTCATTTCCCAAACACGCCTACTACATCGCAAAAAACTATGAGGCCTGGCTAACAGGAAACAACATTCAAACCTTGGAAGAACTGAACCTCCTCATACAAATGGAGCAGTTCTTGGATGGTGTTCCTGAAGACATCACGCGGTACATACAAGATGGAAACCCCAAGAATATCGCTGAGGCGGGGGAGATTGGAGCCAAATGGATGGAACTGGCAGAAAGCAAGAAAGCTACTGTCAAGGGGAACGATTACCCCAGGGGGCACACAGACCATAAACCCTACAACCGAGGACAGCCAAAGACCCCACATACCACCCAAGTAAAACCACAGATACCCTACCCTTCAACCTCACCAGTCTCCAGTAACTCACCTCGGCCCAGTGACCCATCAGATGGAAGATGCTTTAAGTGTAATGAACTGGGACATATCAAGGCCAAGTGTCCCAAGAACACCATGCGAGTGCAATTCATTACACCACCATCACACCAAAGATCCCCAGGCCCGGATGCCTCTCAAATACCCTTGAAGCGAAGGGAAAATTTGAGAGTGGGCGGAAAGAAGGTTACTGCGTGGAGAGACACGGGGGCACAAGTGTCAGCTATCCACCAATCCTTCGTTGACCCCAAATTCATCAACCCAAAGGCCAAAGTTACAATTTACCCCTTCATGTCACAAGCTGTAGACTTGCCTACAGCTCAACTGCCTGTCCAGTACAAAGGCTGGTCAGGAATGTGGACTTTTGCAGTCTATGACAATTATCCTATCCCCATGCTACTGGGGGAAGACTTGGCCAACCAGGTGAGGCGGGCCAAGAGAGTGGGAATGGTTACACGTAGCCAAACCAGGCAAGCTTCCAGACCCATTCCTGTTCCTGAGTCGTCCACAGAGGCCCCGTCTGTGTTACCAGAGACCCAGACAGAGGTAGTGGACCCAGATTCCATGCCAACCACTGAAACAGCCACAGCATCTCCAGTCCCAGGCCCGGAACTGGAACAGCAACCAGCACCAGCAAGTGCAACCACATCTTCAAACTCAACGCCAGAGGGCGCCAGCGAGCCAGAACTGGCAGAAGCAAAAGACAGCCATACCCAAAAGGCTCAGCCAGAGCCTGAAATACCCTCAGGTGCACCAGCGGAGAGCGGTTCACCAGCAACGGAAACAACCCCATCACCTACATCGCTTCCAGAGGGACCAAGCCCAAGTCCACAGTCTGAGGAAGAACTGCTGACCCCAGCCTCAAGGGAACAGTTCCAGACTGAGCAGGAAGCGGATGACAGCCTTCAGAAAGCTTGGGCGGCGGCACGGAGCACCCCACCGCCTCTCAGCTCTTCTAATCGATCCCGGTTTGTTATAGACCAAGGACTTTTATACAAGGAAATTCTTTCTGGTGGACACCGGGAAGAATGGCAGCCGCAAAAACAGTTGGTGGTTCCAACTAAGTACCGGGGGAAGCTCTTAAGCTTAGCCCATGATCATCCCAGTGGCCATGCTGGGGTGAACAGAACCAAGGACCGGTTGGGGAAGTCCTTCCACTGGGAGGGGATGGGCAAGGACGTTGCCAAGTATGTCCGGTCTTGTGAGGTATGCCAAAGAGTGGGAAAGCCTCAAGACCAGGTCAAGGCCCCTCTCCAGCCACTCCCCATAATTGAGGTCCCATTTCAGCGAGTAGCTGTGGATATTCTGGGCCCTTTCCCAAAAAAGACGCCCAGAGGAAAGCAGTACGTACTGACTTTAGTGGACTTTGCTACCCGATGGCCAGAAGCAGTCGCTCTAGGCAACACCAGGGCTAACACTGTGTGCCTGGCCCTAACAGACATCTTTGCCAGGGTAGGTTGGCCCTGCGACATCCTTACAGATTCAGGGTCTAATTTCCTGGCAGGGACCATGGAAAACTTGTGGGAAACTCATGGGGTGAATCACTTGGTTGCCACCCCATACCACCATCAAACCAATGGCCTGGTGGAAAGGTTCAATGGAACTTTGGGGGCCATGATACGAAAATTCATCAACGAATTCTCCAATAATTGGGACCTAGTGTTGCAGCAGTTGCTGTTTGCCTACAGGGCTGTACCACATCCCAGGTTAGGGTTTTCACCATTTGAACTTGTGTATGGTCACGAGGTTAAGGGGCCATTACAGTTGGTGAAGCAGCAATGGGAGGGGTTTACGCCTTCTCCAGGAACTAACATTCTGGACTTTGTAAGCAACCTACAAAGCACCCTCCGACACTCTTTAGCCCTTGCTAGAGAGAACCTAAAGGATGCTCAAGAAGAGCAAAAGGCCTGGTATGACAGACATGCCAGAGATCGGTCCTTCAAGGTAGGAGACCAGGTTATGGTCTTGAAGGCGCAACAGGCCCATAAGATGGACGCATCATGGGAAGGGCCATTCACGGTCCAAGAGCGCCTGGGAGCTGTAAACTACCTCATAGCATTTCCCAATTCCTCACTAAAGCCTAAAGTGTACCATGTTAATTCTCTCAAGCCTTTCTATTCCAGAGATTTACAGGTTTGTCAGTTTACAGTCCAGGGAGAGGATGCTGAGTGGCCTGACGGTGTCTACTACGACGGGAAAAAAGACGGTGGCGTGGAAGAGGTCAACCTCTCAACCACCCTGGAACGTCTGCAGCGGCAACAAATCAAGGAGCTGTGCACTAGCTTCGCCCCATTGTTCTCAGCCACCCCAGGACGGACTGAACGGGCATACCACTCCATTGATACAGGTAATGCTCACCCAATCAGAACCCCACCCTACCGAGTGTCTCCTCATGCCCAAGCTGCTATAGAACGGGAGATCCAGAACATGCTACAGATGGGTATAATCCGCTCATCTACCAGTGCATGGGCATCTCCAGTGGTTCTGGTACCCAAACCAGATGGGGAAATACGCTTTTGCGTGGACTACCGTAAGCTAAATGCTGTAACTCGTCCGGACAACTATCCAATGCCACGTACCGATGAGCTATTGGAGAAGTTGGGACGTGCCCAGTTCATCTCTACAATAAACTTAACCAGGGGGTACTGGCAAGTACCGCTAGATGAACCTGCCAAGGAGAGGTCAGCATTCGTCACCCATGCGGGGGTGTATGAATTCAATGTCCTTCCTTTCGGCCTTCGAAATGCACCCGCCACCTTCCAGAGGCTGGTAGATGGTCTACTAGCTGGACTGGGAGAATTTGCAGTTGCCTACCTCGATGATGTGGCCATTTTTTCAGACTCCTGGCCCGAACACCTACTACACCTGGAAAAGGTCTTTGAGCGCATCAGGCAGGCAGGACTAACTGTTAAGGCCAAAAAGTGTCAAATAGGCCAAAACAGAGTGACTTACCTGGGGCACCAGGTGGGTCGAGGAACCATAAACCCCCTACAGGCCAAGGTGGATGCTATCCAAAAGTGGCCTGTCCCACGGTCCAAGAAGCAGGTCCAATCCTTCTTAGGCTTGGCCGGATACTACAGGCGATTTGTACCCCACTACAGCCAAATCGCTGCCCCACTGACCGACCTGACCAAAAAGACCCAGCCAAATGCAGTTAAGTGGACTAATGAGTGTCAAAAGGCCTTTACCCAACTTAAGGCGACGCTCATGTCGGACCCTGTGCTCAGGGCCCCGGATTTTGACAAGCCATTCCTAGTAACCACAGATGCATCTGAGCGTGGTATAGGAGCAGTGCTCATGCAGGAAGCAACAGATCACAACTTCCATCCTGTCGTGTTTCTCAGTAAGAAACTGTCTGAGAGGGAAAGTCACTGGTCAGTCAGTGAAAAGGAATGCTATGCCATTGTGTACGCCCTGGAAAAGCTACGCCCATATGTTTGGGGACGGTGGTTCCAACTACAAACTGACCATGCTGCACTAAAGTGGCTTCATACTGCCAAGGGGAACAACAAGAAACTTCTTCGTTGGAGTTTAGCTCTCCAAGATTTTGATTTTGAAATTCAACACATCACAGGAGCTTCTAACAAAGTAGCTGATGCACTCTCCCGTGAGAGTTTCCCATAATTCAGTAGTTAAAAAGTGTTCTTAAAATGTAGAAGTCTGTTAGTTATATACTTAGGAGTATATGTAAAGGTGTATGTGTTGTATTAATCTGTTTATTTTCAAGTTCTAGAAGGAAATCGCCGCCAGTGAGCTTCCCCACTGTCTGCAATTTGGGGGGCGTGTCATAAACAGATAGCTAAGGGTTAATGTCTCTTTCACCTGAAGCACCTGACCAGAGGACCAATCAGGAAACCGGATTTTTTCAACTTTGGGTGGAGGGAATTGTGTCTCTGTGTCTTTGTTTCTGGCTGCCTGCTTGCTCTGAGCTTTGGAGAAGTAGTTCTACTTTCTAGTCTTCTGTTTCTAAGTGTAAGGACAAAGAGATCAGCTAGTAAGTTATATGGTTTCTTTTCTTTGGTATTTGCATGAATATAAGTGCTGGAGTGCTTTGATTTGTATTCTTTTGGAATAAGGCTGTTTATTCAATATTCTTTTAAGCAATTGCCCTGTATTGTGTCATCTTGATACAGAGAGACTATTTGTATTTTTTCTTTCTTTTTTATATAAAGCTTTCTTTTAAGACCTTTTGGAGTTTTTCTTTACTTCAGGGAAATTGAGTCTGTACTCACCAGGGAATTGGTGGGAGGAAGAAATCAAGGGGAGATTTGTGTGTTGGATTGCTAGCCTGACTTTGCATTCCCTCTGGGTGAAGAGGAAAGTACTTTTTGTTTCCAGGATTGGGAACAGAGAGGGAGATTCACTCTGTTTGGATTCACAGAGCTTGTGTCTGTGTATCTCTCCAGGAGCACCTGGAGGGGGGAAGGGAAAAAGGATTATTTCCCTTTGTTGTGAGACTCAAGGGATTTGGGTCTTGGGGTCCCCAGGGAAGGTTTTTCAGAGGGACCAGAGTGCCCCAAAACACTCTAATTTTTTGGGTGGTGGCAGCAGGTACCAGGTCCAGGCTGGTGGCTAAGCTTGGAGGTTTTCATGCTAACCCCCATATTTTGGACGCTAAGGTCCAGAACTGGGACTGAGGTTATTACAAGACCTTTAATCATTCTTGTTGCTCTTCTCTGGACCCTCTCCAGTTTCTCCACATCTTTCTTGAAATGCGGTGCCCAGAACTGGACACAATACTCCAGTTGAGGCCTAACCAGCGCAGAGTAAAGCGGAAGAATGACTTCTCGTGTCTTGTTTACAACACACCTGTTAATGCATCCCAGAATCACGTTTGCTTTTTTTGCAACAGTATCACACTGTTGACTCATATTAAGCTTGTGGTCCACTACGACCCCTAGATCTCTTTCTGCCATACTCCTTCCTAGACAGTCTCTTCCCATTCTGTATGTGTGAAACTGATTGTTCCTTCCTAAGTGGAGCACTTTGCATTTATCTTTATTGAACTTCATCCTGTTTACCTCAGACCATTTCTCCAACTTGTCCAGATCATTTTGAATTTTGACCCTGTCCTCCAAAGCAGTTGCAATCCCTCCCAGTTTGGTATCGTCCGCAAACTTAATAAGCATACTTTCTATGCCAACATCTAAATCGTTGATGAAGATATTGAACAGAACCGGTCCCAAAACAGAACCCTGCGGAACCCCACTTGTTATACCTTTCCAGCAGGATTGGGAGCCATTAACAACTACTCTCTGAGTACGGTTATCCAGCCAGTTATGCACCCACCTTATAGTAGCCCCATCTAAATTGTACTTTCCTAGCTTATCTATAAGAATATCATGCGAGACCGTATCAAATGCCTTACTGAAGTCTAGATATATCACATCCACTGCTTCTCCCTTATCCACAAGGCTCGTTATCCTATCAAAGAACGTTATCAGATTAGTTTGACACGATTTGTTCTTTACAAATCCATGCTGGCTATTCCCTATCACCTTACCAACTTCCAAGTGTTTGCAGATGATTTCTTTGATTACCTGCTCCATTATCTTCCCTGGCACAGAAGTTAAACTAACTGGTCTGTAGTTTCCTGGGTTGTTTTTATTTCCCTTTTTATAGATGGGCACTATATTTGCCCCCTTCCAGTCTTCTGGAATCTCCCCCGTCTCCCATGGATAATAAACGCAAATGTCACAAATGTTAGACATGCAGTTCTAAACAAACAGAGTCTAGCCAAAAAAAAAAAAAAAAAAAAAAAGGCAGGAGGAGAATGAAATCAGTCACAAGGTTGGACTTGTTTATTCAGTGTTAAAGGCAAAACAGCCAGGACTGCTGCCAAAACTTCATTACCAACTTTTCATCCTGGTTGTTAGTTGCTCTGAATTATTTTCCACCAGAAGCCAGGCAATCAGCGAGTGGATAACCTGTGGCAATTAACCAAGGAAAAAACCTGAAGAATCTGCCAACATCCTCCTCCCACCTGCCCCAAACATAACTAAGCAGTACAGATTACAGCCGAGCAAAATAATGCTTCGGGAGGGTTGCTTATGCATGTATAAGTGGGACACGTATTCAGCCCTAGCCCTGCCAACAAACTCACTCCAATAAGTTGTGATCTCACTGACTTTGCACGTTTCTCCTGACCTGCGTGATAGACCCAGGCCAGTTGGGTACAGCAGAATAGCAGAAGGCAGATATACTGGCCACTGGATCAGCAGTTTTCTGTTCCCTGACTGACCAGAGCAGGGGCTGCTCCAGGCTAATGAGAACACCTGACTCTAATTAACCTGCAAAGAGTCAGGTGAGGCCGTTAAGCTAATGTGACCACCTGACTCTAATTAAGGCCCTGCTGATACTATAAAAAGGGCTCACTCCAGTCAGGCAGGGGAGAGGAAGTGTGGCTGAAGGGTTGGTTGATTGATGAAGACACCCTCAAACCATTGTTAAGGGAGCCCTAAGGTAAGGGAGCAGCAGGAGAGCTGTGGGGAAGTGGCCCAGGGAAATGTAGCAACTCTAGCAGTGAAAGGCTAGCTGCCAACAGCTGCTACCATTAGGGGTCCCTGGGCTGGAAACTGGAGTAGAGGGTGGGCCCAGGTTCCCCCCAACTCACCACTACAGGAACATCTTCTGGGAGGGGAAGACAGGCCCCTGTCAGGACAGGAGGCTAAACTGTTCTTGAATAAGCCCCTAGGGACATCAGAGACTGTGGGAGTTCTCTCACCAACCTCCTTGCAGGCCTATAATGAAAAGGGCTCTATAGACTGTAACCCTGGCCCCAGAGAGAGAAGGGCTACGTGGAGGGTCACAGTGAGCCACTAAGGCTAGTGAAACTGCCTAGAAGCGCAGGACCCATGGGGGCAAGGTCAGAGTTCTGCCACACCTGTCATAGAGGTGAACAAACAAACAGTAGCTGGGCTGGCTCCCTCCAACTCCAGAGTAACCATGCAGTAACACCTGCTGGGAGAAATCATTAACTACCAAGGCTTACAGCAAGTCTTCTATTCTAGGATGGGATGGGCACACTTTTTGACCTGAGGGCCACAGCAGGGAACAGAAATTGCATGGTGGGCCATGAATGCTCACAAAATTGAGGTGGAGGTGAAGCAGGGGGTGTGGGCTCTGGGGTGGGGCTGAGGATGAGGAGTTTGGGGTGTAGGAGGGTGCTCCAGGCTGGGATCAAGAGGTTTGGAGACTGGGGGGGGGATCAAGGTTGGGGGTGGGGAGAGGCTCGGGGGTGCAGGCTCCAAGCAGCGCTTACCTCAAGTGGCTCCCGGAAGCAGTGCCATGTCCCTTCCCCAGCTCTTACATGTAGAGTGGCCCCTGACCCTCAGAGTGGGGCCATGCAGTTGCTTCCAGGAGCTGCGTGGTGCAGCCCCTGACCCGGCGCCCCAGCTGGAGCACCAGAACGGGGCAAGCCCCAGACTCTGCTCCTCAGGGGGAGCTCCCGGGCTGGCTTAAAACGGCTTGCAGGCTGGACCCGGCCCACAGGCATTAGTTTGTCCACCCCTGTCCTAGGACCATCTCTGATGCTTCTTAAAATTACAAGTAAACAAAGACTGGAAAGTCAGATGAATTAGCCTTGACAGTTAGTGTGGCCAGGAGTAAGACCAGGGTGGAACAGTGACTAGAAAACCAGGAGGAATTGTTTTCAGGCCCACATGCTTAAACCATTGGCAAGACCCCTGCTCACCTGCCAGAGCTGAGAATTCCTTTATTCTGTCCCAGGGCTTGCACAGATCTCTCAATTTCATTCCAATGAGTCCTCTCTCCTGCCTGCCAGACTGCTGGTAAGGTGCGTAGCACCGAGGTATCCAAGCACCTCCAGGCTCCCACTGAGATGAGACAGCACTAGCACAAATATATAGAAGTGCATCCCCACCTGCCTCCACTGGCTCCCCATTCACACTTGCCTTCCTTGTTTCTCTCTACTCTTCTACCAGCTGTCTCCTCCAGCTCTTCACACAACCCAGCTACTGCTGGTGCAAGAGCCTTCTCTGAAGGCTTCAACTGCCTCACTTTCTCTCTCCCACCACAGATTTTCTTGCTCACCTCAACCCTCAGCTGAGAACCTTTTCTCCCTTCAGTCCCCTCCCTCCCACATGACTCCAATGTTTGTGTGAAGATGCTGTACATAACAACAAGGTTGTGTTCTGTGCCAGCGGGACACATCAACACATGACATCAGTCTTCCCTCCTGGGCAACAGGCTCTTGTTCAGAGGGTTTTCTTTATAGATCTGTCTCAGATCAGCCTTCCCTACCTGAATATATCCTAGGGGCACAGGAACTGCCAGAGTGGAGCAGCCTCGAGGTCCGTCTTTGACAGTGGCCAGCACCAGATGCTACAGAGGAAGGTGTAAGAACCCTGTGGTAAGCTGTGGGATAAGCTGCCCCCACATTAAGTCTCCCCCAGGAACACAGGAGTTGCCAGACAGAAATTCCCGATTTCCCTTTCTCCATGCATCGTATTATTAGTGTCATCGTCATCGCACCTCTGTGGTTTTGTACTGCTATAGCCCCTATGGACCCTACTCTAGGGTGACCATATGTCCCAATTTTATAGGGACAGTCCCGATTTTTGGGTCTCTTCCTTATATGGGCTCCTATTGCCCCCCATCCTGATTTTTCACATTTGCTGTCTGGTCACCCTACCCTACTTGCAGAGCAGGACTCCTTCACGCCAGGCGCTGGACAAATACAGAGAACAAGGATAGAGTGTCAGCTCCTTGGGGCAGGGCCTAAGTGGCAGATAAGAGACACCAGAGGGAGAGACACATAGACAGATGGGGGAGCACAAAGAAACGGTGAGACAAAAAAGTATCATGCCGAGCAGTAATCACATCCTCCCTCATTAGTCTCCTTTCCAAGGTAACAATCCCCAAGGGTTTTTTCAAGCCTTTCATCATTCTTATCACTCTTCTCTGAGCCCCATCCAGTCTGCAGGACCCTGTGTGAGAAGGGCTGTTCTGCACACACAATAAAATCCATTAATATAGCCTTATATTATCCTCCATCCTGTTCCTTATGCCACCTGACACCTCGCGTGCTCTTTTGCCCATAGTCACAATTTAAGTAAAGGTTTTCTGGGATGCCCAGGTCCCTTTCCTGAGCTGATTGTTAATTTAAAACCCTATAATGTATGAGCAGCTTCAGTTTCTCTCTATGCATTTATTTGCATTAATCTTCATTGAAGTGCATTTGCCATCATGTTACTCATTCACCTAGAATCATAGAATATCAGGGGTGGAAGGGACCTCAGGAGGTCATCTAGTCCAACCTAGTCTAGTGCCTGCAAGTCACCACGGCCTGATGAAATGCATCCTAGAATACTCAAAGAGCTAACAGAGGAGGTATCTGAGCCTCTAGCTATTATCTTTGAAAAATCATGGGAGACAGGAGAGATTCCAGAAGACTGCAAAAGGGCAAATATAGTGCCCATCTATAAAAAGGGAAATAAAAACAACCCAGGAAACTACAGACCAGTTAGTTTAACTTCTGTGCCAGGGAAGATAATGGAGCAGGTAATTAAAGAAATCATCTGCAAACACTTGGAAGGTGGTAAGGTGATAGGGAATAGCCAGCATGGATTTGTAAAGAACAAATCGTGTCAAACTAATCTGATAACATTCTTTGATAGGATAACAAGCCTTGTGGATAAGGGAGAAGCGGTGGATGTGATATACCTAGACTTTAGTAAGGCATTTGATACGGTCTCGCATGATATTCTTATAGATAAACTAGGAAAGTACAATTTAGATGGGGCTACTATAAGGTGGGTGCATAACTGGCTGGATAACCGTACTCAGAGAGTAGTTATTAATGGCTCCCAATCCTGCTGGAAAGGTATAACAAGTGGGGTTCCGCAGGGGTCCGTTTTGGGACCAGCTCTGTTCAATATCTTCATCAACGACTTAGATGTTGGCATAGAAAGTACGCTTATTAAGTTTGCAGACGATACCAAACTGGGAGGGATTGCAACTGCTTTGGAGGACAGGGTCAAAATTCGAAATGGTCTGAGGTAAACCGGATGAAGTTCAATAAAGACAAATGCAAAGTGCTCCACTTAGCAATCAGTTTCACACACACAGAATGGGAAGAGACTGTCTAGGAAGGAGTATGGCAGAAAGAGATCTAGGGGTCATAGTAGACCACAAGCTTAATATGAGTCAACAGTGTGATACTGTTGCAAAAAAAAGCAAACGTGATTCTGGGATGCATTAACAGGTGTGTTGTAAACAAGACACGAGAAGTCATTCTTCCGCTTTACTCTGCGCTGGTTAGGCCTCAACTGGAGTATTGTGTCCAGTTCTGGGCATCACATTTCAAGAAAGATGTGGAGAAACTGGAGAGGGTCCAGAGAAGAGCAACAAGAATGATTAAAGGTCTTGAGAACATGACCTATGAAGGAAGGCTGAAAGAATTGGGTTTATTTAGTTTGGAAAAGAGAAGACTGAGAGGGGACATGATAGCAGGTTTCAGGTATCTAAAAGGGTGTCATCAGGAGGAGGGAGAAAACTTGTTCGCCTTAGCCTCTAATGATAGAACAAGAAGCAATGGGCTTGAAGTGCAGCAAGGGAGCTTTAGGTTGGACGTTAGGAAAAAGTTCCTAACTGTCAGGGTAGTTAAACACTGGAATAAATTGCCTAGGGAGGTTGTGGAATCTCCATCTCTGGAGATATTTAAGAGTAGGTTAGATAAATGTCTATCAGGGATGGTCTAGACAGTATTTGGTCCTGCCATGAGGGCAGGGGACTGGACTCGATGACCTCTCTAGGTCCCTTCCAGTCCTAGAGTCTATGAATCCCCTGCTCAAAGCAGGACCAACCCCAACTAAATCATCCCAGCCAGAGCTTTGTCAAGCTGGGCCTTAAAAACCTCTAAGGAAGGAGATTCCACCACCTCCCTAAGGAACCCATTCCAGTGCTTCACCAGCCTCCTAGTGAAATAGTGTTTCCTAATATCCAACCTAAACCTCCCCCACTGCAACTTGAGACCATTACGCCTTGTTCTGTCATCTGCCACCCCTGAGAACAGCCGAGCTCCATCCTCTTTGGATCCCCCTTTCAGGAAGTTGAAGGCTGCTATCAAATCCCCCCTCACTCTTCTCTTCTGCAGACTAAATAAGCCCAGTTCCCTCAGCCTCTCCTCATAAGTCATGTGCTCCAACCCCCTAATCATTTTCGTTGCCCTCCGCTGGACTCTCTCCAATTTGTCCACATCCCTGCTGTAGTGGAGGGACCAAAACTGGACGCAATACTCCAGGTGGCCTCACCAGTGCTGAATCGAGGGGAATAATCAGTTCCCTCAATCTGCTGGCAATGCTCCTACTAATACAGCCCAATATGCTTTTAGCCTTCTTAGCTGCAAGGGCACACTGCTGACTCATATCCAGCTTCTCATCCACTGTAACCCCTAGGTCCTTTCCTGCAGAACTGCTGCTTAGCCAGTCGCTCCCCAGCCTGTAGCAGTGCATGGGATTCTTTCGTCCAAAGAGCAGGACTCTGCACTTGTCCTTGTTGAACCTCAGATTTCTTTTGGCCCAATCCTCCAGTTTGTCTAGGTCACTCTGGACTCATCCCTACCCCCCCCCCCCCCGCAGCGTACCTACCTCTCCCCTCAGCTTAGTGTCATCTGCAAACTTTCTGAGAATGCAATCCAGATCATTAATGAAGATGTTGAACAAAACCAGCCCCAGGACTGGTTGGCAGTCTGGTTAGATATCACTGGAGTTACTCACAGTCCTCTGGTCTTGAGTAAACTACGTGGCATTTAGTATCTATTAGAGTCCATGCAGAAAACTGATGACTCTGGACGACACCCCATAGGGTTCATTTAGTGACTATGTTCTTGGACTCGCCTACTCAGACATAATTACCCTATACAATATCCTCTGAAATATTAATGTCGAGTGCATTCTCATCACTCTTACCTTCCACTGGTTCTGAAGCAGACTAACACAGCCTTGCAGGGCAGTCAGAAAAAGAGACAGCAAAGTCTGCTTACTGGCCCGGGCATGGAGGGTAACAGGAAAGAAACAATCCCACTTGGGCAGGCAGAGAGATCGCTGCAAAGTAGAGTAATTCCGCCACACTTTCAGAGCATGGTCAGTCCCCTCCATCTTTACTGGCCAGATTTGCCAGAAGTCTGAAGCTGGTGAGAAATCTCTCAGAAGCAAAACTCCCCCCATCCCCTCCCTACACACACATTGGCTTTGAATCACAGGATCTCACATTCCCATCAGGTATCTCGTCATTTTTCATGGGCTTCAGATAGAATGGCGCTCCCATTTGAATCCATAAGAACAGCCAGACTGGATCAGACCAAAGGTCCATCTAGCCCAGGATCCTGTCTTCCAACAGTGGCCAATGCCAGGTGCCCCAGAGGGAATGAACAGAACAGGGAATTGTCCAGTGATCCATTCTCTGTTGCTCATTCCCAGCTTCTGGCAAACAGAAGCTAGAGACACTATTCCTGCCCATTCTGGCTAATAGCCATTGATGGACCTATCCTCCATGAACTTATCTAGTTCTCTTTTGAACCTTGTTATGGTCTTGGCCTTCATGACATCCTCTGGCGAAGAGTTCCAGAGGTTAACTGTGTGTTGTGTGAAGAAATACTTCCTGTTTGTTTAAACCTGCTGCGTACTGATTTCATTTGGTGACCCCCGGTTCTCATGTTATGAGAAGGAGTAAATAACACTTCTTTTATTTACTTTCTCCACACCAGCCAATATGTAAAGTTCCTTGCTGTCAGACCTGTGAGGGAGAACTGAAACCAAGACAGTGCCCCACTGAACCTTCCTCGGAGCTTGGACCAGCAGAACTCCCTGAGGAAGGAGAGGGGCAGCCTATTCAGGTCTCCCCTTGGTTTGTCAGTACTCCATGCAGGCAGTGAAATGGCCAGGGAGCTGCTGGGTGCTCAGCACTCTGGGAGCCAAGCCCCTGACTGAGGTGCCCAAGCAGGCCATTAGGCTATGTTTTAAGAAGGGGGAGCACAAGGAAATGGTGAGACAACATTGGCTATGATTTTTCCTGTCATGGTGAGAATATCCAATAGATTGGCAGCCACAAGCCACCACTTCAACTAGTACCTGTCGGCCCTAATCCCCCATTGGGATGGGATCAATGCATAACTACTTGAACTAAAATCTTCATGGACAGTCATCCAAATGGCTCTTTAGCATACACACACTCGGCAGCACAGCAGGTAAACAGATAGGCAGGCAGAGATTTGCAATCATCCCACTGTAAGGTCGGAGGCCTTCTCCTGAAGTAAAAACAGCAGCCAGCTTGAGAGAGAGCAGCCATGAACTAAGCTGCAGAGAGTCCCAGCCTCACCGTCCAGTTATTGCACCAAAACTGTACTATGGGGCTGTTCAGAAGGCTCCTGTCCTAACAGCGCCCATCACCACCAGGTAAAGAAACAGAGCTTAAATTGGTTAAAGAAAACTTTGTTTGATGGCATTCAGCCTGGCAAGGAACCACTTAACAGCTGTGATTGTGAAATCTTTACTTCTATTGTTTGCCTTTATGGTCCCTACTTCTCTATTTATCTGTAGGGTCTCTGTCTGGTTCTTTTGACGGTTCTGCCTGTTGCATAACTAATTCTGTAAGGTGTAAATCAGCTAAGGTGGCGGGTCTGACTGGGTAAAGAACTGTTTCATAATGGGTGAAAAATACTGTTTGGCAGGACTTTACAGTGACTGGTAAAGTTAGAGCTAAGCAGACTCAGGTTTCACTACATAAATTGGAAGGAAGTTCCAAAAGGAAGTTCTTTGGGAACAACTCCAGGGCACAGTCCCAAGATCAGAGCGGACGACCTGATCCTGACTGGCCAGCAGGAAAAGTTCATCTGCCTTATGAGGAGTGGTAAGCATTGTATGCTTAGCATGCAAATTCTGTGCTGGTAACTGATAATTAACAGAGGTTAAGGATATTACTGTGTAAGGCTCTTTCACTGGTAAAATGCCCCGCAAACCTGCAGAAGATTACACCCTGAGCCCTAGGAACTGGGTAAGAGTGGAGGTGAGCACTTCCCACCAGGGTGCTGCTCTGACTTCCTCTCATCCAATTCCAGACCTCTTTACCTCTGTGACCATGCTTCCGTGCACACTGTTGCAGGGTCAGGATGGCACAGCACAGGGCTGTGGAATTCCCCAACCTCAGGGACCAGGGGAAGCCAGCATCTGACCATTTTAAGGCCTAGCACAAGACACTTCTCTAAGCAGGCAACTGCTCAGTTAACAGAGGGGCCAAGCAAAGCTTCTCCAAGACTGATCCCACTGAGACAGAACCCTGACAATGGGGACAAGAGTTTAGTCCCTTTCCTGAGTGATCCTTCATTTTGCATGTGGTGACCAGGTGCTTTCAGTGAAGGCAACATTAGAAATGCAGCAACCTGAGCTTTACTGATGCCCTCTCCTCTATCCCTGCTGATCCCTACCACCATAACCCTGTTATATCGGTAAGTTCCTCTGGGAGCTGGCATCTTTGTCTACAGTCCCATAAGCACAACCACTGCACCAAATACACTAACATCTGCAGTAGCCCAGCTGGTTTAAGTTAGGAACTGCTCTTTACTCTTTCAGCCATGTCTCAGAAAAGCCTCTGATTCAAGAGTGGATTTTAATTGCATACATTCATATTCTAAGGCCACTGTTCACCTGAACAGCCAGAGTGACGGCAAGTTTAAGGGGCCACAATTATCACTTCTATAAAATCATCTTCTAGCACTTCCCATCATAGGATTAACCTGCCCCATACTTTGTGCATTTCTCCCCTAGCCACCAGTGCTTCTCCAAAGACAAGAGCACAAAGAGACGCTTTCTGCTGCTTGTCCAGCTGTCTCTTCTCCGTGCTCACCAAGTCATTCCTCAGGGTTCCTGATACACTTCCACCACCTTCTGCTTCACCAACCCCGCAAGGCTACAGCCCTGAATTCAGATCTCCATCTGCCTCAGCTGGGGCAGACCAAGTGGTCCGTTCAATATCTTTAGCTGGTGGCCATACAGACTACAGATCCCAGTATGCATTGCCCCACACCCATATGAGCTCTAAGAACAAAAAATCCCAAGCATGCTGGGACATGTGGTCTTAGTTGTCTGCTCCTCCATATTAAAGGTGAGGGTATCTGCAGGTTACACGCAGCTCTAGGGCTCTGGGCAAGTTGCAGAGGTAGCCCTTGGTAGGACAAGGGTCGGGGATCCCTGGTGTATGGGAAATGTGCATACAAAGCAATTTATATTATGTAAAATATCACAGAAACTACGAGGCTGGCAGCCGCTGGCTTTTCAGCTCTCTCTAGCTACTGGCAGCAGCAGGCCCTTTGCATGGGGAGTGAGCGTCTAGACGATTGCTCTCTCGGAGGAGGTTTTCCCACTCCTGCACACGACACAGAATATGTTTACACTCTGTCTTGGAGTGCAAGGCTCTAATCTCCAAAGCATTAAAGTGATTTCTGGCTCTGTCGCTGAGCATGTAGGTATCTGACAGCCTGGTCAGAGGCAGATGCCTGCACTTATGTCAGGAAAAGGAAGGATTTAATCCACCCCCAGCTGACGGACAGCTACCAAAAAAGCGACAGCTACATTGACGCTTCAGTTCTGTCACAAAACTACAAACACCAGGGTGTGACGGGCTGGAACAGGTGTGCTGCGGGCACAGCTCAGACCGCTCCCTTCAGCTGGGCACCAGCAAGAGCACTGACCCCAGAGCAGGGAACGACCCTGGGGTGCGGAGCCAGGCAGCCCGCAATTCACACCACACGCGGCCTGCAGAGAGACGCACGTTCCTGCACCCCGCCACCAGCACCAGCCACCGCACAGCCAGCCCAGCCTGGCACCGCGTCTGCCCCGGCCCCGGCCCCCCGCGTCTCCCCCGGCCCGGCCCCGGCCCCGGCCCCCCGCGTCTGCCCCGGCCCGGCCCCGTCACCCCGCGTCTCCCCCGGCCCGGCCCCGGCCCCCCGCGTCTGCCCCGGCCCCGTCACCCCGCGTCTGCCCCGGCCCCGTCACCCCGCGTCTGCCCCGGCCCGGCCCCGTCACCCCGCGTCTCCCCCGGCCCGGCCCCGGCCCCGTCACCCCGCGTCTGCCCGGCCCCGGCCCCGGCCCCGGCCCCCCGCGTCTGCCCCGGCCCCGTCACCCCGCGTCTCCCCCGGCCCGGCCCCGGCCCCGGCCCCCCGCGTCTGCCCCGGCCCCGGCCCCGGCCCCGGCCCCCCGCGTCTCCCCCGGCCCCGGCCCCGTCACCCCGCGTCTGCCCCGGCCCCGGCCCCCCGCGTCTCCCCCGGCCCCGTCACCCCGCGTCTCCCCCTGCCCCGGCCCCGGCCCCGGCCCCCCGCGTCTGCCCCGGCCCCAGCGGTGCGGGCAGCACCCCCAGCTTCGCCCACGGGGCACCCGGAGGCTGTGGGACCCAGCGCGGCTCGGGAGGGGCAGGGCCCGACCCCGCACTCACCGCGCTCCGGCCGCTGCTCGCTGCGTCTGCACCGCGCCGGGCTCTGCGGGAGGAGCCGCACCGCGCATGCGCCGCTGCCCCCCTGCGGGGACCGGCCTGCCCCCCCATCCCGGAGCCATGGCAACCACCGCCGCAGCGCCGGGCCCCCCGCCCCTCCCATAGCCCCCACCCCCCACCCCTCACAAAGCCCCCACCCCCCACAGCCCCCTCCCCACACACCTCCCTGCCCCCCCTCACATAGCCCCCACCCCCCACAACCCCCACACTCCCACCCTCCTTACATAGCCCCCACCCCTACCCCGTCCCCCACAGCCCCCTCCCCACACACCTCCCTGCCCCCCCGCCCCTCCCATAGCCCCCATCCCCCACAGCCCCCTCCCCACACACCGCCCTGCCCCCCCGCCCCTCCCATAGCCCCCATCCCCCACAGCCCCCTCCCCACACACCGCCCTGCCCCCCCGCCCCTCACATAGCCCCCACCCCCACAGCCCCCTCCCCACACACCTCCCTGCCCCCCCGCCCCTCCCATAGCCCCCACCCCCCACAGCCCCCTCCCCACACACCTCCCTGCCCCCCCGCCCCTCCCATAGCCCCCATCCCCCACAGCCCCCTCCCCACACACCGCCCTGCCCCCCCGCCCCTCCCATAGCCCCCACCCCCCACAGCCCCCTCCCCACACACCGCCCTGCCCCCCCGCCCCTCCCATAGCCCCCACCCCCCACAGCCCCCTCCCCACACACCTCCCTGCCCCCCCGCCCCTCCCATAGCCCCCATCCCCCACAGCCCCCTCCCCACACACCGCCCTGCCCCCCCGCCCCTCCCATAGCCCCCACCCCCCACAGCCCCCTCCCCACACACCGCCCTGCCCCCCCGCCCCTCACATAGCCCCCACCCCCCACAGCCCCCTCCCCACACACCTCCCTGCCCCCCCGCCCCTCCCATAGCCCCCACCCCCCACAGCCCCCTCCCCACACACCTCCCTGCCCCCCCGCCCCTCCCATAGCCCCCATCCCCCACAGCCCCCTCCCCACACACCTCCCTGCCCCCCCGCCCCTCCCATAGCCCCCATCCCCCACAGCCCCCTCCCCACACACCGCCCTGCCCCCCCGCCCCTCCCATAGCCCCCACCCCCCACAGCCCCCTCCCCACACACCTCCCTGCCCCCCCGCCCCTCACATAGCCCCCACCCTACCCCATCCCCCACAGCCCCCTCCCCACACACCTCCCTGCCCCCCCGCCCCTCCCATAGCCCCCATCCCCCACAGCCCCCTCCCCACACACCTCCCTGCCCCCCCGCCCCTCCCATAGCCCCCACCCCCCAACAGCCCCCTCCCCACACACCTCCCTGCCCCTCCCGCCCCTCACATAGCCCCCACCCCCCACAGCCCCCTCCCCACACACCTCCCTGCCCCCCCGCCCCTCACAAAGCCCCCACCCTACCCCATCCCCCACAGCCCCCTCCCCACACACCTCCCTGCCCCCCGCCCCTCCCATAGCCCCCATCCCCCACAGCCCCTTCCCCACACACCTCCCTGCCCCCCCCGCCCCTCACATAGCCCCCACCCCCCACAGCCCCCTCCCCACACACCTCCCTGCCCTCCACCCCTCACATAGCCCCCACCCCCCACAGCCCCCTCCCCACACACCTCCCTGCCCCCCCGCCCCTCCCATAGCCCCCATCCCCAACAGCCCCCTCCCCACACACCTCCCTGCCCCCTCGCCCCTCACATAGCCCCCACCCCCCACAACCCCCTCCCCACACACCTCCCTGCCCCCTCGCCCCTCACAAAGCCCCCACCCCTACCCCACCCCCCACAGCCCCCTCCCCACACACCTCCCTGCCCCCCCGCCCCTCCCATAGCCCCCACCCCCCACAGCCCCCTCCCCACACACCTCCTTGCCCCCCCGCCCCTCACATAGCCCCCACCCTACCCCATCCCCCACAGCCCCCTCCCCACACACCTCCCTGCCCCCCCGCCCCTCACATAGCCCCCACCCCTGCCCCATCCCCCACAGCCCCCCCGCCCCTCACATAGCCCCCACCCCCCACAGCCCCCTCCCCACACACCTCCCTGCCCCCCGCCCCTCACATAGCCCCCACTCCCCACAGCCCCCTCCCCACACACCTCCCTGCCCCCCCGCCCCTCACATAGCCCCCACCCCCCACAGCCCCCTCCCCACACACCTCCCTGCCCCTCCCGCCCCTCACATAGCCCCCACCCCCCACAGCCCCCTCCCCACACACCTCCCTGCCCCCCCGCCCCTCACAACCCCCTCCCCACACACCTCCCTGTCCCCCCGCCCCTCACAAAGCCCCCACCCCCCAGAGCCCCCTCCCCACACACCTCCCTGCCCCCCGCCCCTCACATAGTCCCCACCCCTACCCCATCCCCCACAGCCCCCTCCCCACACACCTCCATGCTCGCCCTCCCCTCACATAGCCCCCACCCCCCACAACCCCCACACTCCCACCCTCCTTAAATAGCCCCCACCCCTACCCCTACTCCATCCCCCACAGCCCCTTCCCCACACACCTCCCTACTCCCCCGCACCTCTCCCATAGCCCCCACCCCTACCTCAGCCCCACAACCCCCTCCCCACAAACCTCCCTGCCCCCCCACCCCTCACAAAGCCCCCACCCCCCACAGCCCCCTCCCCACACACCTCCCTGCCCCCCCGCCCCTCACAAAGCCCCCACCCCTACCCCATCCCCCACAGCCCCCTCCCCACACACCTCCCTGCCCCCCCGCCCCTCACATAGCCCCCACTCCTACCCATCCCCCACAGTCCCCTCCCCACACATCTCCCTGCCCCCCTGCACCTCTCACATAGCCCCCACCCCCCACAACCCCCACATTCCCACCCTCCTTACATAGCCCCCACCCCTACCCCATCCCCCAGAGACCCGTACCCCCCCTCCTCCCCACATAGCCCCTACCCCATCCCCCACGACCCGGCCCCCACAACCCCCACACCCCTCCCCACATAGCCCTCTCCACCTACAACCCCCACAGCCCTCTCCACATAGCCCCTGCCCTTTCCCCCACAAGCCCTGCACCCAACTCTCCCCACATAGTCCCCTACTGCATCCCACACACACCCCCTCCCCACAGACCTCCCCATCCCCCCACAATCACCCCACACCTCTCATAGCCCCCCTCCTCCACTGCCCCTGCACCCCCATTCCTTCTTACATAGCCCCTGGCCCTACCCCATCCCTGACAGCCTCGCACCCCCTCCTCCCTACATAGCTAGTCATCAAGGTGCAAGGTGGTGGCAGTGAAACAGACAACTACCTGCGACAGGCGGTAGGGACTTCAGAAGGCAGCATGTTCCCTTGAGAGCTCCTGGGGCAACCCAGAGAACCCCAGTGGAGCTAAGGGGCTGCGGAGAGACGCTTCGGTCACGGAGTCAGGGCCCTGCACACCCCCAGCCTGAAACAGAGCTTGTAGGTACAGACAACAGGACCCCTCAGTCAGGTCCATTTTGCGGGGCAGAGAGCCCAGACCCTGGTGCTAGAATAAAATTGTCAGACATGTAGATGAACATAAATTGTTGGGCAAAAGTCAACATAGTTTCTGTAAAGGGAAATCATACCTTATTAATCTATTAGAATTCTCTGAAAGGGTCAACAAACATGGACAAGGGGGATCCAGTGGACACAGTGTACTTAGATTTCCAGAAAGCCTTTGGCAAGGCTTTTATGTAAATTAAGCTGTCATGGGATAAGAGGGAAGGTCCTTTCATGGATTGAGAACTGGTTAAAAGACAGGGAACAAAGGGTAGGAATTAATGGTAAATTCTCAGAATGGAGAGGGGTAACTAGTGGTGTTCCCCAAGGGTCAGTCCTAGGACCAATCCTATTCAATTTATTCATAAATGATCTGGAGAAAGAGGTAAACAGTGAGGTGGCAAAGTTTGCAGAGGATACTAAACTGCTCAAGATAGTTAAGACCAAAGCAGACTGTGAAGAACTTCAAAAAGATCTCACAAAACTAAGTGATTGGGCAACAAAATGGCAAATGAAATTTAATATGGATAAATATAAAGTAACGCACATTGGAAAAAATAACCCCAACTATACATACAATATGATGGGGGCTAATTTAGCTACAGCTAATCAGGAAAGAGATCTTGGCGTCATCGTGAGTAATTCTCTGAAGATGTCCACACAGTGTGCAGCGGCAGTCAAAAAAGCAAACCGGATGTTAGGAATTGTTCAAAAAGGGATAGAGAATAAGATGGAGAATATTTTATTGCCCTTATGACATCTGTAGTATGCAAGGTCTTCGAAAAAATGTTGAAGGAAAAAGTAGTCAAGGACATTGAGGTCAATGGTAATTGAGACAAAATACAACATGGTTTTACAAAAGGTAGATCATGCCAAACCAACCTGATCTCCTTCTTTGAGAAGGTAACAGATTTTTTAGACAAAGGAAACACAGTGGATCTAATTTACCTCAATTTCAGTAAGGCATTTGATACGATTCCACATGGGGAATTATTAGCTACATTGGAAAAGATGGGGATCAATATGAAAATTGAAAGGTGGATAAGGAACTGGTTAAAGGGGAGACTACAATGGGTCGTACTGAAAGGTGAACTGTCAGGCTGGAAGGAGGGTACTAGTGGAGTTCCTCAGGGATCGGTTTTGGGACCAATCTTATTTAATCTTTTTATGATTGACCTTGGCACAAAAAGTGGGAATGTGCTAATAAAGTTTGCTGCTGACACAAAGCTGGGAGCTATTGCCAATACAGAGAAGGACCGGGATCAGGACCGGCACTAGGGGTTTGAGCGCCCTAGGCGGATGGCATTTTCACTGTCCCGCACGCTGGTCCCGCGGCTCTGGTGGAGCTGACGCAGTGGTGCCTGCGGAGGGTCCGGTGCTCCGCAGCTCCAGTGGAGCTGCCGCACTCGTGCCTGCGGGAGGTCCACCAGAGCCGCGCGAGCAGACGACCATCCGCAGGCACCACTGTGGCAGCTCCACCGGAGCCGCCTGACGCCCCCTCCGGCAAAACGGTGCCCACCATTTATTCTGGCGCCCTAGGTGATTGCCTAGGCTGCCTAAATGGTAGCGCCGGCCCTGACCAGGATATCATACAAGAAGATCTGGATGACTTTGTAAACTGGACTAATAGTAATAGGATGAAATTTAATAGTGAAAAGTGCAAGGTCATGCATGTAGGTATTAATAACAAGAACTATTGTTATAAGCTGGGGAGGCACAGTTGGAAGTAACAGAGGAGGAGAAGGATCTCGGAGTATTGGTTGATCACAGGATGACTATGAGCTGCCAATGTGATATGGCTGTGAAAAAAGCTAATGCGGTCTTGGGATGCATCAGGCGAGGTATTTCCACTGGAGATAAGGATTATACAAGGCACTAGTGAGACCTCATCTGGAATATTGTATGCAGTTCTGGTCTCCCATGTTTAAGAAGAATGAATTCAAACTGGAACAGGTTCAGAGAAGGGCTGCTAGGATGATCTGAGGAATGGAAAACCTGTCATGTGAAAGAAGACTTTAAGAGCTTGGCTTGTTTAGCCTAACAAAAGAAGGCTGAGGAAAGATATGATTGTTCTCTATAAATATATCAGAGGAATAAATACCAAGGAGGGAGAGGAATTATTTAAGCTCAGTATCAATGTGGATACAAGAACAAATGGATATAAACTGGCTATCAGGAAGTTTAGGCTTGAAATTAGATGAAGGTTTTTAACCATTAGAGGAGTGAAGTTCTGGAACAGCCTTCCAACGGGGGCAAAAGACGTATCTGGCTTCAAGACTAAGCTTGATAAGTTTATGGAGGGAATGGTATAATGGAATAGCCTAATTTTGGCAATTGGTCTTTGACTACTAGTGGTAAATATGTCCAATGGCCTGTGATGGGATGTTAGATGGGGTGGGATCTGAGTTACTGCAGAGAATTCTTTCCTGGGTGTCTGGCTGGTGAGTCTTGCCCACATGCTCAGAGTTTAGCTCAGGGGTCAGCAACCTTTCAGAAGTGGTGTGCCGAGTCTTCATTTATTCACTGTTATTTAAGGTTTCACGTGCCAGTAATACATTTTAACCTTTTTAGAAGGTCTCTTTCTATAAGTCTATAATATATAACTAAACTATTGTTGTATGTAAAGGAAATAAGGTTTCAAAATGTTTAAGAAGCTTCATTTAAAATTAAATTAAAATGCAGAGCCTCCCAGACCAGTGGCCAGGATCTGGGCACTGTGAGTGCCACTGAAAATCAGCTTGTGTGCCGCCTTTGGCACTGGTGCCATAGGTTGCCTACCCCTGGTTTAGCTGATCGCCATATTTGGGGTTGGGAAAGAATTTTCCTTCAGGGCAGATTGGCAGAAGCCCTGGGGGGCGGGGTTCACCTTCCTCTGCAGCGTGGGGCACAGGTCACTTGCTGGAAGGTTCTCTACACCTTGAAGTCTTTAAACCATGATTTGAGGAGTTCAGTGGCTCAGACACAGATTTGATACAGGAGTGGGTGGGTGAGATTCTGTGGCCTGCGTTGTGCAGGAGGTCAGACTAGATGATCATAATGGTCCCTTCTGACCTTAAAGTCTATGATTCTATATAAATTCATGGTACGCCCGCATCTTGAATACTGCGTACAGATGTGGTCTCCTCATCTCAAAAAAGATATTCTAGCACTAGAAAAGGTTCAGAGAAGGGCAACTAAAATGATTAGGGGTTTGGAACGGGTCCCATATGAGGAGAGATTAAAAAGGCTAGGACCTTTCAGCTTGGAAAAGAAGCAAGAATAAGGGGGATATGATAGAGGTATATAAAATAATGAGTGGCGTGAAGAAACTGAATAAGGAAAAGTTATTTATTTGTTCCTATAATACAAGAACTAGGGGCCACCAAATGAAATTAATGGGTGGCAAGTTTAAAACAAATACAAGGAAGTTCTTCTTCACGCAGTGCACAGTCAACTTGTGGAACTCCTTGCCTGAGGAGGTTGTGAAGGCTGGGACTATAACAGCGTTTAAAAGAGAACTGGATAAATTCATGGAGGTTAAGTCCATTAATGGCTATTAGCCAGGATGGGTAAGGAATGGTGTCCCTAGCCTCTGTTTGTCAGGCAGGAGAGAGATCACTTGATTATTACCTGTTAGGTTCACTCCCTCTGGGGCACCTGGCATTGGCCACTGTCGGTAGGCAGGATACTGGGCTGGATGGACCTTTGGTCTGACCAGTATGGCCATTCTTATGTCTCTTTCCCTGGGCCAGGAGGTCACCTGATCTCTTTGTTCTCCAACACCTTCAGTTGGCACCTTGCAGGGGAGGGGCCCGGGCCATCAGTTGCCAGGAGACAGGGTGTCAGCCATTCTCTGTGCAGACGGCATCACACCTGCCTAGGGCTCTGCAACAATCACCCATCACCTAGCTCATAGGGGAAACTGAGGCTCCCACACATTGTTCAGAGAAACATTATGAACATTCCCACTTTGTCACATCTCTCCCTTCTTCAAGACCGAACTAAGCGAGGTCACTTTAGCCAGTGATCTGTGGAAGTTCGAATCCACCAACGTTCCCATGGATGCCCCAGCATCTCTCCCATTCCTTGGTGGGAGTTACACCAGGCCCTTCAGTCTCACGCCCTCCCTGAGGTCGGGTGTGCTTGATGGCATTCACAGGCCACATGTGGGAAGGTTTATGCGGCCTGTGCCCTTTTGCCACCCTAAAACCCCTGGGGTTCAAACTGAGATTGGGTTTTCTCACAGTGCCCCATCTTGATCTTGGCCACCCTCTGACCAGGTGACTCTGTCGCCCGCACCCATTCATTTGGTGCAGCCACATGAGGACAGAGTGGTCAGTATATGCAGTAAAAGCGCCGCCCAAATAGATCCGTCTGCAGCTTTTTAAAGGCCTGCACCGTGGCCGGGCATTTCTACTCTATGGCCAAATAGTTCTGCCCCCGGGGCAGCAGCTTCTTCCTCAGGTACCTGATGGGGTGTCTCCCCCTGAGTGTCAGCATGCATCAGCACCGTGCCCAGCCCTGCGTCTGAAGCATCAGTGAACACTGTACAGAGCATGGCAAAGTCAGTTTACCAGATTTACCGGGCCCTGGATTAGAGTCTCCTTCAGCGCACAGAGAGCCCTCTGGCACTGCTTGGTCCAGACTACCTCATCTGGCTTACTCCTCTCACATAGCTCAGTGATGGGGGCAGCAAGGGGGCTAACATGGGGTACAAAGCTCTGGTAGTACCCGGCCATCCCGATAAAGGCCTAGACGTGTTTCTAGGTCTGGGGAACGGGCCAATCTCTGATCATCTGCACCTTGTCCGGCTCTGGGCTTGGACAGCCGCTCCCCACCTTGTGGCCCAGATACAACACCTCTGCTATCTCCACCGTACACTTTCCAGCTTTTACCGTCAGTTCTGCCTCAGTGGAGGACAGAGCCACTGCCTCTGGGTAGCGGGTGGCAGAAACCATCACCACCAGGATGTATTTCTTCACCGACAGGGTTGCCTTGCTGAGGGGCCCCACTATGTCCATCGCCACCTTCAGAAAGGTTCCTCTATGATGGGCAGGGGTCTCAAGGGAACTTCACCCTTATCCCGGGCCTTCCCCGACCATCTGGCAGGGGTTGCAGGAACTGCAGTACTCCTGGACGGCGTCACAGACACCGGGCCAGTAAAATTTCTGGAGCAGTCGCTGCCTGGGGCACTGGATCCCCTGGTGTCCTGAGAGATGGACATCGTGAGCCAGGTACAATAGCCCGTGATGATACTTCTGGGGCACCACCAGCTGTCTCCTGATTCCCCACAGTTCTGCTTCACCCTGGGGAGCCCATTCCAGGTACAGGAATCCCTTCTCTTGCAGGAGTCTGTCCCAGCAGCCTTCCCCAAGGGGGTTTGCAGCGCTGTGGCCAGCAAGTTCCCTCAGCTTCTCCAAGGAGGGAGGGATCCTTCTGCAGCTCCATCTGGAATTCAGCTGCTGGGGAAGGAAGTAGGATCTGCTCCTTCTCGCTTGCTGGGCCTGGGGTCACAGCCCCCCTGAGCCCTGTCCCTGATAGCTCCCTCCCTGCCGTGGAATCACTTCCCAGCAGCACGTCTGGACCAGGCAAACCTGGTTGGCAGCCGACCTGCCCTGCCTGTGTGTCCCCCCTGTGATGGTGCTGCCCATGGGAGCCAGCTGAGGTCACTCAATTCGGGTGAATTGCAAACAAAACAGGGCAGACAAACCCCAGAAGCTGGTGGATATTCCAATACTTAGATTTACCAACCAGAACAGAACAGCTTCTGTAGCACCTCACTGGTTACTCAGAAGTCCAAACAACGCAGTTCCCTTAAAGTACTCAGCCTCAGGCCTCCATCCAGACACCAAACATATGATGATGATTCCTGAAAATCTTATCTCATCATACAGAAGAAAAGGTTCTTCCAATCCCAAAGGATCAGCCACTCACCCAGGTCCAATTATAACTTAGATCTTGCCCAAAATACATGCTATAGTCAATTCTTATTAACTAAACTAAAATTTATTAAAAAAGAAAAGAGAAAGAGTGTTGGTTAAAAGATCAATATACAGACAGACTTGAATTCAATTCTTGAGGTTCAGATACATACAGGACCGGCGCTAGAGTTTTTCGTGCCCTAGGCGCACAGCCATTTCGCCGCCCCACGCGCCGCTCCCATGGCTCGGGTGGAGCTGCTGCAGCCATTTCTGTGGAGGGTCCGTTGGTCCGCGGCTCTGGTGGAGCTGCTGCAGCTGTGCCTGCGGGAGGTCCACCGGAGCTGCGGACCAACGGACCCTCCACAGGCACGACTGCGGCAGCTCCACTGGAGCCGCAGACCAACGGACCCTCCACAGGCACGACTGCAGCATGTCCACTGAAGCCGCCTGCTGCCCCCCCCCCCCCCGGCAAAATGCTGCCCCCTGAAAATCCTGGCGCCCTAGGCGATTGCCTAGTTCACCTCAATGGAAGAGCCGGCCCTGGATACATAGCAGAGATGAGCTTGTAGTTGCCAAAAGTTCTTTTAGAAATAGTCCAGAGGTTATATCCAATGTCCATATTCAGGGTGGCTCCAGTCAATGACTGGGGATCTCAATCCTTATGGCTTAAGGTTTCCCCCTCTTGAAACCCAAAGCAGATCTGAGATGAAGCAGGATCGTGTCCCAGGGTTTTTATACATTTCCAGCAGCCTTTTGGCCTGTGAAAACAATAGGCTTAATTCCTTCTCCCAAACATCCTGCCAATTAGCACAGGGTAATTTATCCATTAAACAGTTCAGATACAGGTTACCACAACCTTCAAAGAGACACAGAGACAATAATACTGTTTCCCTCAAGTGTCTTCCTAATTGTTAATATTCCTTTTTTGAGCTTTGAATCAAAGCTCTAGCAATAGACAAGCCTTGTTTGCTGACATCCCAAGCCCTGAACAAACACCTCCCCTTCTACCTCTAACAATGCAGACTTGCATTTCAAAGCTCTGTTCATTTACAGATCTTCCTAACCAGTTTCTAAAGTTCAGCCTGGATCAGGCCAGTCTGTGAGTTAATTAACTCTGTCTGGCCCTGTCACCTTCCACTGAAATATTATATTACACTTATAACGTCACCCCCCCGCTCAGCTGGGGTCTCAGCTCCCACCCTGCTCAGCACTGCTCTTGCTGTCCCAGTGGGGGCAGGCAGTGAGCTCTCTGCTCTGGTCCCAGCATCAGAGCCAGCGTGAGCCCCCTCTCTGGTGTGCAGGTGGGGTGAGGAGCATCTCTCCCTCCCACTCAGCCCCAGGGGGCTGGTTACAGGTAGGCAGGTATCCTGAGCCCAGCAGCCCCTCCCCCCTGCCAGCCAGGTTATTTGCATTTTCACTGACCACGTCCATCTTAGCCAATCGGTTCCCTGGATTTGAATTCAAACCCTTGGCCATTAAAGGAGCAGGGCCTGGATCCTGTCCCAAAGAGACACAGTCACCCCACAACAGGGCCTCCCAGCCAATATCCTGGAGAACCCCAACGACCAGCCAGCCCGACCCCTCCTGGGTCTGCACAGGGATCTGGGCCATAGGCAGGGCGAGGGGCTTCACCCCGGGGACCTTCACTCAGGTCACACAGCCCCTCAGCATCTGCAGCTGCACCACCCGGGGCCTGACAACAGTTCTGTCTGTCCCAGGGTCTCACCACCCCAGGCATGTCTTCCCTTTGACCACCAGCTTCTGCTCCCACTGGGGGTCCGAGGGGCCTGAGCCCAGGAGACTCCACGCAGAAATACAGGCCAGTGCCAGGAGTGGGAGCCTGTCCATCACCTCACCCATCTGGCTGACAGCGTGTATGGCCTTGGGACCCAGCAAGGGAACTAGATACCGGGGCTTTTCCGCAGGGTCCCCCTAGTTCAAATCACCCGCCTGCTCAAAGGCAGTGTGGTGGGCATCCACATCCCGCCCCACCACCACCAGGGGCAGCAATTTAGTATCGAGGTTCCCTGCAGAACTGGCACCCCGGGGTCTATCCCCACTCACCCCTCGGAAGTCCCCAATGCCTCTCTGCTCCACCATCATCAGTTCATGCTTCTGCTGCTTCTCCTGCAGCTCTTTCTTGGACTTTCGCTGTCTCTCATGGTCCTCTTATTCCTTCTCACTGTCCTCCAGCTCTCTCAGACTCAGTTCCAATCCCATCCATCTCCGATCCCCTGGTGGGAACCCCGATCATGAAGACCCCCATCTGGTCAGGGACAGGAGTCTTGGGGACACCTGGCTACCACTCCAGCTGCTCCCAGAGCCTCCTGAAGCCCCATTTGGGTCAGGAATCTGCTCCTTAGTGCGGTCATCATCCTCCATCTGCATGATTAATTGTGCTTTGGTGAACTTTCCAATGCGTAATCCTCTCTTTTTGCACAGGATCACAATGTCCTTCTTAAGGAGATGGTGATAGGCCATCACTTCGCTGTTCCCAAGTTGTTGTGGACTCGCAGGCCTGTGTGCTCTCAGCTCCCCAGTTTCCAGGAAGAACCCCTGGTGTGCCAGCCCTTCTCGAGGTCACCACCTCTCTCCCAGGGTCAAGCTGCAGACTCCTTCACCCCTGGAACTGCTCACTGCAGTCCCCAGGGGGACCCTGTTACTGCAACAGTCCTTCTCGCTGGTCACACACTCCCAGGGGGTAAGCATAGCTCCTTCGCCCCCTGAAATCGCCCCTCTCTGAACCTTCAGTATGCCTGGTCCTCGTTAATACTCCTTCGTTTTACTGATCCCCTGTCATTTATTGCAGGAAGCAGCACTTACGGGGTGCAGTACATCCCACCACTACCACCAGTTGTCACAGAGTGTGAGGGAGTCAGGGCCCTGCACCCCCCTCTTCCTGCAATTCACCGAGACTCTCAGCCAGCCAGTAACACAGAAGGTTTATTAGATGACAGGAACACAGCCCAAAACAGAGCTTGTAGGTACAGACAACAGGATCCCCTCAGGTCCATCTTGTGGGGCAGGGAGCCCAAACCCTGATGCTGGACCTCCCTCGATTTCCCGAGCCAGCTCCAAAATGACTCCCCACCAGCCCCTCCTCTGGCCTTTGTCTCTTTCCCGGGCCAGGAGGCCACCAGATCTCTTTGTTTTCCAACACCTTCAATAGGCATCTTTGCTGGAGCGGAGCCCAGGCCATCAGTTGTCAAGAGACAGGGTGTCGGCCATTCTCTGTGCAGATAGCAGCACACCTGCCTAGGGCTCTGCAACAATCACACACTCTTATCCCACCACCTAGATCCTTAAGAAAGGCATAGGGGAAACTGAGGGACCCACACAGTGTTCGGAGAAACATTAAGAACATTCTTACTTCGTCACAGCTACCATGACCCCCCTGCAATAACTCGTCAACACATGGAGAGGCCCCACACTAAGCAGCCAACGCCCAGTATTTGGTCCTGCCAGCCCCGCCAAGGCAGCAGTGGAGGTGGGGAAAGAGATCTGCAGCAGCGTGGAGAGAAGGAGGGGAAGAGAAAGGAATGGCCAGAGGGAGCAAGAGCTGACCAGGATGTGGCCAAGCAACTGGGGGAAGAGGGTGGATATGAAGGAGAAAGAAGCAAAAGGACTGATGAGTGCCCTAGAGCTGGATGTGGAGAGGAGAGTGTGGCTGGCCAAACAGGAGGCAAAAGAACATAAGAATGGCCGTACTGGGTCAGACCAAAGGTCCATCTAGCCCAGTATCTGTCTACCAACAGTGGCCAAAGCCAGGTGCCCCAGAGGGAATGTACCCAACAGGCAATGATCAAGTGATCTCTCTCCTGCCGTCCATCTCCACCCTCTGACAAACAGAGGCTAGGGACACCATTCCTTACCCATCCTGCCTAATAGTCATTGATGGACTTAATCTCCATGAATTTATCCAGTTCTCTTTTAAACGCTGTTATAGTCCCAGCCTTCACAACCTCCTCAGGCAAGGAGTTCCACAAGTTGACTGTGCACTGCGTGAAGAAGAACTTCCTTTTATTTGTTTTAAACCTGCTGCCTATTAATTTCATTTGGTGACTCCTATTTCTTGTATTATGGGAATAAGTAAATAACTTTTCCTTATCCACTTTCTCCACACCACTCATGATTTTATAGACCTCTGTCATACCCCCCTTAGTCTCCTCTTTTCCAAGCTGAAGAGTCCTAACCTCTTTAATCTTTCCTCATATGGGACCCTCTCCAAACCCCTAATCATTTTAGTTGCCCTTTTCTGAACCTTTTCTAGTGCCAGTATATCTTTTTGAGATGAGGAGACCACATCTGTACACAGTATTCGAGATGTACAGAATGAACACAAACTAGCTATGGGATTAAAGGGAAACAAGAAGACTTTTTATCAATACATTAGAAGCAAGAGGAAGACCAAGGACAGCGTAGGCCCACTGCTCAGTGAGGAGGGGGAAACAGTAACGGGAGACTTGGAAATGGCAGAGATGCTTAATGACTTCTTTGTTTCAGTCTTCACTGAGAAGTCTGAAGGAATGTCTAATATAGTGAATGCTTACGGGAAGAGGGTAGGTTTAGAAGATAAATTAAAAAAAGAGCAAGTAAAAAATCACTTAGAAAAGTTAGATGCCTGCAAGTCACCAGGGCCTGATGAAATGCATCCTAGAATACTCAAGGAGTTAATAGAGGAGGTATCTGAGCCTCTCGCTATTATCTTTGGGAAATCATGGGAGACGGGGGAGATTCCAGAAGACTGGAAGTGGGCAAATATAGTGCCCATCTATAAAAAGGGAAATAAAAACAACCCAGGAAACTACAGACCAGTTAGTTTAACTTCTGTGCCAGGGAAGATAATGGAGCAGGTAATTAAAGAAATCATCTGCAAACACTTGGAAGGTGGTAAGGTGATAGGGAATAGCCAGCATGGATTTGTAAAGAACAAATCGTGTCAAACTAATCTGATAACATTCTTTGATAGGATAACAAGCCTTGTGGATAAGGGAGAAGCGGTGGATGTGATATACCTAGACTTTAGTAAGGCATTTGATACGGTCTCACATGATATTCTTATAGATAAACTAGGAAAGTACAATTTAGATGGGGCTACTATAAGGTGGGTGCATAACTGGCTGGATAACCGTACTCAGAGAGTAGTTATTAATGGCTCCCAATCCTGCTGGAAAGGTATAACAAGTGGGGTTCCGCAGGGGTCCGTTTTGGGACCGGCTCTGTTCAATATCTTCATCAACGATTTAGATGTTGGCATAGAAAGTACGCTTATTAAGTTTGCGGACGATACCAAACTGGGAGGGATTGCAACTGCTTTGGAGGACAGGGTCAAAATTCAAAATGATCTGGACAAATTGGAGAAATGGTCTGAGATAAACAGGATGAAGTTCAATAAAGATAAATGCAAAGTGCTCCACTTAGGAAGGAACAATCAGTTTCACACATACAGAACGGGAAGAGACTGTCTAGGAAGGAGTATGGCAGAGAGAGATCTAGGGGTCATAGTAGACCACAAGCTTAATATGAGTCAACAGTGTGATACTGTTGCAAAAAAAGCAAACGTGATTCTGGGATGCATTAACAGGTGTGTTGTAAACAAGACACAAGAAGTAATTCTTCCGCTCTACTCTGCGCTGGTTAGGCCTCAGCTGGAGTATTGTGTCCAGTTCTGGGCACCGCATTTCAAGAAAGATGTGGAGAAATTGGAGAGGGTCCAGAGAAGAGCAACAAGAATGATTAAAGGTCTTGAGAACATGACCTATGAAGGAAGGCTGAAGGAATTGGGTTTGTTTAGTTTGGAAAAGAGAAGACTGAGAGGGGACATGATAGCAGTTTTCAGGTATCTAAAAGGGTGTCATCAGGAGGAGGGAGAAAACTTGTTCACCTTAGCCTCCAATGATAGAACAAGAAGCAATAGGCTTAAACTGCAGCAAGGGAGATTTAGGTTGGACATTAGGAAAAAGTTCCTAACTGTCAGGGTAGTTAAACACTGGAATAGATTGCCTAGGGAAGTTGTGGAATCTCCATCTCTGGAGATATTTAAGAGTAGGTTAGGTAAATGTCTATTAGGGATGGTCTAGACAGTATTTGGTCCTGCCATGAGGGCAGGGGACTGGACTCGATGACCTATCGAGGTCCCTTCCAGTCCTAGAGTCTATGAGTCTATGAATCTATGTGGGCGTACCATGGATTTATAGAAGGGCAATAATATATTCTCAGTCTTATTCTCTATCCCCTTTTTAACGATTCCTAACATCCCGTTTGCTTTTTTGACCGCCTCTGCGCACTGCATGGACATCTTCAGAGAACTATCCATGATGATGCCAAGATCTTTTTCCTGACTTGTTGTAGCTAAATTAGCCCCCATCATATTGTATATATAGTTGGGGTTATTTTTTCCAATGTGCGTTACTTTACATTTATCCACATTAAATTTCATTTGCCATTTTGTTGCCCAATCACTTAGTTTTGTGAGATCTTTTTGAAGTTCTTCACAGTCTGCTTTGATCTTAACTATCTTGAGCAGTTTAATATCATCAGCAAACTTTGCCACCTCACTGTTTACCCCTTTCTCCAGATCATTTATGAATAAGTTGAATAGGATTGATCCTAGGACTGACCCTTGGGGAACACCACTAGTTACCCTTCTCCATTCTGAGAATTTACCATTAATTCCTACCCTTTGTTCCCTGTCTTTTAACCAGTTGTCAGTCCATGAAAGGACCTTCCCTTTTATTCCATGACAGCTTAATTTACGTAAGAGCCTTTGGTGAGGGACCTTGTCAAAGGCTTTCTGGAAATCTAAGTATACTATATCCACTGGATCCCCCTTGTCCACATGGTTGTTGACCCCTTCAAAGAACTCTAATAGATTAGTAAGACACAATTTCCTTTACAGAAACCATGTTGACTATTGCTCAACAGTTTATGTTTTTCTATGTGTCTGACAATTTTATTCTTAACTATTGTTTCGACTAATTTGCCCGGTACCGACGTTAGACTTCCCGGTCTGTAATTGCCGGGATCACCTCTAGAGCCCTTTTTAAATATTGGCATTACATTAGCTAACTTCCAGTCATTGGGTACCAAAGCTGATTTAAAGAACAGGTTACAAATCATAGTTAATAGTTCCACAACTTCACATTTGAGTTCTTTCAGAACTCTTGGGTGAATGCCATCTGGTCCCGGTGACTTGTTAATGTTGAGTTTATCAGTTAATTCCAACACCTCCTCTAGTGACACTTCAATCTGTGACAGTTCCTCAGATTTGTCACCTACAAAAGCCAGCTCAAGTTTGGGAATCTCCCTCACATCCTCAGCCGTGAAGACTGAAGCAAAGAATCCATTTAGTTTCTCCACAATGACTTTATCGTCTTTAAGCGCTCCTTTTGTATCTCGATCATCAAGGGGCTCCACTGGTTGTTTAGCAGGCTTCCTGCTTTTGATGTAAAAAACATTGTTATTACCTTTGGAGTTTTTGGCTAGCCTTCCTTCAAACTCCTCTTTGGCTTTTCTTATTATACTCCTGCACTTAAGCTGGCAGTGTTTGTGTTCCTTTCTATTTGCCTCACTAGGATTTGACTTCCACTTTCTAAAGGAAGTCTTTTTATCTCTCACTGCTTCTTTTACGTGGTTGGTAAGCCACGGTGGCTCTTTTTAAATTCTTTTACTGTGTTTCTTCAACATTGAAGTTGGGCCTCTGTTATGGTGGCTTTAAAAAGCGCCCATGCAGCTTGCAGGGATTTCACTTTAGTCACTGTACCTTTTAATTTCTGTTTAACTAACCCCCTCATTTTTGCACAGTTCCCCCTTTTTAAATTAAATGCCACAGTGTTGGGCTGTTGAGATGTTCTTCCCACCACAGGGATGTTGAATGCTATTGTATTATGGTCACTATTTCCAAGCGGTCTTGTTATAGTTACCTCTTGGACCAGCTCCTGCGCTCCACTCAGGACTAAATCTAGAGTTGCCTCTCCCCTTGTGGGTTCCTGTACCAGCTGTTCCATGAAGCAATCATTTAAAGTATTGAGAAATTTTATTTCTGCATTTCGTCCTGAAGTGAAATGTTCCCAGTCAATATGGGGATAATTGAAACCCCCCTGCCATTATTGAGTTCTTAATTTTGATAACCTCTCTAATTTCCCTCAGCATTTCATCATCCCTATTACTGTCCTGGTCAGGTGGTCGATAATAGATCCCTAATGTTATATTCTTATTAGAGCATGAAATTTCTATCCATAGCGATTCTATGGAACATGTGAATTCACTTAAGATTTTTACTTCAATTGATTCTACATTTTCTTTCACATATAGTGCCACTTCTCCCCCGCACGACCTCTTCTGTCCTTCTGATATATTTTGTACCCTGGAATGATTGTATCCCATTGATTGCTCTCATCCTTTATCACAAGGCACTCTAGTTCACCCAGCTTATTATTTTGACATCTAGCATTTGTGTACAAGCACTTTAAAAACTTGTCCCTGTTTACTTGTCTGCCCTTTTCTGATATGCCAGATTCTTTTTTATGTGACTGTTTATCATCTGATCCAGCCCTTACATTATCCTCTTCCATCCTCTGCTCCTGACTATAACTTGGAGATTCTCTATCATTAGACTCTCCCCTAAGACTCTCCTCTGCAGCAGCCGGCTTTCCTCCATCTCCTAGTTTAAAAACTGCTCTACAACCTTTTTAATGTTTAGTGCCAGCAGTCTGGTTCCACTTTGGTTTAGGTGGAGCCCATCTCTCCTGTATAGGCTCCTCCCATCCCAAAAGTTTCCCCAGTTCCTAATTAACGTAAACCCCTTCTCTCTACACCATTGTCTCATCCACGCATTGAGACTCTGAAGCTCTGCCTGCCTACCTGGCCCTGCACGTGGAACTGGGAGCATTTCTGAGAATGCCACCATAGAGGTCCTGGATTTCAGTCTCTTCCCTAGCAGCCTAAATTTGGCCTCCAGGACATCTCTCCTACCCTTCCCTATGCGATTGGTACCTACATGTACCACAACAAAAATGAAACCCTTTCTGCAGGGGCTTTAGCTGCAGCCTCCGGAAGCTGATGTGACCCAGTGGCCATTGTGCGTTCCCTGCCAGGCCAGAGGCGAGGGGTCAGTACTGTCCCACCCACAGAGCCTTAGCCTCGCTCAAGCTGCAGCAGCTTGTGCTTTTAGCTCTGGACATCCCAGTTCACTCCAAGAGGGCATCTCACATCGGCTCCACCTCTAAGCCTTTCCCAAGTCAAAATGCCACTGGAAAAAGTGGGATCTTTGCCCATAACTCACTGAGTCAGGCCCAGCCTGTCTCCTTGGCTAGGGAAAGGGCTTGGTTTATAGCGGCCTTATCTCCTAGGAGGCCTTGCCTCAATCCAGGACCACAAACTGTCTGCCAGGGAAGTGAAATTTACTTTCTTGTAACTGGAGTTCTTCGAGATGGTGCTGCGTAGTCACACTCATGGATACTGCGCTGCCATGTGGTGCCTTACGGGAACTCCTTCTCCCTGCCGTGTCCCTTAGAGCAATGTGTCGGCGGGTAGCTGTGTTCCTCTGTATCTGCAAAAACAACAAGGAGGCCGATGGCACCTTAAAGACTAAAAGATTTATTAGGGTATAAGCTTTCGTGGGTAAAACTCTCTTCTCTTCATGTGCCAATATATATTTATGCCTGTTTCTGTAATTGTCACTCCATGCATCCCATGAAAGCTTATGCCCAAATAAATCTGTTAGTCTTTAAGGCGCTACTGGACTCCTCTTTGTTTTCTTACAGCAATGGTTCTCAACCAGGGGTACATACCCCTGGGGGGTACGCAGAGGTCTTCCAGGGAATACATCATCTAGATATTTGCCTCATTTTTCAACAGGCTACATTAAAACCACTAGCAAAGTCAGTACAAACTAAAAATTCCTACAGACAATGGCTTGTTTCTACTGCTCTAGATACACTATACACTGACATGTAAGTATGATATTTATATTTCAGTTGGTTTATAATTCTATGGTAGCAATGAGGAAGTAAGTAATTTGTCATTACTAGTGTGATTGTGACATTTTTCGTATTTTTACATTGGATTTCGTAAGCATGTAGTTTGTAAGTGAGGTGAAACTTGGGGTACCTGAGACCAAATCAGACTAGAGGGATACAGTCGTCAGGAAAGGTTGAGAGGCGCTGCCTTAGAGCGCTCTCGCACCCTTAGGATTGCTGAATGTCCCAAGAGCAAGTCTATATAGGGGATGGAGCACCCTCCAGCACCTCAGTCCCTTCCATGGCAACAGCAGAGAATAATGAGCAACCAGGACTCTGACAAAGAGGGGAAGTGTGACTCTGCAGAGCCATCTCAAAAAAACTCTTGTTACAAGTAAGTAAACCTTCATTTCTTCTTGGAGTGGCTCTGTGTGTTCCCGCTTCTGGGAAAGACTGATTAGCAGGGCTGAAAATTGCCCGGACATGGGGACAGAGTCCTAACTGAATAGGGCCTGCGGCATTGCTCTCCCAAATCCAGCAACTGCCCTAGATGACAAGTCCAATGCATGATGCTTAGTCCAAGTGTGAGCAGAACTCCAGGTAGCAGCTCTGCAAATGTCCCCAACAGGGTCTTGTTTAAGGCAAGCAAAAGAAGCTACCGTGACTCTAGTAAAATGTGGATGTATTGTTCCAGGTACAGGGATCCCTGCTAGGGAATTACATTCAACAATACATTGCTCAATCCATCCAGAAATGGTCTGGAAAGAAAGCATATATCCCATGTGATATTTTAGCATAAGAAACAAACAATCTGGATGATTTACAAAAACCTTCAGTTCTGTCTAAATTATAAGCAAGGACCCTCCTTGTATCCAAAGCACGTAAAGCCCATTCAACATTGTTAGGATGTAGTTGGGGGGCGGGGTGCACAGGATGGCAAATTAATGGACTGATCGACATGAAAATCAGAAGCCACCTTTGGCAAAAACCTGAGATCAAGCTTATCTTTATGGGCAATAGTAAACAGTGCATCAGCCATAAGAGCATTTGGCTCACTCACCTTTCTGGCAGATGTTTTAGAAACGATAAAAGCCATTTGAATAGATAAATCATGTAAAGAACACTCAGCAAAAAGTTCAAAGGGTGGTTCCATCACAATAGCTAGAACCCAACTGACATTGGTAACTGGGACAAAATACAACATGGTTTTACAAAAGGTAGATTGTGCCAAACCAACCTGATCTCCTTCTTTGAGAAGGTGACAGATTATTTAGACAAAGGAAATGCAGTGGATCTAATTTACCTCAATTTCAGTAAGGCATTTGATACGGTTCCACATAGGGAATTATTAGCTACATTGGAAAAGATGGGGATCAATATGAGAATTGAAAGGTGGATAAGGAACTGGTTAAAGGGGAGACTCCAACAGGTCGTACTGAAGGGTGAACTGTCAGGCTGGAAGGAGGTTACTAGTGGAGTTACTCAGGGATCAGTTTTGGGACCAATCTTATTTAATCTTTTTATGACTGACCTTGGCACAAAAAGTGGGAATGCGCTAATAAAGTTTGCGGCTGACAAAAAGCTGGGAGCTATTGCCAATACAGAGAAGGACCAGGATATCATACAGGAAGATCTGGATGGCCTTGTAAACTGGAGTAATAGTAATAGGATGAAATTTAATAATGAAAAGTGCAAGGTCATGGATTTAGGGATTAATAAGAATTTTAGTTATAAATTGGGGACACATCAGTTGGAAGTAACAGAGAAGGAGAAGGACCTCGGAGTATTGGTTGATCACAGGATGACTATGAGCTGCCAATGTGATATGGCTGTGAAAAAAGCTAATGCAGTCTTGGGATGCATCAGGCGAGGTATTTCCAGTAGAGAGAAGGAGGTGTTAGTACCGTTATACAAGGCACTGGTGAGACCTCATCCGGAATATCGTGTGCACTTTTGGTCTCCCATGTTTAAGAAGGATGAATTCAAACTGGAAAAGGTTCAGAGAAGGGCTACTAGGATGATCCAAGGAATGGAAAACCTGCCTTATGAAAGGAAACTCCAAGAGCTTGGCTTGTTTAGCCTAACCAAAAGAAGGCTGAGGGGAGATATGATTGCTCTTTAAATATATCAAAGGGATAAATATCAGGGAGGGAGAGGAATTAATTAAGCTCAGTACCAATGTGGACACAAGAACAAATGGATATAAACTGGACACTAGGAAGTTTAGACTTGAAATTAGATGAAGGTTTCTAACCATTAGAGGAGTGAAGTTCTGGAACAGCCTTCCAACGGGAGCAGTGGGGGCAAAAGACATCTCTGGCTTCAAGATTAAGCTCAAAAAGTTTATGGAGGGGATGGTATGATGGGATAGCCTAGTTTTGGTAATTAATTAATCTTTGATTATTAGCAGGTAAATAGGCCCAATGGGCTGTGATGGGATGTTAGTTGGGGTGGGATCTGAGTTACACTACAGAGAATTCTTTCCTGGGTGCTGGCTCATGAGTCTTGCCCACATGCTCAGGGTTTAGCTGATCGCCATATTTGGGGTCAGGAAGGAATTTTCCTCCAAGGCAGATTGGCAGAGGCCCTGGAAGTTTTTCACCTTCCTTTACAGCGTGGGGCACGGGTCACTTACTGGAGGATTCTCTGCACCTTGAAGTCTTTAAACCACGATTTGAGGACTTCTATAACTCAGACATAGATTAGGGCTTTGTTACAGGAGTGGGTGGGTGAGATTCTGTGATCTGCATTGTGCAGGTCAGACTAGGTGATCATAATGGTCCCTTCTGACCTTAAAGTCTATGATATCCCCAGGAGGGACAGTATCTCTCACAAAGGAGGATACTCTTTAGATAAGTCCTTCATAAACTTCTTAATAGTGTTATGTACAGTGATCCATCATCAAGATTGTACCTCTCATGAAGGCCCTTCGCCCCGACCGCCTGGCCAGTGGTTCACTGCGTTGCATTCCATCGTTACCTTCATTGCACCATCCATCACTGGCAGGGGGACAATTACCTTGAAGGATCCTGACATCTCCAGTGCCGTGCCTGTCCTGGGAGCATGAGTATCTGAGTGTGAATGTGAGCCCCCCCCCCCACGCCGCCCCCTTCCTTTGAGCTTAGCTATCAGTATAATAAATGTGCTGCTTTCTGCCAAACTCTGGTGGGTCATTAGTTCTCCCTAAGCTCACTAGCTGGCCCAATTTCAGGTAACAGTATTCTCACTATGTGAACTATTGTATTAATCATTGCTGGATACTGTCATGTCATATCTCTGTGTCAAGGCTCTTATTATCTGATAATGACATAACACTCTCCCTGTCAAGTGGGGGAATGTAGCCAATGATTTTAGTTTATTATCCATTCATTGTGTGATGTTATGATTAATATGTTATATTACATATATTCATTGTATGTTAATTAGAGTTAATTTGTAGGATTATGAAGTATAAGATTGATCAGTATTTAGAGGAACCAAGTACTAGACATGAGTAAGACAAGCTGAAACTCAAGAACCTGTAGGCTGAGGCCTGGAAGACTTTAGGCCTTGGAGTCAAGAAATGGTGACATAAGTGACCAGAAAATAACCTGATGCCCTAAGATTATGGGAAAAGAAGTACCAAGTGGTAATATTGTGCAAAATTACCCAAAAGATTAATATCAGATCATAAAAATACTGTAAAGGCGCCTCTGTCTCCAACATGTGTTGTAACCATGGGCTACAGGTTGTGTCAATGCTAATGAGAACAAAGGGAACTTACACAGCCTATAGAAAATGTGGGTGCCTTAAGTTTCCCGGGGACACTCCCTGACAGTCTGGGGGGCAGGCAGGAGCTGTGCCTGTCCGAGCTTGGGTCCAGACACATGTGGAGGGTGTCTGGGAACCAGAGCTGTCTGAGCCACGGAGACCTGGGGGGCAGAGGGGAGGGGATGATCTTTGCAGCTACTGTCTATTCTAGTTCTATTCTAGGGAACCAATCCGTGGCCCAGGGCCGGGCCAGGCGGCCAGGGACACAATGCTGCTGAGACGAACCTGGGAGTAAAGAGAAACCCATGTGTGCTGCTAACTGTCGCACTTGCAGAGCAAGCCTTCCCGGGGGACTCCCTGCTGTGCTGGCCCAGCGAGGCCTGACCGACGTGCCCTGTTCAGCTCAGTGCTGGGTTACTCTGAAGCCTAATGAAGGGTCAGATTTTCCTTACCTGTAGAGCTGTTCGGTGTAAAGCAAGCACACAGGTGGTGAGCGGAACACAGGGTGGGACAGCATCTGGGCTGGGGAGCACCGGGCAGGATGCTGGTGTGACAAAGTGGGACTATTTTGCACTATTTTGATGGGTCCTTTGTGTGACTCAGTTTCCCCAGTGGGTGGAAAGGGAGCGGTGGCTTTCTGGGCAGGCTAAGAGACACAGCTCTGGGTGTCACCGAGCTGTCTGGGCCTGGTCCCCCTATCAGTGCAGATTTGAGAAGATGACAGCAAATCTAATTGCGCAGACATTGAAACCGCCCCACCCTGGCCCCCGAGGCAGATGGATTTCTCCACTGCTCAGCAGGGAGGCCGGGTCATGCCCCCAGCTGGGGAACAAAGAATTGGGAGCTGTGTGTGTGGCGGGGGATTTGATCTGGGGGCTGGAAGGAGTCCAACCCCTCTGCGGAGAGGCCGAGAAGCAGCCGCAGGCCAGGAGGGGCTGAACCCAAAGCTCGCTAGCCACGCCGTGTTACCCAAACATATGAGAGCTGGGGGCGCTCGGAGAGGAGCAGCACTGGTGACCAGCATTGAGTTCGAGGCAGAATCGCTGCAGGGGTGGAGACGTGGACAGGCTATGGCCACTGGGGGGGGCCACTGGGGGGGGGGCAGGTGTGTGTGTCTCTCTCTCTCTCTCTCTCTCTCTCTCTCACAGGCAGAGCCAGAAGAGACAAAATGTGAGGTGACCAGCCAGGCAGGGGGATGGGGGCTCCCAGGAAGGGCTGGGTCCCCTCCCTCATGAAACTCCCTGTGCAGACCCCTTCCCCTGCCCCCAGGCCATTATTGCCTCCTGCCTGACTAGTCCCAGGCCAAGAAAACTACCCTGCCCTGTCATCCTCCACCCCCCCCAACCCGCGCCAGCTCTGAGCCATCATCCACCTCCCGGCTCAGCCCCCCTGCCCCCAGGCTGAGCACACTCTGCCGCAGGGCACAGGCCCTGAGTCCGTAGGCTGGTGGGTGGGATCTGGCTGGCTGGCTCTGGGCCTGCTCCCTGGCTGCAGGGGCTCCAGGACCCCCAGTGGCAGCGGGCGGTACTGCACCCAGCAGGTCAGTGCCTGGCTGAGGGCCCTGGCGAGCAAGGGCCCTGGCAGGCTCATCAGGGCTGTTGGGGCCACAGCCGGCTCCAGCGACCCCTCTGGTCGGCTCTAGGGACCCATCCCATCATCAGCTCCTGTCGCCTCCTGCCCCGGGCAGGCCCACCACCCGCCAGCCGCCACCCCCCACCCCGTGGCCACAGAACCCAGGTGCCCCAAGTCCTGCCCCTAGCCACTCTCTGACCTAGGGCCCGTCTCAGATGGGGCCCCAAGTACAACAGGGACTGTACTGGCAGGCCCCAGCTCAGCTCCACACTGGTGCCATGTAGATCCCTAAGCTGTGAGCGTCCCTCTGCCCCCCTCACTGGCCTCCCTTTGGCTCTCACCATAGCCCCCGCTCATTTCCATCCCCCGGTCCTCCATGGCTCAGGCTTCTTCCTCCCTCTTGCTCCATCCAGCGGGGACAGCCCTGGCTCCCGAAGCTCCCATGAGCCTGGGCAGGGCAGCGCCAGGGCAGGTGTTGTGCTTGGAGATCAGCAGTGCCCCGCTGGGCGTGGCTGGAACCAGACCCCAGGCATCTCTGGGCAGTGCTCTGGCCTGGCGCGCGGCAAGGCTGAGTGCAAAGCAGTCGCCTCTGACCCCTGGCGGAGAAGGCAGCCGGCCTCTGCCTCCAGTTGGAGGCCTGCTCCACCTCCCTTCCCAGCCAACCTGAGCATGGAGGTGGGGCCGGGGGGGTTTGGGAAGATGTAGCCACCTCGCTGGCTTCAGCAACAGCCGGCCTGGCGCTGCTCTGCCCGCTCCCTCTGCCCCAGCGGGCAGGCAGCCCTGCCCATCGTAGCCCCTTGTGTCGCTCCCACCGGCTGTCGAAGGGCACATCAGTGTCCGCTATGTGGGACACAGCTCCATGCTTGGTCGTGCTGGGCTGTGCACAGGCCCAGAGGGGCAGGCGCAGGGGCTCCTGCCCAGCCCTGGTTTGGCCTGGGCAGGCGGCACATTGGCCTCGTCTGTGCTAACACTGCGCCGTAACTCTCCTCCGTGGGAGAGCAGCCTTCAGCAGCCGCCGGGCACTCGGCAGATGCTGGTGCCCCCGCTGGGGAGCAGGCGCGTTCTGTGTGACCATCTCGGCTCAATGCCCCAGTGCCTGGGGGTGGCGGGGCCCTGATTGTGTGAGCGGCTCGGCTTGCATAAGCCCCCTGATCCATTTCTAGCATGTGTTTGCAGAGAAAAGCCCCAAAGCCCAACCCCCCAGCTGTACAGATCTTGGCAGCCCAGCAAAAAGCCTCGGCCCCTGCCCGTCACTGGCCTATTGATTCTCATGCTTATTGCCAAAGCAGCTGTCAAACCTTTGTACAGCCGTAGCATAACAAGGCATGCCGGAGGGAGTGCGGGAGGGGCTGACCACGAGACGAGAGCATGGCCCTGCACCAGCCTGTCTTGCTCCTTGCAAAGCGCTGACGGAGGTGGTGTGGAAAGCCAGGATGTCTATCTCGACTTCTGGAGCGTGTCTCTGGCACTGCAAGACTGCAGCCTTCGCGCACACAACTTTGTACAATGAGCGGCTTGGAAAGAGAAAGTTACTTATTGTGACTGGAGGTTCTTTGAGTGCTGGTCCCTGGCTGGATTTCAAACTTGGATGCATGTGCGGGTCATGCACCGAGCTGTGCTGTGTCCATAGAGCTGCATGCGCGTGTGTTGTGCGTTGACCACGTGGTGCGTCCAAGGCTTTAAGAGGCTCAACACCACTCCAATTCCCTCTTACCAGGCAGCAGGAGCCCAGAGCAGAGGGGAAGGAGGGCAGGACTTGAATCCAGAGTGGGATCACACATCTCGAAGAACCTCCAGTAAGTAACATTCTCTTCCTCTTCGAGTGCTGGTCCCTATGTGGGTACCGAGCGTGGGAGAGTAGCGAGCAGCGCTCAGGAAGAAGGTGGGTGTGAGGGCTCTCGAGAGGACAGCGGGACCGCCGGCAGGATCTGTCGTCATGGAGGGAGCAATAGTGTGTACAAAGGACAATGTCACTGCCCAGCATATGTCCTGCCAGGATACATCTGCGAGAAAGGTGGCTGTGGTGGCATCAGCCTGTGTTGTGTGGGTTGGCTCCCGGGCCCGGGGTGTGGGAGCGGCCGGACGGGGGGGCGCTGGCTCCCGGGCCCGGGGGTGTGGGAGCGGCCGGACGGGGGGCGCTGGCTCCCGGGCCCGGGGGTGTGGGAGCGGCCGGACGGGGGGCGCTGGCTCCCGGGCCCGGGGGTGTGGGAGCGGCCGGGCGAGGGATGCTGGTGGCCGGACAGGAGCGCTGGCTCCCGGGCCCGTGGCAGAGACTTGGCTCTGGGCAGCCCTGGCCCCTTCCCTGTTGGATAGTCTGTATTGGCCGGTTTTAGAGACATGCCATATGGTTCTGTTTGCTCATTAAAGATCGTTCTCACAGTCAGCTCAGCACCTGGTCTGCCCAGCTCCTCACCGATGGGCCCCGCCCCCACAGAGGAACCCTACCCACTCGAGCCCATACCGCACTGCTGGGGGGTGGGGTCTGCCAGGCGCATAACGACACCAGTGCTCCCCATTACACCTCCTGTCATGCAGGGCAGACCCAGCGGGGTCACACTTGCTGGCTGCCTTAGCCAAGGGGCCCGTGACCCTACTTTACTGGGGGAGTCTTGCCAACCTCAAGTATTTGAAATCACTCAGGGCCCCCACAATCCTTAGATTAGCTTAAAACTTGATTTTGACCCAGATAAGTGTTGTGGCCTGCTGCTTCCCATGCTGGAGCCTGACTGAGCACACTGCGGGGAGCTGCCTGCACTTGGGAAGGGGGCTCAGCTCACCCGGGGGAGCTGATGGGGGTTTCGGCTCACTGCAGGGGGAGCCACGTGGGCTTGGGGGGGGTCAGTTCTCTGCGGGGGAGGGAGCTGCATGCACTTGGGGAGGGGGTTCACTCAGGGTTTTTTCTGAACCCAAAGCTCTAGGTAACTTTACTCTGAATGGGGGGGGACACGGTGTGTCCATCTGATAGATGGCTGGCACAAGCAGTACAACACACAAGGATTTTCACTGTCTCCAACCCAGACACACAAAGGGACTAGGTTAGACAGCCATCTCAAACAGACAGTTACCCCAAAAGTCTGGAGAGGTCTTCAAGTGGGTCAGCAACAGATGTCCTGTCTCACGAGAGGTGACCATGCAGAGTCTGCCAAGCTCAGACCGTCCCCCTGGTTGTTACCTGGTCATATGACAGCTTGGCTCTCAAGCCGCTATGCACGTGTTTCTTCTCTGAGTGCTGGTCTCTGTGTGGATCCCAAGTGTGGGCGCACCAGAGCCGGAACCGTTCAGAGTAGTGTCTGTTGGCCCGTGTCGTGCTTCGACCATGTGGTGGGCACAAGGCTTTGAGGGTCGACGCCCTCTTACCGCTGCATGGCCTGAGTTGTCCTTCCATGCTCTGAATCACCTAAGAGTACTGTGTTCAACCTTGTTCACTCATAGTTTCCTTGTTTTAGTTAGTTATCCATTCTTTCATCCGTAGTTAGGTTCTTTGTCTGGACTTTCCCCTTTGGGGGCGTCTCCTCTCCCCAGCCAGGGGATTGTGCCCCATCAAGCCGACTTTAAGAATTGTGCCTCGTGCCCTGGCTCCTTTTCAGTGAGCGATGAGCACGCCCACTGCCTATACTGTCTGGGCAGAGCCCACATAGTCTCTCATTGCTCCATTTGCTACTCTTTTCCATTGTAGACCTGGGCAGGGTTTCCCGACAGGGACCACCTCAAAATGCAGCATTTCCTCCCCAAGCCGGGATCAGTCGGGCGAGACGTTGCATGCAATGGCTGATGGTCTGGCTTCAACATCAGCACTGGCCTCAAAGAAAGCACACAGAGCATTGCCTCTAAACGCCGCCGCTCTCAAATGGTCCCACTGATTCCGGCCCTGGGATCCACTTCATCGCTCCTGGCAGCGTTGACCCCACAGACTCTGTCCAGTGCGGTGCTCCCAGTCCCGTGCACTCCAAACCACTTATTACCTGAAACAGCACCGGCAGAACCTACATTACCCTTCGCTGGTTCTCCGCCCGTTCCAGACGCCAGCAGGCGATAGGCTCCCTACTCCGGCCGATGAACCCCGCATCCTCTCTCCCTCTCCACCAGCACTGATGACAACCAAGTCCCCTCTCCTGGTTGACCATCCTCCAACATCACTGGCACCGCTTGCACCATCGGCTCCCCCCTTCCCAGAGCAGTAGGAGTGCAACTGATCTTCTGAACCAGACACAGCTCTCTCCCCTTATCACTCCTATAGTTCTGACCCTCAGCCACCATGAGTACGGTCATGCCACTGACCTCTCAGTTCCGGTACCTGCGGGCACCGCCCATGCATGGCAACCCCCACTCATGGCCATATTGGCCCTCATGGGACCCTTACCATCCTCACAGTGCACATCACGCACACCCGCACATCTCCAGTGCATATGGACACCCTCCAGGGTCAACCCGTGGATGCTCCAGGACCATCGGTACCAACAGTCCCACTCCTATCGCCAGAACCACCCAACCCTATGAGTGTTTCGTCATCACCGGCCGATACCCTTATCCCAGTTTCCCTCTCCCCACCGGATGATCATACACAATATCAGACCCTGTTCCATCGCATGGCTATGGCCTTCAACCTCCTGGTAGAGGATGTTCAGGACCCCCAAGACCAATTCCTCACAGCGACCGGCAGGCCGCCCCCCGCGGCTTGCCGCCCCAGGCACGCACTTGCTGCGCTGGTGCCTGGAGCTGCCCCTGACTTTCATGTAGACATCCACCCTGCCTCATCGCAAATTCCTGTGCTTTGTGGTAGGCAATGCCCATTAACAGTTCCACATCCTTCCCCGCACAGTCTACAATCCACAGGTAGACTCGCTCACCAAACCGCTGGTCCTCCCCTCCTATGTACTGACCTCCCTCTCCTGGTGGTGCAACCCCTCCATGGTCCTAGTGGTCATGCCATTCACGCCTCCCACACCCACTGCCACCCTCACCACAGATGCATCCTTAGGGAGCCGGGGCGCCGACCTCAACAACCGCACAGTTCAGGGCCTCTGGTCCATGCAAGAAGCATGGGTGCACATCAACATCCTCACACTCTGAGCAGTCTGGCCTGCCAAGTCTTTCTGGACTTCCTCCACTCCCACCATGTCCAAGTCCTATCAGACAACATGACACCACTCATCTATATAAACAAACAGGTTCCCCCTCTCTGTCTGGTCCCCCTCTCTGTGTGCGGAAGCTGTATGCCTATGGAACTGGTGCCTCCGATACCAAATCACCCCACATGCCACGGAAGTGTTATTTACTCCTTCTCATAACACGAGAACTAGGGGCCACCAAATGAAATTAAGAGGCAGCAGGTTGAAAACAAACAAAAGGAAGTACTTTTTTCACACAATGCACAGTCGACCTGTTGAACTCTTTGCCAGAGGATGTTGTGAAGGCCAAAATTATAACAGGATTCAAACAAGAACTAGATAAGTTCATGGAGGACAGGTCCCTCAATGGCTATTAGCAGGCTGGGCAGGGATGGTGTCTCTAATCTCCGTTTGCAGGAGCTGGGAATGGGCGACGGGATGGAGCATTGGACCCATTCCCTGTTCTGTTCATTCTCTCTGGGGCACCTGACATTGGCCACTGTTGGAAGAGAGGATACTGGGCTAGATGGACCATTCTTGTGTTCTCTATGCCTTTCCTCCCATTCCCCTCCTCCCCTATGTCCTGTGCAAAATATGCAAGAACCGAGTGACGTGATCCTTATAGCCCCCTCCTGGCCTCGCCAGTGCTGGTACACCGAACTCACCTCCCCACTCGCCCTCCCCAACATTCAAATCTTCTAACGCAGAACCACAGCCATCTGCAACATCCGCTCTCCATGCCTTCCTTCCTCCCATGGATGGCTTCGCTGTGTTCACTCATCTAATGACCTCCAAATTTTCTCCAGGGACTCCTCAATGTCCTTCCTCCTGTGAAAAAGCCCATCCCCGCTTGGAACCTCAGCCTGGTCCTCCTCTCAGCCTTTACCAAACCCCTTTTTGTGCCCTTTGCCACCTGTTCGCTCACCCACCTCTCTATGAAGGTGATCCTTCGTGATCCTGACATGAAGTGTGGCACCTGATAGTTTGTAGCATGTTTCAGTGCAGCGGGAGATCCACTTGGAGAGGCGTTGCAAAGATAAGGCTGAGTCTTGGCAATGCTCAGCAATGGCAACAAAGAGCGGCAGAGACATGCAGAAGACCTGGGTTCGGTGGAGGTAAAAGGCCAGTGCCGGCCGAATGCCAAGGGAGCAGATGGCATGCTCCAGGAAGGAGGCATGGGGTTTGGGATAAAAGACTAGGAGGTGTGTACTTTGGTTGAGGTGAAAGGAGGAAGCTCCCTTGGGAAGAAATTTGGGGTGGAGACACAGTAAGACTTTGTCTTTATGGAATGGGGGGTCTGCCATCATGGCCACTAGCTCGCTGACAGGACGTGCTGAGGTGATGGCCACCAGAAGGATCACCTTCATAGAGAGGTGGGTGAGCGAACAGGTGGCAAAGGGCACAAAAAGGGGTTTGGTAAAGGCTGAGAGGAGGACCAGGCTGAGGTTCCAAGCGGGGATGGGCTTTTTCACAGGAGGAAGGACATTGAGGAGTCCCTGGAGAAATTTGGAGGTCATTAGATGAGTGAACACAGCGAAGCCATCCATGGGAGGAAGGAAGGCATGGAGAGCGGATGTTGCAGATGGCTGTGGTTCTGCGTTAGAAGATTTGAATGTTGGGGAGGGCGAGTGGGGAGGTGAGTTCGGTGTACCAGCACTGGCGAGGCCAGGAGGGGGCTATAAGGATCACGTCACTCGGTTCTTGCATATTTTGCACAGGACATAGGGGAGGAGGGGAATGGGAGGAAAGGCATAGAGAACACAAGAATGGTCCATCTAGCCCAGTATCCTCTCTTCCAACAGTGGCCAATGTCAGGTGCCCCAGAGAGAATGAACAGAACAGGGAATGGTCCAATGCTCCATCCCGTCGCCCATTCCCAGCTCCTGCAAACGGAGATTAGAGACACCATCCCTGCCCAGCCTGGCTAATAGCCATTGAGGGACCTGTCCTCCATGAACTTATCTAGTTCTTGTTTGAATCCTGTTATAATTTTGGCCTTCACAACATCCTCTGGCAAAGAGTTCAACAGGTCGACTGTGCATTGTGTGAAAAAAGTACTTCCTTTTGTTTGTTTTCAACCTGCTGCCTCTTAATTTCATTTGGTGGCCCCTAGTTCTCGTGTTATGAGAAGGAGTAAATAACACTTCCGTGGCATGTGGGGTGATTTGGTATCGGAGGCACCAGTTCCATAGGCATACAGCTTCCGCACACAGAGAGGGGGACCAGACAGAGAGGGGGACCTGTTTGTTTATATAGATGAGTGGTGTCATGTTGTCTGATAGGACTTGGACATGGTGGGAGTGGAGGAAGTCCAGAAAGACTTGGCAGGCCAGACTGCTCAGAGTGTGAGGATGTTGATGTGCACCCATGCTTCTTGCATGGACCAGAGGCCCTGAACTGTGCGGTTGTTGAGGTCGGCGCCCCGGCTCCCTAAGGATGCATCTGTGGTGAGGGTGGCAGTGGGTGTGGGAGGCGTGAATGGCATGACCACTAGGACCATGGAGGGGTTGCACCACCAGGAGAGGGAGGTCAGTACATAGGAGGGGAGGACCAGCGGTTTGGTGAGCGAGTCTACCTGTGGATTGTAGACTGTGCGGGGAAGGATGTGGAACTGTTAATGGGCATTGCCTACCACAAAGCACAGGAATTTGCGATGAGCAGGGTGGATGTCTACATGAAAGTCAGGGGCAGCTCCAGGCACCAGCGCAGCAAGTGCGTGCCTGGGGCGGCAAGCCGCGGGGGGCGGCCTGCCGGTCGCTGTGAGGAATTGGTCTTGGGGGTCCTGAACATCCTCTACCAGGAGGTTGAAGGCCATAGCCATGCGATGGAACAGGGTCTGATATTGTGTATGATCATCCGGTGGGGAGAGGGAAACTGGGATAAGGGTATCGGCCGGTGATGACGAAACACTCATAGGGTTGGGTGGTTCTGGCGATAGGAGTGGGACTGTTGGTACCGATGGTCCTGGAGCATCCACGGGTTGACCCTGGAGGGTGTCCATATGCACTGGAGATGTGCGGGTGTGCGTGATGTGCACTGTGAGGATGGTAAGGGTCCCATGAGGGCCAATATGGCCATGAGTGGGGGTTGCCATGCATGGGCGGTGCCCGCAGGTACCGGAACTGAGAGGTCAGTGGCATGACCGTACTCATGGTGCTGAGGGTCAGAACTATAGGAGTGATAAGGGGAGAGAGCTGTGTCTGGTTCAGAAGATCAGTTGCACTCCTACTGCTCTGGGAAGGGGGGAGCCGATGGTGCAAGCGGTGCCAGTGATGTTGGAGGATGGTCAACCAGGAGAGGGGACTTGGTTGTCATCAGTGCTGGTGGAGAGGGAGAGAGGATGCGGGGTTCATCGGCCGGAGTAGGGAGCCTATCGCCTGCTGGCGGTCTGGAACGTGGCGGAGAACCAGCGAAGGGTAATGTAGGTTCTGCCGGTGCTGTTTCAGGTAATAAGTGGTTTGGAGTGCACGGGACTGGGAGCACCGCACTGGACAGAGTCTGTGGGGTCAACGCTGCCAGGAGCGATGAAGTGGATCCCAGGGCCGGAATCAGTGGGACCATTTGAGAGCGGCGGCGTTTAGAGCAATGCTCTGTGTGCTTTCTTTGAGGCCAGTGCTGATGTTGAAGCCAGACCATCAGCCATTGCATGCAACGTCTCGCCCGACTGATCCCGGCTTGGGGAGGAAATGCTGCATTTTGAGGTGGTCCCTGTCGGGAAACCCTGCCCAGGTCTACAATGGAAAAGAGTAGCAAATGGAGCAATGAGAGACTATGTGGGCTCTGCCCAGACAGTATAGGCAGTGGGCGTGCTCATCGCTCACTGAAAAGGAGCCAGGGCACGAGGCACAATTCTTAAAGTCGGCTTGATGGGGCACAATCCCCTGGCTGGGGAGAGGAGACGCCCCCAAAGGGGAAAGTCCAACAAAGAACCTAACTACGGATGAAAGAATGGATAACTAACTAAAACAAGGAAACTATGAGTGAACAAGGTTGAACACAGTACTCTTAGGTGATTCAGAGCATGGAAGGACAACTCAGGCCATGCAGCGGTAAGAGGGCGTCGACCCTCAAAGCCTTGTGCCCACCACATGGTCGAAGCACGACACGGGCCAACAGACACTACTCTGAACGGTTCCGGCTCTGGTGCGCCCACACTTGGGATCCACACAGAGACCAGCACTCAGAGAAGAACACGTGCATAGCGGCTTGAGAGCCAAGCTGTCATATGACCAGGTACAACCAGGGGGACGGTCTGAGCTTGGCAGACTCTGCATGGTCACCTCTCGTGAGACAGGACATCTGTTGCTGACCCACTTGAAGACCTCTCCAGACTTTTGGGGTAACTGTCTGTTTGAGATGCTGTCTAACCTAGTCCCTTTGTGTGTCTGGGTTGGAGACAGTGAAAATCCTTGTGTGTTGTACTGCTTGTGCCAGCCATCTATCAGATGGACACACCGTGTCCCCCCCCATTCAGAGTAAAGTTACCTAGAGCTTTGGGTTCAGAAAAACCCTGAGTGAACCCCCTCCCCAAGTGCATGCAGCTCCCTCCCCCGCAGAGAACTGACCCCCCCCAAGCCCACGTGGCTCCCCCTGCAGTGAGCCGAAACCCCCATCAGCTCCCCCGGGTGAGCTGAGCCCCCTTCCCAAGTGCAGGCAGCTCCCCGCAGTGTGCTCAGTCAGGCTCCAGCATGGGAAGCAGCAGGCCACAACACTTATCTGGGTCAAAATCAAGTTTTAAGCTAATCTAAGGATTGTGGGGGCCCTGAGTGATTTCAAATACTTGAGGTTGGCAAGACTCCCCCAGTAAAGTAGGGTCACGGGCCCCTTGGCTAAGGCAGCCAGCAAGTGTGACCCCGCTGGGTCTGCCCTGCATGACAGGAGGTGTAATGGGGAGCACTGGTGTCGTTATGCGCCTGGCAGACCCCACCCCCCAGCAGTGCGGTATGGGCTCGAGTGGGTAGGGTTCCTCTGTGGGGGCGGGGCCCATCGGTGAGGAGCTGGGCAGACCAGGTGCTGAGCTGACTGTGAGAACGATCTTTAATGAGCAAACAGAACCATATGGCATGTCTCTAAAACCGGCCAATACAGACTATCCAACAGGGAAGGGGCCAGGGCTGCCCAGAGCCAAGTCTCTGCCACGGGCCCGGGAGCCAGCGCTCCTGTCCGGCCACCAGCATCCCTCGCCCGGCCGCTCCCACACCCCCGGGCCCGGGAGCCAGCGCCCCCCGTCCGGCCGCTCCCACACCCCCGGGCCCGGGAGCCAGCGCCCCCCGTCCGGCCGCTCCCACACCCCCGGGCCCGGGAGCCAGCGCCCCCCCGTCCGGCCGCTCCCACACCCCCGGGCCCGGGAGCCAGCGCCCCCCGTCCGGCCGCTCCCACACCCCCGGGCCCGGGAGCCAGCGCCCCCCGTCCGGCCGCTCCCACACCCCCGGGCCCGGGAGCCAGCGCCCCCCGTCCGGCCGCTCCCACACCCCCGGGCCCGGGAGCCAGCGCCCCCCCGTCCGGCCGCTCCCACACCCCCGGGCCCGGGAGCCAGCGCCCCCCGTCCGGCCGCTCCCACACCCCCGGGCCCGGGAGCCAGCGCCCCCCGTCCGGCCGCTCCCACACCCCCGGGCCCGGGAGCCAGCGCCCCCCGTCCGGCCGCTCCCACACCTACAGGTACCAGCTAGTGGAAAAAGTGCACAAGTTACATTTCACATTTCACGCTACCCCAAAGGAACATGGAGGAGAAACACAGGAGAAGTCGCTCGAGTCCACTGAGAACCAGCCCTGGGCCCCCGGGCTCAGGGCTGCTGCTTGTTCTTGTTCTGCCAGACGCAGATGGTTAAAGCACAGGAGTGTGCAGCCTCGCGGCCAACACGGTTTAGCACCATTATGTGAGAGGCGTGGCTCGTGGCTGGGACTCCCGTGGCCAGCACACGCCCGGGAGCCGGATTCCTTGCTGCTTCCACTGATGGATGAGTTGGGGTTCACTGTGGTGTCCGGATGCCCCAGTCCATGACCGCCTGGCACAGCCTCTGCCCAGCATGCAGGGCTGAACTACGACCCGCGAGCAGCCAGACTGGGAGGGGTCACTCCTGCCAAGTCCTGAGCCCCCAGAGCGGCAGCCGTCCAGGCAGAGACCCTGCTCACCTCAGCCAGGCCCAGCAGACGGCCACTGGGCCTCAGCTGCTCCTGGGTCTCTGCAAAGGGAAGACGGCCACCGCAGCCAGGAGGATGTCCCAGTGGCTCGCTCTGGCCTCAGGGAGAGATGGCAGCCAAGCAGAAGATATGAGGGGACGCGTGGGGCCTTGTGTATCAGCAGCACAGTGGCTGGGGGGCCAGAGCCTCCTGGAGGCTGTGGCAGGTTCAGACAGCAAGGATGTCACAGGGTTGGGAAAAGAACAATGGGCTCAGGGGGACCCCCCATCCCCTAACGGCCGGTCTCTGGCTCCAGGGGATCTCCCACCTCCCAAGAGCCAGCCACTGGCTCAAGGGACCCTCACCCTCAACAGCCATCCTCTGTCACCAGGGGACCCCCACCCTCAACAGCTGGCCTCTGGCTCCAGGGATACCCCCAGCCCCCAACAGCCATCCTCTGGCTTGAGGGGGCCCCCACCCTCAATGCAATCCTCTGTCACCAGGGGCCACCCCATGCCCCAATAGCCGGCCTCTGGCTCCAGGGGACCCCCATGCCCCAACAGCTGGCCTCTGGCACCAGAAATCTCCCTAGCTCTTGGGTTGTGAGAGCCTCGAGGCAGGGACTGGCTGTGCTCTGGGGTGCCGGCTCTCATGTGCCCCGAGAGGATCCCAGAGCTGACCCTGCAGGGCTAGCAAGGGGCTCCCCTGGAGCTGGGAGAAGGCAGGGTTGGCTCAGGAGCATCCCATCCCGCCAGCTGGGGCTCAGGGCCAGTCTGATTTCACTGCGAGCGGCCCCACTAACAGGTCTCTGGGGAGCAGGGAGTGTCCCCTCCCACCATGGTGCCCCAGCTGATGGAGCAGCCGAATGACACTGTTACAGGGAGGGTGGGAACATGGGCAGTCCACTGGCACTGCCGGTGGTGGGGGAGTTAGGCCAGCCCACTGGCACTGCCGAAGGGGGAACAGGGCCAGATCACTGGCACTGCCGGAGGGGGGAGGGGGAACAGGGCCAGCCCACTGGCACTGCCGGAGGCGGGAGGGGGAACAGGGCCAGCCCACTGGCACTGCCGGAGGCGGGAGGGGGAACAGGGCCAGCCCACTGGCACTGCCGGTGGTGGGGGAGTTAGGCCAGCCCACTGGCACTGCCGAAGGGGGAACAGGGCCAGCTCACTGGCACTGCCGGAGGGGGGAGGGGGAACAGGGCCAGCCCACTGGCACTGCCGGAGGGGGGAGGGGGAACAGGGCCAGCCCACTGGCACTGCCGGAGGCGGGAGGGGGAACAGGGCCAGCCCACTGGCCCTGCCGGAGGCGGGAGGGTAGCACATCTGGCCATAGTCGAGGGCCTTGCTCCGTGTGTACCAGGGAGGGGGGCCTCACCCTCCTTGCTGAGCCTGCTGTCCATAGCACGGAATCAGCAGCCTGATGGGGGAGGTCCTGCGCCCCCTTCCTGCCGTGGGGCCCGGCCCTTCTCCCGCTTCTCCCCTAACGCTAATGACACAAACCACCTGGGATTATTTTCACGTGATGCACAAACAAGTCAAAACTCACTGATCCAAATCCAACGTGCAAACAGAAAATGGAACGTAGAGGCCGCCCTCCCTCCCTCCCCCGGCCTGGCCCGGCCCGCACCAGCGCCCCACCTGCCCCCCGCTGCACGCCGTGGGCCCAGGAGCCCAGCTGCGCAGCCTGCAAAGCAAACGTTATCCCACAGAAAGCGGCTGCAGCTGAATGCGGGTGCATGGCCACACATTGAGGGCAGTCCCTGCCATGGCCCACCCACAGGAGGGCACGGCTCGCAGGACAGCACTGTGGTGTCTCGGTGCCCGGGTGGGCGTGGAGGTGGCACGGCCAGGTCTTCTGGTGGGGGCGGGGCCGGCAGGAGGAGTGGGGTGCTGCTGCTGCGTCCTTAGTTTGGGGACAGGTCGCTGGTTTTACCAAATGCCGCTAGACCTGCCTCCGGGGGGAGCGAGAATCCGGGCCGAAGCTCGCTTTGGAACGTGGTCATCGATCTGAGAACCTGCAAGAGGGGAAGCGGGTCAGCACCACAAGGAGAGGGAGGGAGAGAGATCCCACCCCTGCCGGAGCCCCCGGCCGACACCGCTCCCACACTGACGCCCCCACCCACCCGGTCCAGGGTGCCGCCTGGCACTGCTCCCACACCGATGCCGATGCCCACCCAGTCCAGGGTCCTGGGCCGGCATCACTGCCACACCAATGCCCCTGCCCACCTGACACCACTCTCACACCAATGCCCCCGCCCACCCAGTCCAGGGTCCTGCCTGGCACTGCTCCCATACTGACACCCCAGGGTCCTGGGCTGGCACCACTGCCGCACCAATGCCACTGCCCACCCGACACCGCTCCCACACTGATGCCCCCGCCCACCCAGTCCAGGGCTCCACCTGGCACTTCTCCCACACCAACGCCCCCGCCCACCCAGTCCAGGGTCCCGCCTGGCACTGCTCCCATACTGACACCCCAGGGTACTGGGCCGGCACCACTGCTGCACCAATGCCCCTGCCCACCCGACACCGCTCCCACACTGACGCCCCCGCCTATCCACTCCAGGGTCCCAGGATGGCATCACTCCCATACCGCTGTCCCTGCCCACCCTGGATCCCCGCCCAGCACCACTCCCGTACTGACACCTCCGCCCATGCAGTTCAGAGCCCCGGGCCAGCACCACTCCCGTACCACAGCCCCCACCCACCCAGTCCAGGGCTGCCGCCTGGCACTGCTCCCACACCAACACCCCTGCCCACTATTCCAGGGCTCCCACCTAGCACCATTCCCACACTGATGCCCCCACCCATCCAGTCCAGGGCTCCCGCCCAGCACCGTTCCCACCAATGCCTCACCTACCCAGTCCAGGGCCACCACTCGGCACAGCACCTCCACTGATGCCCACGCTCACCCAGTCCAGGGCCCTGGGATGGCACTGCTCCCACACTGCCATGCCCACCCACCCAGTCCAGGGTCCCCACCCGGCGCCACTCCCACACCAATGCCCTTGTCCACCTGCCCAGCACAGCAGCCACACCAACGCTCACCCAGTCCAGGGCCCTGGGACGGCACTGCTCCCACACCACCGTGCCCACCCACCCAATCCAGGGCTCCTGGCTGGCACCACTCCCACACTGACGCCCCCACCAAAGCCTCCCCCATGTGTACATGAGCTTTGCGCTGAGGGTGGGCACTTGAAGCTGTTACCAAGCTCTTGCTTTCCCAGTGTCTCAGCTCTGATCTGGCACCAATTCCCTTGAGGCATTAAGGGGACAGGATGGGAATCCAGGGCAGGTCCCAAGGGCCCCATGCTGCCCGGAGCTGGGCACCTGCCTGCGCCACGCCAGGAACTAAGCATAGTCCTAAGAGCAGAGTCCCACTGGGCTAGGTCTGGAAGGCCGGGGCAGAATTGGCAATGGAGCTCCCTGGAGCTATGTCTGGGGTGGCCAGGCCTCTCCCATCACACCAAGCAAGGACAGTGGGAGCTCAGGACTGGCTCTGGCAACTTTCCTGGCTCAGGAAGCGTTAACAAAATCAGGGAGTTGGTTAGGGACGTCCTCCTGGATGCCCCAAAACGCCAGGATTCCACAAAGAAATTATGTGGGGAAAAAACCACCCAGAAATGTGGATGCGGCGCTAAAACAAAAATCCCACAGCTAAAGGGTGGGGAAAGGGAAAGTAAATGGCAGTGAATGTAAATTACATGTTCAACATTGTAGGTGACTGGTAAGGGAAGCCAAAGGAATCAATGGAATATCAATGGTCAAACAGGGTTAAAGAGAATAAGAAGGCATCTTGTAATTGAAACCCTTATGTCAGGCACAGATACAGAGCTAGAGGGTAAAACCTTGAAGAGCAATGTGTAAAAGGCTGGTTCTGGGCTGTCTTCGGGACGAAGCAGGAAGATGTGTCCATCCCAGATGATGTTGTAGGTGGGACATAACGTTACCATTGTAACAAAGGAGGATGTGGGCAGCACCTGCTCCAGTTAAACACTTTCAAACCAATGGGCCTGGATAAGCGACATCCCAGAGTGTGAAAGAAACCAGCTGAAGAGCTCTCTGAACCAGTGGGGTTCTTGAGAAAGCTGGGACACCGCAGAGGATTGGGGGGCTGCCAGTGTAGTTGTGGTATTAGAAAATGGCACAAGGGACTGCCCGAGAAGCACAGCCTGTTTACTATGCCATCGATCCTGGGCACAACAACGGCTTGGTTAATTTCACTGGGTTTCACCATGACATCGGACTCAGTACCCTGCCCTCTATGGAATGAGCAGATGGATTACAGACTGGCTGGCCGACAGACCTCAGACTGGAGTTATTAATGGAGACTCATCGGCGAGCGAGGCTGTTTCTAGCGAAGTCCCACTGCGATCAGTTCTTGGTCCAGCATGAGTTAATATATTTATCGCTGGCTCACACAGGAGATAAATTTTTGCTGTTAAAGTTGGCAGATGACACAGATGGATGGGGCAGTACATAAGAAGGACAGGATCCTGCTACAGAGCGAGCCGAGCTGCCTGGTTAAATGGTCACAATACAACAAGACGGGTTTTAATACAGCCAACGCCAGGTAAGACCAAGAACACAGATTCTATCTACATGGCGGGGGAGACGATCTTGGAAAGCCGCGACACATCTATAGCCCGGAGCTGGAAGTGTAGATTTCAGCTCAGAGATTTAGGCAGAGGAAAGAGAAGAAGAGCTACATGAGGCCAATGTGGCTGCATAAGGAGCTTTTTTGCTGTCTAAAACCCAAAAGGGATCCATACAGGAAATGGAAGGACATGTCATCAAGGAAGGATACATGGGAATAGCACAAGTGTGTAGGGACAACATCAGGAGAGCCAAGGTAAAGAATGAGTCACAGCTGGCAAGGAATGGTCGAGACAACAAGAGGTTCTACGACTATATTGGACAAAACAGAAAGATGAAGGACAGCGTGGGCCCATGGCTCAGTGGAGGTGGTGAGCTGATAATGGAAGATGCTAGGAAAGCAGAGCTGCTCAGTGCCTACTTTGCTTCAGTCTTTTCACAAAAAATAACATGTGACTGGACAACTAGCGAAGTTACTATAGACAATAAAGAGGGAGGGCTGCACATCGGGCTAAGTAAAGAACATGTCACAGATCTTCTGACCAGTCTGGATGAATTCAGGTTGGTGGGGCTGGATGTTAGTCAACCTGGGGTGCTGAAGAAATCTCAGCACTACTGGCATTAATATTTGCAAACTTCCGGATGACAGGTGAGGTCCTGGAAGACTGAAGAAGGTCTGACGTAGGGCCCATCTTTAACAAGGGGGGAAAGGAGGAGCCGGGGAACTACAGACCACTCAGCCTGGCTTCGATACCCGGGAAGCTGCTAGAGCTATGTATAAAACATTCCATCTGCAAATACCGGGAGGATGGCGGGGTGATCACTAGCAGCCAGTATGGCTTCACCAAGAACAAATCACACCAAACCAGCTGGATTTCTTTCTCTGACAGGGTAACTGATTCGGCGGGTGAGGGAATGCAGCAAACATAATATACCTGGATTTCAGCCAGGTTTCTGACAGAGTCCCACATGACAGTCTCATAAGTAAGCTGGAGAAATGCAGACTCAACAGAACTACCATTAAGTGGATACATAATTTGTTAAACAACAGTGAACAAAGAGTATTAATGGACTGGTGTTGGATTGGAGGGTGGTCTCAAGCGGGGTCCCACAGGGATCATTTCTGGGCCGGGTGTTGTGGAACCTTTATTAATGCCCTGGATGTAGGAATCAAGAGCAGACTGATCACGTTTGCAGATGACACAAAGATGGGGGGAGCTGCAAACTCTGTCGAGTTTAAAGCTAAAATTCAGAGGGATCTTGATAAACTGGAGAATTGGGCTATAGACAACAAAATGAAATTCAGCAAAGACAAATGTGAGGTGCTGCACTGAGGGAAGAAAAACCAGATACACAAATACAGGCTGGGGGCTAACTGGCTAGACAGCAGCAGTGCTGAGAAGGATCTGGGAGTTGTGGTGGATCCCAGCCTCAGCATGAGTCAACAATGTGATGCTGTTGTGATGCAAAAAGAGCAAATGCAATGTTAGGTTGCACTAACAAAGGCACAGCATGCAAATCACTGGAAGTGCTAGTACTGATCTACTCGGCCAGCTGGACCAGTGTCCAGTTCGGGTCACCAATGTATCGAAAGGATGTAGAGAAACTGGAAAGGACCCAGAGGAGAGTGACAAAGATGATCAAAGGGATGGAATGCAGCCATACGAGCAAAGGCTGAAGGAAGTGGGTATGCTTAGTTTGGAAAAGAGGAGATTAAGAGGGGATACGATAATGGTCTTCAAATACTGGAAAGGCTGCCACAAAACAGATGGAGAAAAGTTGTTCTCTCTTGCCATAGAAGGGCAGGACAAGAGGCCAGGGGTTCATACTAACGCACAGCAGATTTAGATTAACCCCAGGAAAAACTCCCGAACTGTAAGAACAGTGGGACAGTGGAACAGATTCCCAGGGAGGTCGTGGAAGCGCCTTCCCTGGGTGTTTTCAAAAGGAGGCTGGAGCCATCTGTCTGGGATGGTTTAGACACAACAAATCCTGCATCTGGGCTGCGGGTTAGACTAGATGACCCTTGATGTCTCTACCAACCCTCTGGTTCTATGATCTAGATGTACCTGAGCTAGCACTGATCACGTGAATGCGCTAAGAACAGTGTAGCTGCAGTGCTGTGAGCAGAGGGATGGGCTAGCCATCCCGAGTCCAGACTCGGCATCTCAGTTTGGTAGGCTGCACCTCCAACTCCAAGTGTAGACGTACCCAGAGAGATTTAGGGATCATCACAGACAATCACCTCAACACGAGTTGTCTGTGCACTACTGTGGCAAAAGGCTCAGGGACCCCAGGATATATAAAAATGAGGCTAACATGTAGAAGTAGGAAAGTGATTCATAGATTCTGAGATCCCTAGGCCAGAAGGGACCATTGTGATCATCTGGTCTGACTGCCTGCTTAGCAGAGGCCAGAGACCAGCCCCACAGTAACTCACAGAGCAGATCGTTTAAGCATTGCCAGTGATGAAGAATCCACCACGAGCCTTGGGAAATGGTTACCGGGGTTAATTACTCTCCCTGTTAATAATTTACATCTATTTTCAGTCTGAGTTTGTCTGGCTTCATCCTCCAGCCACTGGCTGGTGTTAGCCCTGTCTCCGCTAGACAGAAGAGCCCCGTACCAAGGATTTGTTCCCCAAGTCTACTGATCAAGTCACCCCTTAAGCTTTTCTTTATTAAGCTAAAAAAAGACAGAGCTCCTGGAGTCTCTCATAATCAGGCAGGTTTTCCAATCCTCCAGTCATTCTCGTGGGTCTTCTCTGATCCTTCTCCAATTTATCAACATCCTCCTTGACCTAGGGGCACAAGAACTGGGCACAGGATTCCAGCAGTGGTTGCACCAGTGCCAAAGGTAAAAGAACCCTCTGGACCCCTACTCAAGATTCCTCTATTTATGCATCCCTGTTTATGATCTTCTCAGGGCACTGAGCTAGGGAGCCAGGCCCGTAGTGGGGCCAAGGCAACAGAGCCATGGCCAATTCATACCAGCTAGGATCTGGCCCATTGTCTCAGAGGAGCGAAGGCTGATTGATGTCAGCTGGGGATCTGGCCCATTGACTCAGAGGAGCGATGGCTGAGTCACACCAGCTGGGGCTCTCCACATACAGTGGAATTGTTAGTGGTGCAAAAAGCCTCTGCGTGCTTCTCTGGGGGCTTTGCCAGCCCTACAGACAGGAGATCGCTGTGCCAGGCAGCGGTGTTTCCTTCCTGCCCTCGCTGGGTGCAGCCTGCTTATCCCACAGTGGCTGGGCTTGCCCTGGGACTGCTAGTGCATCATGGATCCTGCTAGCGCCTAGGCCCAGCAGAACCTGCTCCCTCTTCTGTTGCAGCCCCCTGCCAGCTCCAGATTACCCCCACCCACTCACTCCAGGCAGCTCCCAGCTGGCTGCCAGGGGCCTGAGCCAGGGCTAATTCCTTCCCCAAACTTACCTGAGATCAAGGCGGTAGCAATAACACTCGCAGGGGCTGCCTCGGGACACCAGATGGCTGTGCTGGGGCATATCTGCTTAGCCTCTATATTCGGCGTCAGCCCATGAGAATTTATTGTGGGGTTTGGGGTGTTTCTACGGTTTGGACAATTTGGGCCCCCCACACTGGCGTCACACGATGGTTCCCCCATCCTCGCTGTTAAACTGGGGTGCAGCGATTCCTTCTCCTAGGGGGCTTGCGCTTTTCACTAGTTCCGTTCTCAGGGACGCACCAGCGATTCCTGGGCCTGTCACACACGCTCCAAGCTGGACAGAGACTCCCCATGGCCCAGGCTCTTTATACACTGAGCAGACTCTAGCCCAGTCTCTGTGGCTGGGCGCAGATGGAATTCCAGACTGCGCAGATTCTCTGCTCCTCCCAGGACTTGGCATTGAAATGTGGCCGTTTCCTTCTGTCTCTGGTGGGCTTTTTCTTCAGCTTCTCGCTCCTGCTCTTGCCACAGGACAGCAGCTTTGCCCCTTCCTCAGCTAACGCTGATTTCTCGTTACCTGGATGCCAGCCAGCTTCACTTCATCGTCAGCCCAACCTGGCCATTATTTGTAACCGGATCCTGTCAGCTTCACTGGCCTCGGCTGTTTGATCCCAGCGCAGGAGCAAACCTCCCACCTCTGACTGAGTCGTCCCCTCCAAGGGCCATTCTTCTTTCTTCACAGCATTGTTTCCCTTCCCTTCAGCATGTGACTGCTTCACCCACTCTCTCTCATGTCCTCTAACCCTTAAAGCTCTCCAGAGCACATTTCAAACTCAGCGATTAGTGGGGCCCTGGTCCAAAGCCCAGCGTATCCTAATCAGACAGTGCTTTCCCCAGGAATTGAAATGGCGGGCGGGGCGGGGGCGGGGTGCTCAAAAGTACAGGGGGGTCAAGGTCAATGAGGGGTGAGACCATGAGGGTGAAGGGGGGCTGTATGGCACCATAGTAACAACTGAAAAGTGTTTCAGGACCATTTCATTCGATTTAACTCATGTTTTTAAATCATCACACAAATTAAAATTGGCAACACAAGCATTCTGTGAAGCACGACATCTACATGCTTCTTGGTTTCTTGTTATAATTTGCCCAACTCTGTTAATGAACTTCTCAAATGCAATGCGTTCATTTTTGGTGGCTTCTCGTGTGTTCGGTACTTCCAGTCCTTCATGACATGCTCATGACCAGGCAGAAGGCGACTTCTTTCAGAACACAAAATTCTATTCAACGAGGAAAAAGAACGCTCAGCTGTAGCCGCTGTGATTGGGGAGTAGAAAGAAATGAATTCCTACTTCTTTCATCTCGGGAAACACAGCACAAAAATTGGGTCAAACCACTAATGATGATAAAGAAGAAGTTGAAGTCAAATCTACATTTGTTCATCGTATGATATTCCACTCTGTGTTCAAATTCTCTCTTCTGTCCTGAGCCCATGGCAGCCCCATTGCTGGCAGTGCCTCGCTCCACTCAGCTGTCAGTGTTTTATAAGACAGGCATCTGTACAAGCTATGTAGAGACTGATAGAATCCAGAAATTGTTGTTGTAGAGATGTAAGAACCAAGTCTGTGTACTTCACTTTTTCAGCTGTCCTAACAAACACTTTTTGTCCTCTTCATTTAAGGCATCAATAAAAGTGCCCTAATTAGTCACTTCTGAACTGAAGTCTTTGCTTCTTCCTATACGTTTTCAATGGATAGCTCTCTGATTGATCCAAGAGTAGCTCCCATTGCTGGACAGAGATCTACTACTGTTCTAGCAGATGCCTGGATGACATTGTTGAATGACCCAAGTGGTTTCAACAGTACACTTACAAGAGAGAATGGCAATTGTGTTCTCCAAACTTAGTAGCAAAAGTAGTTCACTACTTAAATCCACCGCATCTCGGTAGATATTTTTCAAGGCTAATAATAATGGTTGCAGTAATTTTAAGTATCGGGGGTGGCCGTGTTAGTCTGTATCCACAAAAACAACAAGGAGTCCGGTGGCACCGTAAAGACTAACAGATTTATTTGGGCATAAGCTTTCGTGGGTAAAAAACCTACTTCTTCAGATGCATGGAGTGAAAATTACAGATGCAGACATTATTATACATGAAGAGAAGGGACTTACCTTACAAGTGGAAAACCAGTGTTGACAGGGCCAATACAATCAGGGTGGATGTGGTCCACTCCGAATAATTGATGAGGAGGTGTCAATACCAAGAGAGGGAAAGTTGCTTTTGTAGTGAGCCAACAGTAATTTTAAGACAACAGCCAAGGATTGCTCATGAGAAAGCCAGCGGGTTTTCCCAGGTTGGACTAATTTGAACTTCAGTCCCAGTGTGTCTTCTATATTTTCCAAGACGCTCAGTCCTTTTGGACTCTTGCTGAAAAAAATAGTATAATGAAGACATTAAATGTATAGCTTTTTAATGTCTTTTGAAGATTCTGCAGCTTGTACTAGCACTAGTTGGAGATGGCCTCTGCAGTCTGTATAGCAGGGATTCGAGTTATGATTTTCTCTGAGCAAAGCCTGGACTCCACCATGTCTTCCAGAGACGTTTGCAGCACCACCAAATGGACAAGCAGCCATCTCTTTGGGGTTCAATTGACAAGCATTTGCATTGGTTCACTCATCAGCCATGTACGCACATTGTCTGAATGCTGCGAGAGAGTTCTTCACTTTGTCACAGCTGAGTCTTTCACTGTTGCACCACATGCTTCTAGCCAGTCAGTTGAGTTTCTTGCAGAAAGACAATGAGCATTTGCTGATCTTGGTCAAAACCAGCGTCCAACTTCAGGATTAACAAATTACAGTGCACATAACATTGGCCTCCAGTTTGTAGTGTGTGGTATCTCTTGCTTAAAGAGAAAGTATGGTGTAGCAGCCATGTTTGAATAAGCTGTCTCCAGCATTTTTAACACCCTCGTTAAGCACTTCTAAAATTGGCTTTGACAATGACTGGCTGTGACATTATGAGTGTAATATAATATCTCATTGAAAGGTGACAGGGCCAGATATGTAAATGAATAGAGCTTTGAAATGCAAGTCTGCATTGTTAAAGGTAGAAGGGTAGATACTTGCTCAGATCTTGTGATGTCAGCAAACAAGTCTTGTCTATTGCTAGAGCTTTGATTCAAAGATCAAAAAAGGAATATTAACAATTAGGAAGACACTTGAGGGAAATAGTATTATTGTCTATGTGTCTCTTTGAAGGTTGTGGTAACCTGTATCTGAACTGTTTAATGGATAAATTACCCTGTGCTAATTGCCAGGATGTTTGGGAGAAGGAATTAAGCCTATTGTTTTCTCAGGCCAAAAGGCTGCTGGAAACGTATAAAAACCCTGGGACACGATCCTGCTTCATCTCAGATCTGCTTTGGGTTTCAAGAGGTGGAAACCTTAAGCCATAAGGATTGAGATCCCCAGTCACTGACTGGAGCCACCCTGAATATGGACATTGGACTGTAACCTATGGACTATTTCTAAAAGGACTTTTGTCAACTACAAGCTCATCTCTGCTGTGTCTGAACCTCAAGAATTGAATTCAAGTCTGTCTGTATATTGATCTTTTAATCAACTCTCTCTCTCTTCTTTTTTAATAAATTTTAGCTTAGTTAATAAGAACGGATTATAAGCGGGTATTTTGGGTAAGATCTAAGTTATAATTGAACCTAGGTGTGTGGCTGATCCTTTGGGGTTGGAAGAACCTTTTATACGATGAGATAAGATTTTCAGTAATCATCAGCATATCTGAGGTGTGTGTCTGGACGGAGGCAGTGAGGTGCTACAGAGGCTGTTCTGGGCTGGCTTGGGAAATCTAAGTATTGGAATATCCACCAGCTTCTGGGGTTTGCCTGCCCCATTTTGTTTGCAGTTCATCCTGATTGAGTGACCTCAGCTGCTCCCATGGGCAGCACGGTCACACTGGCTTATAAGGCTTTCTGCATGTTGATGCAGTTCAGGTGTTTTGCAGCCTTTTCACATAGTTTTTCAGCATTGGCTTTGCTGATCGGTCTGACAAACCAAGCTCCTCCACTTTTATTATATAAATCCATGGTACGCCCACGTCTTGAATACTGCGTGCAGTTCTGGTTGCCCCATCTCAAAAAAGATCTATTGGAGTTGGAAAAGGTACAGAGAAAGGCAACAATAATGAACAGCTTCCATATGAGGAGAGATTAAAAAGACTAGGACTTTTCAGCTTGGAAAAGAGAGGACTAAGAGGGGATATGATAGAGATCTATAAAATCTTGACTGGTGAGAAACTCCTCCTCATAACACAAGAACTAGGGGTCACCAAATGAAATGAACAGGCAGCAGGTTTAAAACAAACAACAGGAAGTATTCTTTCACACAACGCACAGCCAACCTGTGGAACTCCTTGCCAGAGGATGTTGTGAAGGCCAAGACTATAACATGGCTCAAAAAAGAACTAGATAAGTTCATGGAGGATCTATCCATCGATGGCTATTAGCCAGGATGGGCAGGGATGCAACACCATGCTCTGAGAGCCTCTGTTTGCCAGAAACTGGGAGTGGACGCAGGGGATGGATCACTGGATAATTGCCCATTTCTGTTAATTCCCTTTGAAGCACCTGCCATTGGCCACTGACAGAAAATAAGGTCCTGGGCTAGCTGGACCATTGATCTGACCCAATATAACCATTCTTATGTTATGTAAAAAATAATTATAATATAATAAAAATGTTTAGTACAGAAACTCCCCCAAGATAACAACCTCTCGAGATAGCAACAATGTGAGAGAATGACTTTGGCAAATAATGCGTTTAAAAAAAAAAACCCTTGGCCTACTAGGAAATGTATATTTATGTAAGTTTCTTAGTCAGAAATCTAGCATTCTGGGGAGCAAAGTCACTAAAATGTAGCCCTTTAACGTGTCCCTACCCTTCTCTTCCACCGCACCCCACTCAGAGTTCGTGGCCTTGGTCAGTGAAGACCCAGAGTTCAGAGGTGCTTTCGCATGAGTTCACCTCCCAGCCTGGGGGGTGGGGTGCATGGGAGAAGGCATCTTGCTCGTTCCTCCCGCTGCTGCTGTTCGTCATGCCATCATTCACTCCACCACTCCATTGCTGATGGTCCTGCGCCATCACTTTCTGCTGCCACCTGCCACTGTGACCTCTGCGAGTCGGTCTCTTGAGGTTCCACTCAGCTCCCAGTGGGGGAAGCTCACAGCGAGTGCAGCCTGGGCAGTCCCCTCCACAGAAACACTGTCCTGCAGTAGGTCTAAGAACTTAGACCTGACTGTCAGTGACTTCAGCTCTAGTGACCACTTAACAAAACAAAAAAGACTCTCAGTGGAGCCTAATAAGAGAGAGTCCAGCGGAGGGCAACAAAAATGATTAGGGGGCTGGAGCACATGACTTATGAGGAGAGGCTGAGGGAACTGGGCTTGTTTAGTCTGCAGAAGAGAAGAGTGAGGGGGGATTTGATAGCTGCTTTCAACTACCTGAAGGGGGTTCCAAAGAGGTTGGAGCTTGGCTGTTCTCAGTGGTAGCAGATGACAGAACAAGGAGCAATGGTCTCAAGTTGCAGTGGGGGAGGTTTAGGTTGGATATTAGGAAACACTATTTCACTAGGAGGGTGGTGAAGCACTGGAATGGGTCCCTAGGGAGGTGGTGGAATCTCCCTCCTTAGAGGTTTTTAAGGTCAGGCTTGACAAAGCCCTGGCTGGGATGATTTAGTTGGGGACTGGTCCTGCTTAGATACCTCCTTAGGTCCCTTCCAACCCTGACATTTTAGGATTCTCTGATGAGCTCTCTCTAAACAGGGTAGAAGGGCAGGTCAAATAGTGCCTGTGACTCTTAGGCACAGCCCACACCACCATGCAAAACCTCTGTCCCATCTCTCCCCCCCCCACCCTCCACTGGGATCTGCCGTCCAAACCCCTTGCTTAGCAAGTACAGTTCATTTGAGGGTGACCAGGGCTTAATTTGTAATGAAAGAGGTGCCAGGGCTCAAGCAAGGTTTTACTTTCATAACTGATGTGGCAAGCCCAGGGCTCTGAACTGCCGAGCCTGGAGGTGCCTGGGGCTCAGCTCTGGCAAAAATTAAGCACTGAGGGCGACCTCCTCATTCAGTCAGGCCAAGCACAGTTCTGCTGCCCTTTACTCATACAATGAGAACAACATTTCACGACCCCCACATTCAATACTAAAGTGATTTGTAACCCAACATCAGCCAGAATTGATCCCTTGTGCAGCACAGCTCTGTCTGCTGACACCTCGGCAGAGTAGGTGAGTTCATGGAAATACAGTCTGGTCCTGAAGCCTGTCCCCTCTCCCCTGGCTCACCACTAGCTGTCAGGGGAGAGCTCAGTCACACCTTGCTTACAAATCATAATTTTAACTTCTAAGGTTGGCCAACGTTGCCAAAACGAATGTGCCGACATTGTCAGAAAAACAACAGCTGTGTGAAGAAGCTAGTCTTTGTTCACGCTTTTCAAAGCTATTATACTTTTCCAGGTACAAGTATTTCATCATGCACTGTATCTGCTTTTAAAATGTGTATTAATGTTTCAATTTCAATTCAAATTTCCAACCAATGACAAAATAGGAAACACTGCATGTAACTAGTTGACTACTTGTGGGGGGGGTTTGGGGAAATTTGGGGGGGAGGTAACACCCCTGTTGTGGGGGTGTAGGGAAAGCCCTGCCAGGCGACGCCAAATGTCTGGTGAACAATGGCCAACCCCCTGACTGATTGCCCAGCGCTCGCTTTGCTGAGATTCAGCCACGGGAACAGGGGCTGGAATGGACGGCACACAGGAATAGCAGCATTGCCAGGCTGACTCAGAAGGAGAGCTGGGAGCCAGGACTCCTGGCTTCTCCCTGCTCTGCCAAGACCAGGAGGGCTGACCTCAGGCACTGCCCAGGAGCTCTGCAGGACGGGGGAATGTCTGCAGCACCCAGGGCGAGGGGACACAGGTCCTGGTTGGGACCCAGGGGTGCTCCCATAGTACGAATTAACACAGTGCCTCAGTTTCCCCATCTGTGCAGCAGGGTTGACGTCTGCATGGCCTCCGGTAGTGCTCGCAGCGTGTGGATGGCGCCGACAGCGCTCTGTCTGGCTAGGCAGCGAGCTCAGCATAGGGGCAGCAGGGAGCATCTCGTCCACATGCCACTTGCACGCTGGTAGAACAGGGAGGTGGGGAGAGCCTGCCGGAGAGTCTGGACTGGGGCAGCCCACGCTGTGTCCCTGCCTGAGAGATCCCCTGCCAGGGCTTAGAGCACGGCCAATGAACGCTGCTGGGCGCCTGTCTGTGACATCGACACATGGCCTCCCTCTGCCTGGTCGACACAGCCACTGGCAGCCAGACCTGGAGCAAGAGGCCCACGTGCCCTGACCTGCCCTGCTCTCGACCAGCCAGCCCCTACCTCACACAGACGGGGGCGGGGGGGGGCAGGCTGGTTTCCTTGCTGAAGTCCCTCCCTCCAGGGGCGCTAGCACATGCTCCGGCCCCGCTCTTACCGGATAGGCTGAAGCCGGACTCGTGAAGGTCCCTCATGCCCCCGTGTCGAGTGGCAGGTCGGGTGGGGGTATCTGCAAGTGGAGTCCCCGTCTCCTTTTTCCCAGCATGCACAACCACAGCCACGTCCCCCAGGTAGGGGCTGCGCTCCACGCCCCTAAGCTTTATACTCTAATGGAGGGAGAAAAGAAACACCCATGAGCGCTGGCCGCACAGTTAGAGCAGAGCCCCGCCCTGCCCCTACGCTGCCTGATCCCCGTCCCTGCGCTGCCTGATCCCTGTGGCCGGCCCCGCCCTGCCCCGCCCCTACGCTGCCTGATCCCCATCCCTGCACTGCCTGATCCCCGTGGCCGGCCCTGCCCCGCCCCTATGCTGCCTGATCCCAGTCCCTGCACTGCCTGAACCCCGTGGCCGGCCCCACCCCGCCCCTACGCTGTCTGATCCCCATCCCTGCACTACCTGATCCCCGTGGCTGGCCCCGCCCCGTCCCTATGCTGCCTGATCCCCGTCCCTGCACTGCCTGATCCCCGTGGCCGGCCCCGCCCCGCCCCTACGCTGCCTGATCCCTGTCCCTATGCTGCCTGATCCCCATGGCTGGCCCCGCTCTGCCTGATCCCCGTGGCCATCCCTGCCCCGTCCCTACGCTGCCTGATCCCCATGGCTGGCTCCGCCCCATCCCTACGCTGCCTGATCCCCATGGCCATCCCTGCCCCATCCCTGTGCTGCCTGATCCCCGTGGCCATCCCTGCCCCATCCCTGTGCTGCCTGATCCCCGTCCCTACGCTGCCTGATCCCCGTGGCCGGCCCCGCCCCATCCCTGTGCTGCCTGATCCCCGTGGCCATCCCTGCCCCGTCCCTATGCTGCCTGATCCCCATGGCTGGCCCCGCCCCGTCCCTACGCTGCCTGATCCCTGTGGCCGTCCCTGCCCCGCCCCTATGCTGCCTGATCCCCGTCCCTAAGCTGCCCGATCCCCATGGCCAGCCCCGCCACATCCCTACGCTGCCCAAGCCCTGTGGCCAGTCCCGTTCCTACATTGCCCAATCCCCGTGGCCGGCCCTGCCCCATCCCTACACTGCCCAATCCCCGTGGCCGGCCCTGCCCCATCCCTACACTGCCTGATCCACGTGGCCGGCCCTGCCCCATCCCTACACTGCCCTTTCCTCGTGGCCGGCCCTGCCCCATCCCTACGCTACCCAAGCCCCGTGGCCGGCCTGGCACCGCCAGACTGGACCTTAGGTTTCCCGCTGTGGCTGGCCCTGGGGGACAGCAGCCAGCAGCCAGGCTGGGGAGCCTGGACGATCTGGGGCAGGGACATGGAGCGGGGCTGAGATGGGATCCCCACCTCATATGGGGCTGGCCTGTGACTGAGCTTGCTCCCCGGCCCTACCCAGCCCCTGCCCCAGGGGTCACTTTGGGGGAGAACTCAGCTGAAAGCAGGGGAAGGACGGGGGTTTCTCAGGACACTCCAGCCCCATCACTGCAGCTTCCCCAGCTGGGACACTGAACTTCCAGAGGCGTCATCCACTGGTAAAGGTCCTGTTAGCCAGGCTGGGCAGGGATGGTGTCCCAGCCTCTGTTTGCCAGGAGCTGGGAATGGGCGACAGGGGATGGATCACTGGACGATTCCCTGCTCTGTTCATTCCCTCTGGGGCACCCAGCATTGGCTGCTGTTAGAGGACAGGATACTGGGCTAGATGGACCTTTAGTCTGCCCCCCGTGTGGCTGTTCTTATGAGACACCAAGGTCTGGGGCTGGGGGGGGAGAAGGGTACAGCCTGGGGGGTGGGTGCAGTGTTGGGAGAAGACACAGTGTAGGGTAGGGGGACAGCATAGGGCTAGGGGTGCAGTGTGGGGTAGGGGATATAATGTGGGGAATGGGTGCAGTGTGTGTTGGGGAAGGGGGGACTGCACAGGGAGGAGGTGAAGTGTGGGGGTACAGCATGGGGAAGGGGTGCAGTGCAGGGAAAAGGGCAGGGGGGACTGCATGAGGAAGGGGTGCAGTGTGGGGAAGGGGTGCAGTGTGGGGATACGGCATGAGGAAGGTGTGAAGCATGGGAGTAGGGGTGCAGTGCGGGGGTACTGCATAGGGAAGAGGGAAGTGCTGGGGTGGAGGGTACCGCATGGGGAAGGGGTATAGTGCAGGGGTGGGGGGTACCATATGGGGTAGGGGCACAGTGCAGGGGTACTGCATAAAGAAGAGGGCAGTGTGGGGGTAGGGGCTACAGCATGGGGAAGGGGCGCAGTGCGGGGGTACCGCATGAGGGGTACCGCATAGGGAAGGGGCGCAGTGCGGGGGCAGGGGGTACTGCATGGGGAAGGGGTGCAGTGCGGGAGTGCGGGGTACCACATGGGGTAGGGGCACAGTGCAGGGGTACTGCATAGAGAGGAGGGCAGTGCGGGGGCAGGGGCTACAGCATGGGGAAGGGGCGCAGTGCAGGGGTACTGCATGGGGGGTACTGCATAGGGAAGGGGTGCAGTGCGGGGGTACAGCATGGAGAAGGGGTGCAGTGCAGGGGTAGCACATGGGGGGTACCGCTTGGGGAAGGGGTGCAGTGCAGGGAGTGGGGGGGTACCACATAGGGAAGGGGTGCAGTGCAAGGGTACAGCATGGGGTAGGGATGCAGTGCAGGGGTACTGCATGGGGAGGGGTGCAGTGCGGGGGTGGGCGGGTACCACATGGGGTAGGGGAGCAGTGCGGGGGTACCGCAGGGGGTAGGGGTGCAGTGCAGGGGCGGGAAGGGAACCACATGGGGTAGGGGTGCAGTGCAGGGGTAGGGGGGTACCGCATGGCGAAGGGGTGCAGTGTGGGGCAGGGTCTCTGCTATTGCAGCCCCCCTTCCTCCCCACTCAGGCCTGGCTCCGTCTGGCAGAGCTGCGCCCTGGGTATGGCAGCTGGTGTCATGCGCTGGTGGAGGGGCACTGTCGGGCCAAGGCTGGCTGCTGTGTCTCTCCCAGGAGCAGGCCCCCCTGCAGGCAGAGGCCAAGTGATGCCCCGAGCTGTGAGCTGGTGCCATGTGGGGCAGCTAGGGGGAGGACAACCCCCACTTGAAGGGAGCACAGAGCTGGGGTGCTAGATAAACCCCATGCCAAGAGAGGGTGGAGTGCGTCCCCCTAAGGCCTGCAGTGCGCTGCCCCCTGCTGGCACGCCGCCTCACTGCACCAACGCAAAGCCGATTCCACCCCCTGCCCAGTCTCTCCAGTGCAATAAGCCCCCACCTCCCCGCCCCCAGGCAAGTAACCACAGGTGTTAAAGATCAGTCCCACGAAGACAAGTGATGCCCCCTAGTGCCATGCAAGGATCATGCACAGACAGCAGCAAGCGCCAGCGGCCACAGCAGCAGGCTGGGAACCAGAACTCTGGGGTCCAACCCTGGCTCTGGGTGGCCTCGGGCAGGTCCCCCTCCCCACTCCGCCCACGGTGGGGCGCCCCCTGCTGCCAAGGGGATGTCGCTGCCCTGCACAAGTACGGTGCAATCACAGGCTGCTGCAGGCGAGTGGGGAATCCTGCGGAAGTGGGAAGAGGGCCGAATTGCTAAGGAGGAGTACAAGAGAACTGCACCGGCGTGTAGGGGTGAAGGCACCAAGTCACACTGAGCAAGGGCCACAAAAGGCAGCAAGAAGAGAGTCTAGAGATACATTAAGAGCAAGAGGAAGGAGAGTTAATAACTGACATCATCGAAAGGCTGAGGTGGTCAATGCCTATTTCACTAAAAGTTTAATGGTCACCAGATCCTCAACACAACCCATACTAACCCCAAGGGGGGAGGAAAACTGAAACAGGGAGAGAACAGGCTAAAGACTAGTTAGACGTATTCAAGTCAGCAAGACCTCATGAAACTCAACCTGGGGTACTAAGGAAATGGCGGACACGATCTCGGAACCATTAGCAACGGTCTTTGAGAATTCCCGGAGGACGGGTGAAGTCCCAGAGAAGGGCAAACACAGGACTGTCTTTCAAAAGGGGAACAAGGAGGACCCAGGGAATTACAGACCCGTCAGCCTCGCTTCAATACCTGGAAAGACACTGGGACAAATCATTCATCAATCAGTTTGTAAGAGGATAAGAGGGTTATAAGGAACAGCCAGCATGGATTTATCAAGAACAAATCCTGCCTAACGAACCTCATTTCCTTCTCTGACAGTTATTAGCCTAGTGGCTGGGGGAAGCTGTAGGTGGGATATGTCTTGATTTTCGTAAGGCTTTTGACACATTCCCATGTGCCATTCTCACAAGCAAACTAGGGAAATGCGGTCTGGATGGAATTACCATGAGGTGGGTGCACAACTGGTTGAAAGACCGTACTCAAGGAGTAGTTTCAATGGTTCACTGTCCAACTGGGAGGTCATATCGACTAGGATCCTGCCAGGGTCTGTCCTTGGTCTGCCACTGTTCAATATTTTCATGGACTTGGCTAATGGAGTGGAGAGGAGGCTTATAAAATCTGCGGATGACACCAAGCTGGGAGGGGCGGCGACCACTTTGGAGGCAGGGTCAGAATTCAAGATGACCTTAACAAATTGGTCTGAATTCAACCAGCTGTAATTCAATACAGATGAGCGCAACATACCTGAGCTAGGAGGTAAAAATCCAACACCCAACTCCAGTGGAGACTAACTGGCGAGGTGGCAGTACTGCTAAAAGGGTCTGCTGGCTTACAGCGGCTCACAAAGTGAATATGAGTCAGTTGCAAAAAAGGCCAATATTCTAGGGTGTTGTCACAGATCCACAGGGCCAGGCTATGGCCCAGCTTTGGAACAGTCTCTGGGAGCAGCCCTTCAGTGAGCCAGACCCCCTACGGGTCCCACTCTTCCTTCAAGGTAAGCCACAGGGCTTCACCGCCTCTTTAGACTTGACCTCTGGGCTCCAGCCCCCCTGCTCCACCCTGGCAGCTCCAGGCACCAAGTTCAGCTGGGAAAGACCCTGGGGCACAGGTGCTGAATTTGGGGCTGGAGCACCCACAGGGAAAAACTAGTGGGTGCAGCCAAGCTCCCCCTCCCGCGGCCCACCTCCTCCCCTGAGCGCGCCGCATCCCCACACCTCCATCTATCTCCAGCACTTCCCACCCTGCTGCCCAGCCCAGCTGCAGTGACCCCCCATGGATCACGCTCTGGCTGTCTCACTGTCTGACCTTGGTCAGACTCCAGGTGAGAGCCCTGCCCCCGACTCTTTCCAGCCCCCAGATCTTATCCCCCCCTTGCACCTCCCAGCCCCTGTTCCCCAGCTGGGGGCATGGCCCGGCCTCCCTGCTGAGCAGTGGAGAAATCCATCTGCCTTGAGGGCCAGGGTGGGGCGGTTTCAATGTCTGCGCAATTGGATTTGCTGTCGTCTTCTCGAATCTGCACTGCTCTGGGGACCAGGCCCAGACAGCTCGGTGACACCCCGAGCTGTGTCTCTTAGCCCGCCAGGAGAGCAACCGCTCCCTTTCCACCCACTGGAGAATCTGAGCCACACACAGGATCCACCAAAATAGTGCAAAATAGTCCCACTCTGTCCCAGGCATATGAACAGGAGTGTCCAAGGTCACTATTCTGCTGTGTTCGGCACTGGGGGGGTCTCAGCTGGAGCTCTGGGTCTAATCCTTACTGCCACATGGAGATGTGGACAAACTGGGGGCAGTTCAGAGGACCGATGAAAGGTTTAGTAAACCTGACCTGTGAGGAACAGTCACAAAGCCGGGGCCTGGTTAGTGCTGAGAGAAGGGACTGAGGGGGGACCTGGTAACAGTCTGCAGAGCTGCTCAGGGCTGTTCTACCGGGGGGGGGCTGTGGGGGAGGAATCATCACTTGTTCTCCAGGTCCCCGGCAGGTAGGACGAGAAGCAATGGGCTAAATCTGCAGCAGGGAGACTGAGGCTGGCGCCTAGGAAGACCTGTCCAATGGCTGGGGAGTGACGGTGGGGACCCGCTCCCCAGGGAGGCTGTGGGATCCCACCACTGGAGGTTTAAGGACACATTGGACAAACCCGTCAGGGCTGGTCCAGGTTCACCCGGCCCTGCCTCAGCACGGGGGCTGGACGTGGTGCCCACGCAAGGTCCCTTCCAGCCCCATGTTGCAGCTCTCTAGGGCTGTGGCTGGCAGGTCCTGGACCCACAGTGGCTAGGAGGGGAAGCCAGCACCTGGACCCACTCACCAAGATGGCGATCTGCAGCCCTTGAACTGGAGGGAGAGGGCTGGGGGGGTGTACAGGCCCAAGAGTAGAGGGAGAGGCACTAGGGAAGCAATCGGAGGGTGAAAGGATCCAGGGAGCTGATCTCACTGGGAGGGCGGGTACAAGGGTGCTGCTGAGAGGCAGCCAAAGAGGAATACCCGGGGGCGGAGGGGAAGGGCACGCATGGAGCAGGAGTGACACTGTGCAAGGACAGCAGGGCTGGAGCAGAGCATCAGGGCAAAGGACAAGATCGGTGACCACGAGCTCCCAGGCTCGCTTCCTTCACAGCCGCCTCCACGACCCCCCCGGACCCGCCTGTGCCACAATAGGCCCACAGGGAACTAGCTGCTCACCGATCTCTGAGTCACCACCAGTCAGGGTACCCCCCATGAGGCCTGCACTCAGCTCATTGCTCCTGACTGGACTCACACAGAATCATAAGACTGTAGGGACCTCCAGAGGTCATCTAGTCCTGTCCCCTGCACTCATGGCAGGTCTGAGTATTGTCCAGCCCATCCCTGACAGGTGTTTGTCTAACCTGCTCTTAAAAATCTCCAATAATGGAGATTCCACCACCTCCCTGGGCAATTTATTCCAGGGCTTAACCACCCTGACAGGTAGGAAGTTTTTCCTCATGTTCAACCTAGACCTTCCTTACTGCAATTTAAGCCCATTGCTTCTTGTCCTGTCCTCAGAGGCTAAGAACAATTCTTCTCCCTCCTCCTTGTAACAAACTTTTATGTACTTGAAAACTTATCACGCCCCTCTCAGTCTTCTCTTCCCCAGCCTAAACAAACCCAATTTTCTCAATCTTCTCTCAGTCAGTCATGCATGTTTTCTAGACCTTCAATCATTGTTGTTGCTCTTCTCTGGACTTTGTCCAATTAGTCCACATCCTTCCTGAAATGTAGCATCCAGAGGCCTAATCAGCACGGAGTAGAGCGGAAGAATTACTTCTCGTGTCTTGCTTCAGCACTCCTGCTAATACTTCCCAGAATGATGTTTGCTTTTTTTGCAACAGCGTTCCACTGTTGACCCATATTTAGCTTGTGATGAACTATGACCCCCAGATCCCTTTCAGCAGTATCCTTCCTAGGCAGTTATTGCCCAGTTTGTATGTGTGCAAGTGATTGTTCCTTCCTGAGTGGAGGATTTTGCACTTGTCCTTATTAAATTTCATCCTATTTACTTCAGATCCATTCTCCAGTTTGTTCAGATCACTTTGAATTTTAATCCTGTCCTCCAAAGCACTTGCAACCCCTCCCAGCTTGGTAACATCGGCAAACTTTATAAGTGTGCTCTCTATGCCATTATCTAAATCATCAATGAAGATATTGAACAGAACCGGACCCAGAACCAATCCCTGCGCAACCTCCCTCGTTAGGTCCTTCCAGCCTGACTGTGAACCACTGATAACTACTCTCTGGGAACGGCTTTCCAACCAGTTATCCCAGTGAAAGCATGAAGGGTGGAGGCCTCCGAGTGGGGAGGCACCAGGCTAGGGAGCAGCGCAATGTGGCCTGACAGTGGGCAGAGAACTGCCGCTGGGTGAGCAGCTACCTGCTAGGCCCTGCTGAGGGAGGGTGTGTGGAGAGGGCCCTGCAGGATCACACATGCCAGAGCGCCTGGCAGCTCTAACCACATCATGCTAAGGAACTGGACAACGGCCTCCCTATGCACCCATCCATAACGTGTAGGGAAAAAATGCTGTGTGATGACAGGGGCCTTCAACCTGAGCAACGTGCTGCAGGTCTCGCGCTGCCAGTGCTCAAACATCCCTAGGACATTTCAACTGTACAGATGACAATCTCCTAACTCTTACTGTGTGGCAGCCAAGACAGGGGAATTCTGTATTAGACCTCATCCTAACAGAGCGGAACTGATCACAGAACTAAAAATTAGTGGTAACTTTAGGTACAAGCAGGGCTGACTTTAGGCCGATTCTCCCGAATCGGGCCCCACGCCCTAAAGACGACTGTCTAACTTAGGTGCCTTTTTAATTTTTACTCACCCGGCGGCAGTCCGGGTCTTCGGCAGGGGGTCCTTCACTCACTCCGGGTCTTCGCCGGCATTTCGGTGGCAGCTCCTTCAGTGCCGCCGAAGACGTGGAGAGCCGCTGGGTGAGTCATCCCTGCCGGGACCCCGTCGAAACTATTTGAATCAGGCCCCGCACTTCCTAAAGCCAGCCCTGGGTACAAGTGATCATGACTTGATCACATTTATAAAGTGCAAGCAGTTTTAAAGTCCAGACCAGTAATATACACACTTGGTGTTTTAACAGGGCCAATTTCACAAAAGCTGAAAACAATTATGAACCAAATCAGCTGGAAGGAAGAACTGAGCCATAAAATGCAAATGAAGATTGGGAATTGTTCAGGAACAATTCATTAGATGCCCCAAAAGCCACAACTGCACAATTGAAGAAGAAGGCCATTCTGATTCAAAAACTGACCTGGTTTAGAAAAGTGAAGACAGCTATAAAAATATATAAACCACAAATGGAAGAAAGGGAAGTTAATAGTAATAAATATAAATCAGAAGCTAGGAATTGTAGAAAATTCATAAGGGATGCAAAGAGACACAATAATAGATCTACGGCCAGCAGAGATAAGGACAATATCTAACCCTAATGGGCAACTGCCTTATGTTAATTTGTATAGCTAATGAATCCTGTGGCACCTTATAGACTAACAGACGTTTTGGAGCATGAGCTTTCGTGGGTGAATACCCACTTCGTCAGATGCATGTAGTGGAAATTTCCAGGGGCAGGTATATATATGCAAGCAAGCTAGAGATAATGAGGTTAGTTCAATCAGGGAGAATGAGGCCCTGTTCTAGCAGTTGAGGTGTGAAAACCAAGGGAGGAGAAACTGGTTCTGTAGCTGGCAAGCCGTTCACAGTCTTTGTTTAATCCTGAGCTGATGGTGTCAAATTTGCAGATGAACTGAAGCTCAGCAGTTTCTCTTTGAAGTCTGGTCCTGAAGTCTGGTTGCTGCAGGATGGCCACCTTAAGGTCTGCTATAGTGTGGCCAGGGAGGTTGAAGTGTTCTCCTACAGGTTTTTGTATATTGCCATTTCTAATGTCTGATTTGTGTGTTTATCCTTTTCCGTAGAGACTGTCCAGTTTGGCCGATGTACATAGCAGAGGGGCATTGCTGGCATATGATGGCATATATTACATTGGTGGACGTGCAGGTGAATGAACCGGTGACGGTGTGGCTGATCTGGTTAGGTCCTGTGATGGTGTCGCTGGTGCAGATATGTGGGCAGAGTTGGCATCGAGGTTTGTTGCATGGATTGGTTCCTGAGCTAGAGTTACTATGGTGCGGTGTGCAGTTGCTGGTGAGAATATGTTTCAGGTTGGCAGGTTGCCTGTGGGCGAGGACTGGCCTGCCACCCAAGGCCTGTGAAAGTGTGGGATCGTTGTCCAGGATGTGTTGTAGATCCCTGATGATGCGTTGGAGGGGTTTTAGCTGGGGACTGTATGTGATGGCCAGTGGAGTCCTGTTGGTTTCTTTCTTGGGTTTGTCTGCGGAGCTTCAGTTCATCTGCAAATTTGACACCATCAGCTCAGGATTAAACAAAGACTGTGAATGGCTTGCCAATTACAGAACCAGTTTCTCCTCCCTTGGTTTTCACACCTCAACTGCTAGAACAGGGCCTCATCCTCCCTGATTGAACTACCTCATTATCTCTAGCTTGCCTGCTTATATATACCTGCCCCTGGAAATTTCCATTACACGCATCTGACGAAGTGGGTATTCACCCACGAAAGCTCATGCTCCAAAACGTCTGTTAGTCTATAAGGTGCCACAGGATTCTTTGCTGCTTTTACAGATCCAGACTAACACAGCTACCCCTCTGATACATGTATAGCTAATGTCATGTTATTGACATCAACTGTGACCGTATAGATCATTGTTGCAACCACTGTTATATATTTGGGCATAAGCTTTCATGGGCTAGAACCGACTTCATCAGATGCATGAAGTGGAAAATACAGGAGCAGGTATAAATACATGAAAAGATGTGATTTGCCTTACTATGTGTGAGGTCAGTCTAACGAGACAATTCAATTGACAGCAGGATACCAAGGGAGGAAAAATAACTTCTAAAGTGGTAATGAGAGTGGTCGATTTCAGACAGCTGGCAAGAAAGTGTGAGTAACAGTAGGTGGAAATTAGTATTGGGGAAATTAAGTTTAGGTTTTGTAATGACCCAACCACTCCCAGTCTTTATTCAGGCCTAATCTGATGGTGTCCAGTTTGCAAATTAATTCCAGTTCTGCAGTATCACATTGGAGTCTGTTTTTGAAGTTTTTTTGTTGAAGAATTGCCACTTTGAGGTCTGTTATTGAGTGACCAAGGAGACTGAAGTGTTCTCCTACTGGTTTTTGAATGTTATGATTCCTGATGTCAGATTAGGAATATTAGAAAAAACTTTTTCACAAGGAGGGTGTGATGCAGTAGGGACTGTCTGTGTGGGGAGTGGGAGAGCAGGGGAGGACTTTAGGGGATGGACGATGCCAGGGCCTGTAACCTGAGCTAGGTAAGGGAGGGGAAAGGTCAACACCTTTGCCCAGGAAGGGGACAAAGGAAGGGAGTGGCAGGAGGGAAGCAGTTTGAGTTTGGGCTTGGGGCTGTGTGGGCGGAATTCAGGGTATCCTAGCTAGGATCCAAGCACCCTGAAAGCCCAGAAGGACTCGGTGGAGGGGTCCTGACTGTGCCTGCAAGCTCTGCTGTAACCTGTGTTCCTGTTGTCCAATAAACCTTCTGTTTTACTGGCTGGCTGAGAGTCACTGTGAGTCCCAGGAAGAGGGGTGCAGGGCTGGACTCCCCCACACTCCGTGACAGAGGGTGGTGAACTGGAATGGGTTCCCTAGGGAGGTGGTGGAATCTCCTTCCTTAGAGGTTTTTAAGGTCAGGCTTGACAAAGACCTGGTTGGGATGATTTAGTTGGGGATTGGTCCTGCTTTGAGCAGGGGGTTGGACTAGATGACCTCCTGAGGTCCCTTCCAACCCTGATATTCTATGATTCTAGTCCATTTATTCTTTTGCGTAGAGACTGTCTGGTTTGGCCAATGTACATGGCAGAGGGGTATTGCTAGCACATGATGGCATAAATCACATTGGCAGATGTGCAGGTGAACGAGTTCCTGACGGCGTGGCTGATGTGATTAGGTTCTATGATGGTGTCCCTTGAATAGATATTGTGATGCAGTAGGGACTGTCTGTGTGGGGAGTGGGAGAGCAGGGGAGGACTTTAGGAGATGGACGATGCCAGAGCCTGTAACCTGAGCTAGGTAAGGGAGGGGAAAGGTCAACACCTTTGCCCGGGAAGGGGACAAAGGAAGGGAGTGGCAGGAGGGAAGCAGTTTGAGTTTGGGCTTGGGGCTGTGTGGGCGGAATTCAGGGTATCCTAGCTAGGATCCAAGCACCCTGAAAGCCCAGAAGGACTCGGTGGAGGGGTCCTGACTGTGCCTGCAAGCTCTGCTGTAACCTGTGTTCCTGTTGTCCAATAAACCTTCTGTTTTACTGGCTGGCTGAGAGTCACTGTGGGTCCCACGAAGAGGGGTGCAGGGCCGGACTCCCCCACACTCCGTGACAGATATGTGGACAGAGTTGGCACTGGGGTTTGTTGTAATAATAGGTTCCTGGGTTGGTGTTTTTGTTGTGTGGTGTGTGGTTGCTGGTGACTATTTGCTTCAGGTTGGGGGGCTGTCTGTAAGCGAGGACTGGCCTGTCTCCCAAGATCTGTGTGAGTTAGGGATCATCCTTCAGGATAGGATGTAGATCCCTGATGATGGGCTGGAGAAGTTTTAGTTGGGGGCTGTAGATGACAGCCAGTGGTATTCTGTTAATTTCTTTACCGGGCCTGTCTTGTAGTAGGTGACATCTGGGTACCCTTCTGGCTCTGTCAGTCTGTTTCTTCACTTCAGCAGATGGGTGCTGTAGTTTTAAGAATGCTTGATAGAGATCCTGTAGGTGTTTGTCTGTCTGAGAGATTGGAGCAAATGCGGTTGTATCTTAGAGCCTGGCTGTAGACAATGGATCATGTGATGTAGTCTGGATGAAAGCTGGAGGCGTGTAGGTAAGTATAGCGGTCAATAGGTTTCCAGTATAGGGTAGTGTTTATGTGACCATCGCTTATTAGCACTGTAGTATCCAGGAAGTGGATCTCTTGTGTGGACTGGTCCAGGCTGAGGTTGATGGTGGGATGCAAATTGTTGAAATCTTGGTGGAATTCCTCTTTTGCTGTATTTTGCTGATACAGACTAACACGGCTACCACTCTGAAATCTGTTATATATTTACAGGAAATATTACACAAAGGTTGTTGAGTGAGGTATCTAAGAAAAGGTTATAATTTGCTGGTTATGATTATGCTATCTGTACATGCGCCTCATTTTTGAAGTTGAAGTTATGACTATTGGCTCTGTGCTTGTATCTCAATGTGCAGCATTAGTGAAGAATTTGATCAGCCTCTTGAGAAAGGAATTTGTAGATTAAGTGCCGAAACAAGAAACACTTAACTGACAATGGACCTTGGGAGACTCCACTCTACTTGAAAAGTCTTCCTGGGACCTTCAAGGGAGCATGTAAGCAATGACTGATCTCCCTGTAAAACAGTGGGTCTCAAACGTTTTACTGGCGACCCCTTTCACATCACAAGCCTCTGAGTACGACCCTCAAAATAAATTAAACACCCAATTTAAATACATTTAACACCATATAAATGCTGGAGGGCAAGCGGGGTTTGGTGTGGAGGTTAACAGCTCACGATCCCCATGTAATGACCTTGCGACCACCTGAGAGGTTCCGACCCCCAGTTTGAGAACCCCTGCTGTAAAAGAACTTAGTCATGCATGGACATGTGACTTGCCCATGTGCCTACACACTCCATCTTGTTGCTGTGATTTTGCACAGGAGAACAAAGGGCCTGGAAACCCCTCCATTTTGTCTTTGGTCCTGCTTCTTACTTCTGGAGGAACCTTGCTATGTTCTTATGTTCTTCTTATGTGCTACAAACTGAAGCTCTGAACAAAGGACTGATGACCCATCCCAGCAGTGGATGTACTCCAGAGACTTGATTTGAACCTGCAGTTTACTCCATCACTGCTACAAGCCTGAACCAAGAACTTTGCCATCACTGTATGGAATTGATTCCATTTGATCAATTCTAGCTCTCATCTATATTTCTTTCTTTCTATAAATAAATCTTTAGATTTTAGATTCTAAAGGATTGGCAGCAGCGTGATTTGTGGGTAAGATCTGATTTGTATGTTGACCTAGGTCTGGGGCTTGGTCCTTTGGGATCGAGAGAACCTTTTTTCTCTTTCTAGGGTGTTGGTTTTCATAACAATTTGTCCCCATGATGAGTAGCACTGGTGGTGATACTCGGAAACTGGAGTGTCTAAGGGAATTGCTTGCGTGACTTGTGGTTAGCCAGTGGGGTGAGACCAAAGTCCTCTCTGTTTGGCTGGTTTGGTTGCCTTAATGGTAAAGGACCCCAGCCTTGGGCTGTAACTGCCCTGCTCTGAGCAATTTGTCCTGAATTGATACTCTCAGTTGGGTCCCACCAGAGGCAGCATCGTCACAGCTAATTATCGGTGATGCTTAGGAAATAGGTCTGTTAGGAGATGCTTAGGAAATAGGTCTATTAGGAGTCCCCATAATTGCCTATTGTTCGCCTAAGGATTCAGCTGTCAAAGAAGGCCTGGAACTGTATAAGAATGTCTGGGGTCCTGAACCTTTTTATCTCAGATCTGCTTGATGCTTCAAGCAGGGGAAGCGTAAGCCGTAAGCCTGAGATCTCCAGTCCTAATCTGGATCACCCTGAATATGGACATTGGACTATAATTTATGGACCAATTCTGAGAGAACTCTTTGCAACTACAAACTCACCATCTCTACTATGAACCTTATCTTAGAACTGTACTCAAGGTTGTCTGTATAGTGATCTTTCAACCAACTCTCTCTCCCTTTTCTTTTCAAATAAATGTTAGTTTAGTTAATAAGAACTGGCTGTAAGCATGTATTTGGGTAAGATCTGGAATGTGTCCGACCCTTTGGGATTGGTAGCACTTCCTTATATGATGAATAAGATTTTCAGTAATCCTCATCATACTTGACGTGGGTGTCTGGGAGGAGGCCTAAGGCTGGGTTGCTTTAAGGGAACTGTGTTGTTGCCTTCTAGGTAACCAGTAAGGTATTGCAGAAGCTGTTTTGGGCTGGCTTGGTAAATCTAAGTATTGGAATTCCACCAGCTTTGGGGATTGTCTGCCCCATTCTTTGCAGTTCACCCAAAATAGAGTAACTCCAGTGTGGCTCCCTGGAACCCCAGTCACAGCTACATCCATCCACTTCTCTCTCTCAGCTTTCCCTGAGAGCAAACTTAGTCCTTTCATCCTCCCTTTGGCCTGGTATCCATGCACAATATAGGAGAAACTGAGGCACACACAGGACTTTCAAAAATATTAAGAAAATTCCTGCTTTGTCACACATGGGTTTATGGGGAATGGATCCTGTCAAACTAACCTGATATATTTTTTATGAGATTTCAAGTCTGGTTGATCAAGGTAACAGTGTTGATATAATATACTCAGATTTCTCTAAGTCATTTGACATGGTACCGCATGACATTGTGATTAAAAAACTAGAATGTTGGAAATAAATCTGGCCCACAGTAAATGGATTCAAAACTGGCTAACTGATAGATCTCAACATGTAATTGTACATGGGGAGTCATCATCAAACGGGATGTTTCTAGCGGGGTCCTGCGGCGTTCGGCTCTCGGCCCTACGTTATTTAACATTTGTATTGATGACCTGGAAAAAAACAAAACCACCACTGATACAGCTTGCAGATGACACAAAAACTGGGAGAGTGGTAAATAATGAAGAGGACAGGTCACTGACTCACACTGATGTAGGGTGACCAGATAGCAAGTGTAAAAAATTGGGATGGGGGTAATAGGTGGCTATATAAGAAAAAGCCCCCAAAATCAGGACTGTCTCTATAAAATCCACTCATGTGGCTCACTTGGTAAACTGGGGGCAAGCAACCAATGTGTGTTTAATACGGTTACACAAAGGAACAAAGAATGCAGGCCAGACTTCCAGGCTGGGGGGCTTTACCCTGGAAGGCACCAACTCTGAAAAAGATTTTGAGGGGTGGCCTGGACAATCAATTGAGCTCCCCAAGTGATGCTGTGGCCAAAAGGGCTAATATATAAGCAGGGGTCTTGAGGAGGAGTTGAGAGGTTATTTTACTCTGTGTGGAAGTGGTGCAACCACTGCTGGAGTCCTGGGTCCTGGTGCCCCATTTCCCCAAGAGATGTGGTGGATTCTCCAACACTCACGTGTCAGTTCAGACTGGCTGTTTTTCTAACACATCTGGTCCGGCAGTTACTTAGGGCAGGTCTCAGACTAGCTGATCTGATCGCTGCTCGCCTGGGGATCTCTGAATGTCTGAACTCAGGCCGGGGCCGGTGACTGGGATTGTTCTGGGTGAAATGAATCCCTGGCCACTGTTGGGGAAGCAGATCCAGGAGCCCAGGGCTTTCCTAGCCAAGCAAGGGGCTCTGGGCTCAGATGCTTTGATGGGAAGGAGGAGCTTCTCCTTTCCCATCCCTCCCCACTCAGAGTCAGAGCCGGCTGAGCCGGCAGGACCCAGCGTGCCAGGGTCACTAGAAGAATGCCAGAGCCTGTCATGCTGGGGTGAGGGGTGGAGGGCTCCTCAGAGCTGTGAGCTCCTGGACCTTGAACACAGAGCCCAGGTCCCAGCCAGACTTCGTGTGGACCCCTGCAGAGCAGCCCTGTCCCTCACCACACCCCCACTCACGGGCCAGCTCTCAGCCCCAAGAGAACCACACCCAGCCTCAAAGGGAGCTGGGGGATCCCAGACACATGATAGGCTGACACAGTGTGATCCCCCCACTCGGACTCAGGATGGAGAGACAGCCCCACCCCAGGTGCACGACGGGTCCAAGTTCCCCTTCTCCAGAGAGGTGTGAGGACAGCCCCCTGCTACCCAGGAAGGAGCCAAGACCCCCAGGCACTACAGCCCCCAGTGCTTCCCCTGCCTCCCTCCCTCCCTCCCAGGGCCCGGGGCTGGCCCCAAGCCTCCTTCACTGCTGCCCTGATTACCACGCTTTGAGCCAACACTCCTCCCCTCAACCTCATTCCATCAGCCAATGCCCCTCCCCTCAACCCCATAACCCCCCCGGGCAACAACCCTACTCTCAAATCCCCAGCCTGCTCCCACCTCCTCTTTCCCCTCCCCAGTCCCAGCTCCCCCCCATACAGAGCGGGCAGAGAGACATGCTGAGGTTGCTGCGTGACTTCCCCAGCCACCCCAGCAGCCCGCCAGCTGAACAAAGCCTGCTTATCTGCCGGCCTTGCCCCAGCTCACATACCGGCTTCCTCTGCGGGCATCACATGGAGCCAGCTCACGGCAGCGGGGGGCAGGCACTCCTCAGTGCCCGCTGCATCACGTTCTCTAGCCCAACCGCTCCCACCACTCTGCTGGCTGCAGAGCAGCCGCAAAGCCCAGCAGTGTGGGCAGTGGACTCAGACAATCACTCCGCAGCGGGGCGGCTGGGTGTTGACTCTGAACCCTAATGATGCCGATGCCAACGTAGCTGGCATTTCACTGCTGACCCCAGCGGACTGCAGAAGACGGCAGTGCTCTCCCCTACTGGGAGCACAGCCCCTTTTGCCAATGCCAGTGAGTAGAGTGTGGGAAGGGGCAGCAGCTGGGCTCCTTTCTATTCCCCACCCCGCTGGGGCAGAGCCTCCGGCTCAGCTCTCTGCCGGCCGAGGTGCTACACAATGGGAGACGGCCTGGCCTGGTGCTCAGGCTTGCCGGGCAAAGGCTGCTCTTAACCAGCTGTGCCAGTCCAAAGCGAGAGGTGCAGTGCTGCCAGTGGAGGATCACACCAGCCGGCTTCCCCAGTGCACACCCGCAGGGCACCCTGGGTAGAACCCTTTGCCCTCCGCCCACCTGCAGGCTCTTTGCCTTGTGGGATACCCCGCTAGAGGAGGAGGAAGGGAGGGAGTTGGGGGTCTGCTCCTGGATTGTCTCCTCTCGGAGGCTGGGCCCCACAGCTGTTGCTGAGCCTGTGGGCAGAGGAAACCCACCCCAGGCTGCCCTGGGCTGTCTCCTGCCAGCAGGGCCCCTGCGCAGCGCCTGCCCAGGCTGCCACACGCGGTCCCCTGCAGTTGAGAAGAGTGGGAGTGGCCAACAGCTTCCTACACAACCAACCGGCCCATCTTGCTGCTGAGATGGCCTAGCGGCAGGATCCCGGGCTCAGACATTGCACCACTCCACCCTGCACCATGATCCTGGTCCCGCTCTGGCCGTGTGGGGACGTGCAGGGGCAGCCAGGCACGCGGGTCACCCTGAAGCCATGCACAGCACCGCAGCGGACGGGACACCCTGCCCCACCCTCCTACCTTCTCCCGTTGGACAAGCTTCTTGTAGACGGAGTCGGGGAAGGAGCGGAGCGGGCAGAACTTGCCAGTGCCCTCAGCGCACATGAAGACGCCGTTCTCGTAGACCACGCGCCCGCGGCTGATGGTGACCAGCGGCACCCCGTGGCAGCGCATGTTCTCGTACAGGCTGATGTCTCCCCCCTGCACCTGGGTGCTGGCAGAGATGGTCCTGAGGGTGGCACAGCAAGAGCAGCTGGTTACAGGCCGGCCCAGGGAGGAGGCGGCTCACTGCACTGGGGGAGTCCTGTGCTAAGATCCAGCAGTACCCCCTGCCAGGGCCCAGGCACAGCGCAGCCAGGAGCCCCCAGAGCAATGAGCAGCACCTCCCGGCACTGGGATATGGATCGTTGCCCCCCGACCAGCGTCTGTTCTGGGCCTGTCGGGCACCAACCGGCACCGGGATACAGCTCGCTGCCCCCCCCACCCCCCGACCAGCGTCTCTTCTGGGCCTGTCGGGCACCAATCGGCACCGGGATACAGCTTGCTGCCCCCCCACCCCCGACCAGCATTTGTTCTGGGCCCGTTGTGCACCAACCGGGACTGGGATACAGCTCACTGCCCCTCCTCCCTTGACCAGCGTCTGTTCTGGGCCCGTTGGGCACCAACCGGCACTCGGATACAGCTCGCTGCCCCCCCCCCCCCCCGACCAGTGTCTGTTCTGGGCCCGTCGGGCACCAACAGGCATCAGGACACAGCTCGCTGTGCCCCCTCACCCAACCAGTGTCTGTTCTGGGCCCGTCGGGCACCAACAGGCACCAGGACACAGCTCGCTGCCCCCCCTCACCCAACCAGTGTCAGTTCTGGGCCCGTCGGACACCAACCGGGACCAGCACACGGCTCACTGCCCCCCCTCACCCAACCAGTGTCAGTTCTGGGCCCGTCGGACACCAACCGGGACCAGCACACGGCTCACTGCCCCCCTGACCAGTGTCTGTTTCGGGCCTGTTGGGCACCTCCTGGAACTGGGACACGGCTTGCTGCCCCCCTGACCAGTGTCTGTCCTGGGCCAGTTGGGCACCAACAGGGACCAGCACAGGGATCGCTGCCCCCGCAACCAGCATCTGTTCTGGGCCTGTTGGGCACCAACCAGGACTGGGACATGGCTCGCTGCCCCCACCCCGCCCCCCTAGCATCTGTTCTGGGCCTGTTGGGCACCAAGTGGCACCGGGACACAGATCGCTCCCCCCCCGGTCTGTTCTGGGCCTGTCAGGCACCTCCTGGCACTGGGAAAAGACGCTCTGCCCCTCCCCCTTGGCCCCATTCCTACCTGGCGGCTTCAGGGTCCCACACCACAATGTCTGCGTCGGCCCCAGGGATGATGCGGCCCTTCCGTGGGTACAGGTTGAGGATCTTGGCTGCATTTGAGCTGGTCACGGCTACAAAGCGGTTCTCGTCCATCTTCCCCCCGACCTGCAAACACAGCAGGGGTTGAGACGGTGCAGCGGGGATGTTCTGCTATGGCCCCTCCAGGAGGGCTGGGCAGCCCAGGGGTCAGAGGGGGCTTGCCCAAGAGTTCCTGGCTCCCGAGGGTCCCCTCATCTCTCCTCCCCCGAGTGGGAGGAAGCTGCAATTGCCCCAGGTCACTCCTAGCTCATCCTAGCCCCATGCCGCAGGGCTGAGCCGGGGATCCAGCACCAGCCAGGGGAGGCCTCGTGGGGTGGGCAGGAACAGATGCACACTGAACTCCCACTCCCTATGTTACCACAGCCCCAGAGTGCCAGGTCACACCCCACTGGAATGCAGCCCGCTCTGGTGGGCAGCAGAGTAGCGGTGTTGCTCCACCCCGGTGCACAGGGAGGATGGGCTCTTGTCGGTAGAGGTGACAGGACGTAGCGCCCATGAGCGATCTGGGCCTCAGTGGTCCGTCTCCGCTAGCAGGGCATGGCGGTCCTGAGAGTGCCATCCGCTAGGACGGCTCCCCACGGCACTGAAGGTGGCCAAGTCCTGGATCCCGGCCCAGCGCGTGCTAGGCTCCTCATGGTCGACCCGCGGCCGTGCAGCTGTGCCATGCCTGGTGCGGTGCCACATACCACACCCCGCTCCCAGATGACGCTCATGCGGTCTTGCACTCCGCTCACGCCGTGCGGGATCTTGGTGAAGTCCTCCTTGCCCATGGCTTTCTGCTTGCTGGTGAAAGGCCGGTGGTCCGAAGCCACGACATTCAGGGTGTCGCTGCCGGGAGAGAGGGGAGCAGGGGTTACCGGCCCGGCAGCCGTGGTGCTGCTCTCCACGCCTGGCACCCTGAGGGCCCTGGCACATTGATTACAGACCACGGGCCCATGGCTGGGGCCTCCCTAGTGCCCAGCAGTGGGGCAGAGAGTGCCCTGCCTGGGGCTCTAACAGGACCCAGGGGTCAGGCAGCGCCAGAGCTGCAGGATTAGCCCCTCCCCCAGCAGTGCCCGGCGGCCCCTACTTGGCTAGCAGGCTCATGAGGTAGGTGGAGGTGTTGGTGTCCAGCCGCAGGGGCGGCACGGTGACGTAGGCAGCAGCGTGGGACCAGTCCTGGTGATAATAGTGCAGGCCCGTCAGCGTGGCATGCGCCGTGGTGGTCTCTGCATACACCACCTTCCCTGCAAAGAGAGAGGGGACACGGGTGTCAGGGGGACGGGCTCTGGTGCTGGGGTGTGCCCGAGGGCAGTATGTGGATCACCTGAGGGCAGGAGTGTTTCTCCCCCCACCCTGCCAGCCTCATGGCAAGGCAGCATGCGGATCCCTGCCCCAAGGAAGAGATGGTTTGCGGAGCCATCTGATGGGCAGGCACCAGCTGCCTGGGCACAGGGACCCTGGGGGGCCGCCTGATGGGCTGGCACCAGCCGCCTGGGCACAGGGACCCTGAGACGGGCCCTGGGGAGCCATCTGATGGGCTGGCACCAGCCGCCTGGGCACAGCGTTACCCTGATGGTATGGGGGAAACTGAGGCGGGGGACAGGCAGGGACTCGCCTGGGTCACACATCAGCAGAGCTAGGTAGGGGCTAGGGCTTGGGGCCCTCACCCCCAGGCCTGTGCTGCGTCTACTGGACCCTGGGGCTCTCAGAGCCACAGAGCCTCTGCCTGGCCCGTGTGCCATCACGGCAGGGCAGCAACGTGGCTGGGGCTTGGCCAGCCCCCTTGGGGGTGTGTGGGAGCCATGTGGAGAGGTGGGGCTGGGTTGGGGGTGGAGGGCTGCAGTGTTGCTGGGGGTCATGTTGGGAGCCGTGTGGAGAGGTGGGGTTGTGTTGAGGGGTGAAGCCGGGCAGCGACCATGTGGGGAGGCGTGGCTGGGTTGAGGGGCTGGGGGCAGCAGGCCCTGGAGCTGCAAGGCTTGGCAGGGGGTGGGGCCATGTGGGGAGGTGTGGCTGGGGGGGGGCTAGTGTCTGCAGGCCCTGGAGGCACAAGGCTGGGTGGGGGCCGTGTGGGGAGGTGCGTCTGGGGCGAGGGGCCGCAGGGGCGAGGCCGGGCGGGAGGCCGCGTGGGGAGGTGCAGCTGGGGCGAGGGGCCGCAGGGGGGAGGCCGGGCGGGGGGCCGCGTGGGGAGGTGCGGCTGGGGCGAGGGGCCGCAGGGGGGAGGCCGGGCGGGGGGCCGCGTGGGGAGGTGCGGCTGGGGCGAGGGGCCGCAGGGGGGAGGCCGGGCGAGGGGCCGCGTGGGGAGGTGCGGCTGGGGCGAGGGGCCGCAGGGGGGAGGCCGGGCGGGGGGCCGCGTGGGGAGGTGCGGCTGGGGCGAGGGGCCGCAGGGGGGAGGCCGGGCGGGGGGCCGCGTGGGGAGGTGCGGCTGGGGCGAGGGGCCGCAGGGGGGAGGCCGGGCGGGGGGCCGCGTGGGGAGGTGCGGCTGGGGCGAGGGGCAGCAGGGGGGAGGCCGGGCGGGGGGCCGCGTGGGGAGGTGCGGCTGGGGCGAGGGGCCGCAGGGGGGAGGCCGGGCGGGGGGCCGCGTGGGGAGGTGCGGCTGGGGCGAGGGGCCGCAGGGGGGAGGCCGGGCGGGGGGCCGCGTGGGGAGGTGCGGCTGGGGCGAGGGGCCGCAGGGGGGAGGCCGGGCGGGGGCCGCGTGGGGAGGTGCGGCTGGGGCGAGGGGCCGCAGGGGGGAGGCCGCGTGGGGAGGTGCGGCTGGGACGAGGGGCCGCAGGGGGGAGGCCGGGCGGGGGGCCGCGTGGGGAGGTGCGGCTGGGGCGAGGGGCCGCAGGGGGGAGGCCGCGTGGGGAGGTGCGGCTGGGGCGAGGGGCCGCAGGGGGGAGGCCGGGCGGGGAGGTGCGGCTGGGGCGAGGGGCCGCAGGGGGGAGGCCGGGCGGGGGGCCGCGTGGGGAGGTGCGGCTGGGGCGAGGGGCCGCAGGGGCGAGGCCGGGCGGGGGGGCCGCGTAGGGAGGTGCGGCTGGGGAGAGGGGCTGCGGGGGCGAGGCCGGGCGGCTGCTGGAGCCTCTCTGCCGTTCTGGCTGCTGCTCGCTCTACCCGCGCTGGCCTGGCTGCTCAGGGCAGCCCCTGCCGCCCTCCCCAGGCCCTGGAGCCGAACAGGGTCCCAGCAGCTGCTGGGCTCTAAGGCGCTTGGTGCCAAGGGAGCTGAGTGGCAGGGGCTGGACAGGCACCGGCCTCAGCCCCACAGGGAACATCATGGGGCGGGGGGAGCTGTGGCTGTTGGGGGAGGCACCACTGCCTGGGGGCAGACTTACAGTCCCCCCACTCAGCTAAGGGCCCCCCCGGCCCATGGAAAAAGACGGTTACTCACCTTTGTAACTGTTGTTCTTCGAGATGTGTTGCTCATATCCATTCCAGTTAGGTGAATCCCAAGCCTTACCTAGGCGGTGGGGTCGGAGTGAGAAACTGCAGAATGCAAGATTGCTGAGCCGAAGGCTGCATCGTCTCTGGATTGTTGCACCAGGGCATAATGGGAGGTAATGGTGTGTACCGAAGACCATGTAGCTGCTCGGCATATCTCCTGAATAGGCACTCGAGCTAAGAAGGCAGCCGACGAGGCCTGAGCCCTGGTCGAATGTGCAGTAATACGACCCGGAGAGGCACGAGCTAGATCGCAGCACGCCCGGATGCACGCTGTAACCCAGGACAAAATCCTCTGGGTAGAGACGGCCTGGCCTTTCATCCAGTCCGCCACTGCAACAAAGAGTTGGGGCATTTTGCAGAAGGGCCTCGTACAGTCAATATAGAAGGTGAGCGCCCTACGGACGTCAAGCGAATGTAACTTCTGCTCTGTACGTGATGCATGCGGTTTGGGGAAGAAGACCGGGAGGAGTATGTCCTGGTTGAGATGAAAGGCCGAGACTACTTTAGGGAGGAATGCCGGATGTGGGCGTAGCTGCATCTTGTCCTTGTGGAACACCGTGTATGGTGGGTCCACCATCAGAGCCCGAAGTTCAGAGACTCTCCTAGCTGATGTAATGGCTACAAGGAAGGCAGTCTTCCATGACAAATATAAGAGCGAGCAGGTTGCCAATGGCTCGAACGGGGGGGACGTAAGTTTCATTAGAACTAAATTGAGGTCCCAGGAAGGGGCGGGGCATCGCACAAGAGGAAATACACGCTCCAGGCCTTTGAGGAACCTCGAAACCATAGGGTGGGAGAAGACGGAGTAAACGCCTTCGCTGGGGTGGAAAGTAGAGACAGCTGCTAAGTGTACTCGCAAGGATGAGAGTGCGAGGCCCTGTTGTTTGAGATGCCAGAGGTAATCCAAAATAGTGGGGATGGAAACCTCCATAAGTGCAACATCCCACGTGTGACACCAGCAAGAAAACCGTTTCCACTTGGCTAAGTATGTAGACCGAGTAGAAGGTTTCCTGCTACCCAGGAGTATCCCTTGTACTGTGGCAGAGCAGCGTAATTCCGATCGGGTTAACCATGCAGGAGCCATGCCATCAAGTGGAGGGATTGCAGGTCTGGGTGGAGAAGCCTGCCGTGGTCCTGCGTTATCAGGTCCTGATGGAGGGGTAGGGGGATCGGGTTGGCTATCGAGTGGCCCAGTAACGTGGTGTACCAGTGTTGCTGGGGCCATGCAGGGGCTATCAAAATCAGTCGAGCCCTGTCCCTGCGAAGCTTTACGAGAACCCTGTGCACCATCGGGAAGGGTGGAAAGGCGTAAAGCAGGTGGTTCACCCAAGAGATTAGGAAGGCGTCCGGTATTGAGCCCGGGGCGAGACCCTGGAAGGAGCAGAACCTCTGACACTTCCGGTTGTTGCGGGAAGCGAATAGGTCTATGTGGGGAAAGCCCCACTTCTGGAAGATGGAATGTACAATGTCCGGGCGAAGCGACCACTCGTGGGCGAGAAAGGATCTGCTGAGATGGTCTGCCAGAGTATTCCGGACTCCTGGGAGGAAGGACGCTACAAGGTCTATAGAGTGGGCTATACAAAATTCCCACAATTAGATCGCCTCCTGACAAAGGGGGGAGGATCGAGTCCCGCCCTGCTTGTTGATGTAGTGCATTGCTGTTGTGTTGTCTGTAAGCACTAGAACACAATGGGCCTGGAGATGATGTTGGAACGTCTGGCAGGTGAGGCGGACTGCTCTCAGCTCCCGGAGGTTTATGTGCAAGGACAGCTCTTGAGCTGACCAGAGGCCTTGCATGCGGCGATGGCCTAGGTGTGCCCCCCAGCCAAGAGACGAGGCGTCCATTGTTAGGGACACTGAAGGTTGTCTCGGTTGGAACAGCATCCCTGCACACACCAGGGAAGGCGTTAGCCACCAGCTGAGGGAGCCTAAGATAGCTTGAGGAACAGTGACAACCATGTCTATGGAGTCCCTGCCTGGGCGGTAAATTGAGGCAAGCCAGGCTTGGAGGGGACGCAGGTGTAGTTTGGCGTGCTTGGTTACAAAAGTGCACGCAGCCATGTGATCGAGAAGGCTGAGGCAGGTACGGGCCGAGGTCGTCGGGAAAGTTTGAAGGCTTTCTGTGGCCGAGACTAGCGTCCGAAACCGGGGTAATGGAAGGCAGACTGTTGTGAGCTTGGAGTCTAGAATGGCCCCAATGAATTCTATTCTTTGAGTGGGCACTAGAGTAGACTTCTCTAGATTGATCATCAGGCCCAACCGCTCGAATAGGTTCGTGATGGTGGCTATATCCCTGGTGACTTGGGCCTCGGATGTCCTGCGAACCAGCCAGTCGTCTAGGTAAGGAAAGACGCTTAAGCACCGATGACGGAGAAAGGCGGCCACTACCACCATGCACTTTGTAAACACGCGCGGGGGGTGGAGAGGCCAAATGGAAGGACTGCAAATTGAAAATGCTGGTGGTGCACCATAAACCGTAGGTACCGTCTGTGCGGAGGGTAAATTGAGATGTGAAAGTATGCGTCCTTCATGTCGAGAGCAGCGTACCAGTCTCCGGGATCCAAGGATGGGATGATGGTCCCCAGTGACACCATGCAGAACTTCAACTTCTTCAGAAAGACGTTGAGACCGCGCAGGTCTAGGATGGGACAGAGACCTCCTTTTGCTTTGGGAATTAGGAAATATTGAGAATAAATCCCTTGCCCCTGAACTCCTCCGGCACCTCCTCTATAGCTCCGATTGAGAGGAGCGTACGAACCCCTTGCCAGAGAAATTGCTCGTGAGAGGGGTCCCTGAAGAGGGACTGGGAGGGTGGGAGGGAGGGAGGGGGCGAAAGAAATTGGAGGTGGTATCCAAATTCCACCGTGCGTAGGACCCAACGGTCTGAGGTTAATTGGGCCCATGCAGGGAGGAAGGAGAAAAGGCGGTTGGAAAACTGGAGAGGATCCTGGGGAAGGACTGGTGCTCTGCTCTCGGGCGCACCTTCAAAAGTTCGATTTTGGTCCCGCTGATGGTTTGGCAGGAGCGTTATTCTGGCCCCCTTGGGAACCCGACTGTCTCCTGCTGTTCCCGCGACCACGCCTCCTGCTAAAGTCTTGTCGTGGCCTGGGCGGGGGATAAGGGCGCTGAGGCTGGGTACGGAAGGACCGTCGTTGGGTTTGCGGAGTATGCATCCCACGGAAACGCATGATGATGCGATTGTCTTTGAGACTCTGGAGTCTAGGGTCTGTTTTCTCAGAGAAAAGGCCCTGTCCCTCAAACGGAAGGTCCTGAATAGTGTGTTGCTGTTCGGGAGGTAGACCTGAGACCTGCAACCACGATATTCTCCTCATTGTAATGCCCGAGGCCACGGTTCTGGAAGCCGAATCAGCAGCGTCGAGCGAGGCCCGCAGGGAAGTCTGTGCCACTTCCTTCCCTTCCTCCAGAAGGGCTTGGAATTCCGGGCAGGAGTCCTGTGGGACTAGTTCAGCAAACTTACCCACCGACTGCCAGGTGTTATAATTGTATCTGCTGAGTAGGGCCTGTTGGTTGGCCACTCGCAGTTGGAGGCCTCTGGCGGAGTAAACTTTACGCCCCAATAGATCCATCCTTCTAGCCTCCCGCGATTTTGGGGCAGGAGCTTGCTGGCCATGGCGCTCTCTCACATTTACAGATTGAACGACCAGAGAGCATGGAGGAGGATGGATATATAAATATTTGTACCCTTTAGAGGGTACCATGTATTTCCTTTCCATGCCTCTGGCCGCAGGAGGGATAGACGCCGGAGATTGCCAAATGGTGTCTGCTTTGGCTTGGACAGAACGGATGAATGGCAGAGCCACGCGAGTTGGTGCATCTGCCGACAATATGTCTATGACTGGGTTTTCCACCTCCGGGACCTACTCCACCTGGAGGTTGAATATTTAAGGCGACTCACCTTAGAAGGTCCTGGTGGGCTCGGAGGTCAATCGGGGGAGGGCCCGATGAGGTGGTACCAGCCACTGCCTCGTCTGGTGATGAGGACAGGCCCGGCACGACTGGATCATGCAATGACTCCTGTTCTTGAGGAACATCAGGGTCCGGGAACACCTGAGGATCCGGCACCAGAGCTGAGTCGTCTATACCCGCTGGAGGAGGGTGGCTAACAGTGGCCTCTGGTGCACGGTGTTCCGACGGGGCGGAACGAGATGGTACTGTAGGCTCGCCTTGGGCCTGATGATACGCCCAAGGCATCCAGAAGGACCACTGAGGCGCTTGTTACGTACCCTGAGCCTCCTGAAGGAGACGGCTCTGCGGTTCTGAGTCCCCATACATGGTGCTGTCAGCGTGTGAAGACTCAGATGGGTGCCGTGATGGCCATGGCGGAGCAGAGTGCACGTGAGGAGGGGCCCCGTGCGCAGGGTACCGTACGTCGTGCCGTGCTGGAGAGCGGTACCGGGAGTCGTACCAGTGCCGAGAGGTTGACCGGGACCTGCGACCAGCATGGTGCCGGGAAGTCGACCGGGATCGTGAAGCTCGGTGGTGAGAGTGGCTGCGGCGAGAACAGTGCAGGGAGCTGGACCGCCGTCTGGAGTACCGGTCCGGAGAGCGGGATCTTCAGTGGTGCCGCGAGTACGACCAGTACCGAGAAGGGGACCGGCACCGGGACTGCGAGTGGCGCCTGGACTAGGACCCGCGGCGAGATCGGGAGCGCTGGCGAGACCTCGACCTCGAGTGGTGCCTGCCTGCGGCGTCGATGGAAGGTGGCCTGACCAGGGCGGCTTCCCTGCTGACGCAATAACCCGCACCGGCAGTGCCGGGGGTTGAGGGAGGGTGGGCTCCATTAGAGCAATGAGTTCCCTCGCCGTCGAAAAGGTCTCTGGCGTGGTGGGAACGAGAAGCTCTACCGAGGCACGTGCCGGGGAGCTGTCACGCACCGGACTCGACGGCTCTTGCACGCCCGGAATCAACGGTGCCGAGATCGCCAGTGCCGCGGCAGTTGTTGGTGCTGGGCGACTTGGTCTTGGCTGATGCTCTGACTGCGGCGCAGGTATTGGAGCTGCAGGAGCCTTGGCCTTCTTGGCACGCAGGGAGAGGGAGCAGTGCCGGGCTGTCTTCTGTGCCGGTGACGGCTGGTGCCGGGGCATCTTGGCGGTGCCGGCGCTCTCCGGTGCTGACGAGGCACTTCTCCCCGGCGCGGACTGTGCGGCACTCGGTGCCGAGGCTGGAGGAGTGAGGGCCACCTCCATTAGGAGCTGCTTAAGGCGAAAGTCTCGCTCCTTTTTTGTCCGTGGCTTAAATGATTTGCAAATCCGGCACTTATCTGTGAGATGGGATTCCCCCAGGCACTTTAGGCAGGAGTCGTGGGGGTCTCCCATGGGCATCGGCCGGTGGGAGGCCGAGCACAGTTTGAAGTCCGGTGAACCAGGCATGGGCCTGGGCACCGGGAGAGGGGAAGGGGCTAATCCCCAACCCTCTAAATATATACACTAACTACGTTAACAAAGGTTAATAAAGTATAAACTACAACTATAACTATACAACTATATACACAATAAGTACTAGAACGGTGAACAGCTAGGGAAGTGGAGATCAGCTAAGCCGCGCTCCACTGTTCCAACGACAGACACGGGCGGTAAGAAGGAACTAGGAGCGGACAGGTCGGCAGGGGTATATATCCGGTGCCATAGCGGCGCCACGCCAGGGGGTGCCCCGCCGACCCACCACGTGTTGCTAGGCTAAAAATCTTCCGATGAACGTGCACGTGGAGCGCGCACACCTAATTGGAATGGATATGAGCAAGCACTTGAAGAAGAACAAGACGCTGTGGGCACCCGGCTACGGCCCAGCCCTGTGGATACTTCCATTAAGACAATGACGCGTGGCCAGCCTGGCTCCCCCCGAAACGTGGCCCAATGCCAGGCCGAGGCTGCTGAACGGAGTTGCCCGGGCCAAGCGCAGCGCCCAGCCTTACCTTGCATCTTAGCGGCAGCCACGACGTCGCCGGCAGACACGCTGGACACGTTGACCAGGTAGACAGGGCAGTGAGTCTGAGAGGGACAGGGTAGGTCTCAGCACCGGCTCAGCCTGCCCGGTCCAGGCGCCCCCAGCAAGTGCGCACCGCCCCCCGCATGCCCGCCCGGCTCACACCGAGGGCTCCAGGCCTTGGGCAGGTAAGAGCCCAGCTCACCTCTGCCCCTGCACCCCCCAGCAGAGCACAGCAATCCCTCGGGGCAGGGGCGCTGCCCGGGGAGCCATGCAGGGGGCACGCGGTGCTGGGAGCCGCCATGGCCCTGCGCCCACAGACCACATCACCAAGGGCTCCAGGGACGGACAGGCTGCGTCCAGGGGGCGACCGGGGGGCCGGGGCTCCAGGGACGGACAGGTCGTGTCCAGGGGGCAGCCTGGTGGCCGGGGCTCCAGGGACGGACAGGCCACTTCCAGGGGGCAGCCTGGGGTCTGGGGCTCCAGGGACGGACAGGCCACTTCCAGGGGGCGGCCAGGGGGCCGGGGCTCCAGGGACAGACAGGCCGCATCCAGGGGGCAGCCTGGGGTCTGGGGCTCCAGGGACGGACAGGCCACTTCCAGGGGGCGGTTGGGGGGGGCCGGGGCTCCTGGGATGGACAGGCCGCGTCCAGGGGCGGCCAGGGGGCCGGGGCTCCAGGGACAGACAGGCTGCTTCCAGGGGGCGGTCGGGGGTGGGCCGGGGCTCCTGGGATGGACAGGCCGCGTCCAGGGGCGTCCAGGGGGCCGGGGCTCCTGGGATGGACAGGCCGCGTCCAGGGGCGGCCAGGGGGCTGGGGCTCCAGGGACGGACAGGCCACGTCCTGGGGGCAGCCTGGGGGCCGGGGCTCCAGGGACAGACAGGCCGCGTCCAGGGGGCGGCCGGGGGGCTGGGGCTCCAGGGACAGACAGGCTGCGTCCAGGGGGTGGCCGGGGGGCCGGGGCTCCAGGGACAGACAGGCCGCGTCCAGGGGGCAGCCTGGGGGCTGGGGCTCCAGGGACAGACAGGCTGCTTCCAGGGGGCGGTCGGGGGTGGGCCGGGGCTCCTGGGATGGACAGGCCGCGTCCAGGGGCGGCCAGGGGGCTGGGGCTCCAGGGACGGACAGGCCACGTCCAGGGGGCAGCCTGGGGGCCGGGGCTCCAGGGACAGACAGGCCGCGTCCAGGGGGCGGCCGGGGGGCTGGGGCTCCAGGGACAGACAGGCTGCGTCCAGGGGGTGGCCGGGGGGCCGGGGCTCCAGGGATGGACAGGCCGCGTCCAGGGGGCTTGGGCTCTGATCGTGCCCAGCTCGAGAGCGCTCTGTGTGTGTGAGAGACTCGGGGCAGGGAGCTCTGGCCATGCCCAGCCTGGGGGCACTGGGGGCACTGTGTGTGTGCGTGTGTGTGTGTGTGTGTAGACTCAGGCGGGGGGGCTGGGGGCTCTGACCACGCCCAGCCTGGGGGCGCTGTGCGTGGGGTTTGAAAGACTCGGGCTGGGGGCTCTGACTATGCCCAGCTTGGGGGTGCTATGTGTGTGTGTGCATGACGAAGTGGGACTGTTCTTAATGTTTCCCCTGAATACTGTGTGGGTGCCTCAGTTCCTGGCTGACCCTCTGTCGCCTGGCAACTAATGGCCTGGGCCCTTCCCTCCTGCAAGGGGATGCTAAAGGTGTGGGAGAACAGAGGTCAGGTGACCTCCTGGCCCAGGAAAGGAACTCAGCAGAGGAGGAGAGGCTGGAGGGGTTTTCAGTTTGGGAGCTCAAACTCATAGACTTTAAGGTCAGAAGGGATCACTATGATCATCTAGTCTGACCTCCTGCACAATGCAGGCCACAGAATCTCACCCATCCACTTCTGTAACAAACCCCTAACCTATGTCTGAGTTATTGAAGTCCTCAAATTGTCGTTTAAAGACCTCAAGCTGCAGAGAATCCACCAGCAAGTGACCCATGCCCCACGCTGCAGGGGAAGGCGAAAAACCTCCAGGGCCTCTGCCAGTCTGCCCTGGAGGAAAATTCCTTCCCGACCCCAAATATGGCGATCAGCTAAACCCTGAGCATGTGGGCAAGACTCACCAGCCAGCACCCAGGAAAGAATTCTCTGTAGTAACTCAGATCCCACCCCATCTAACATCCCATCACCGACCACTGGGCGTACTTACCTGCTGATAATCAAAGATCAATTGGCAAATTAATTGCCAAAATTAGACTATCCCATCATACCATCCCCTCCATAAACTTATCAAGCTTAGTCTTGAAGCCAGGTATGTCTTTTGCCCCCACTACTCCCCTCGGAAGGCTGTTCCAGAACTTCACTCCTCTAATGGTTAGAAACCTTCGTCTAATTTCAAGTCTAAATTTCCTGATAGCCAGTTTATACCCATTTGTTCTTGTATCCACATTGATACTGAGCTTAAATAATTCCACTCCCTCCCTGATATTTATCCCTCTGATACATTTATAAAGAGCAATCATATCCCCCTTCAGCCTTCTTTTGTTAGGCTAAACAAGCCAAGCTCTTGGAGTCTCCTTTCATAAGGCAGGTTTTCCATTCCTCCGATCATCCTAGTAGCCCTTCTCTGTACCTGATCCAGTTTGAATTCATCCTTCTTAAACATGGGAGACCAGAACTGCATACAATATTCCAGATGAGGTCTCAGCAGTGCCTTGTGCAATGGTACTAACACCTCCTTATCTCTGCTGGAAATACCTCGCCTGATGCATTCCAAGACCGCATTAGCTTTTTTAACGGCCATATCACATTGGCGGCTCACAGTCATCCTGTGATTAACCAATACTCCGAGGTCCTTCTCCTCCTCTGTTACTTCCAACTGATGCCTCCCCAGCTTATAACGATAATTCTTGTTATTAATCCCTAAACCCATGACCTTTGCACTTTTCACTATTAAATTTCATCCTATTACTATTACTCCAGTTTACAAGGTCATCCAGATCTTCCTGTATGATATCCCGGTCCTTCTCTGTATTGGCAATACCTCCCAGCTTCATGTCATCTGCAAACTTTATTAGCACGTTCCCACTTTTTGTGCCAAGGTCAGTCATAAAAAGATTAAATAAGATTGGTCCCAAAACCGATCCCTGACGAACTCCACTAGTAACCTCCTTCCACCCTGACAGTTCACCTTTCAGTACGACCCATTGTAGTCTCTCCTTTAACCAGTTCCTTATCCACCTTTCAATTTTCATATTGATCCCCATCTGGCTGGGGACGAGGAGTGAGGGCAGATGTGGGGGTCTGCCTCACTGGGCCCCAGAATGGACCCGGCCGAGGGGTCCGGTTCTCTGTACCTACAAGCTCTGTTTTAGACCGTGTTCCTGTCATCAAATAAACCTCTGTTTTACTGGCTGGCTGAGAGTCACGTCTGACTGCAAAGTGGGGGTGCAGGATCCTGTGGTTTCCCCAGGACCCTGCCTGGGCGGACTCACTGTGGGAAGCGCACGGAGGGGCAGAGGATGCTGAATGCTCCAAGGAGAGACCCAGGAGGTGAAGCCGTGTGAGCTTCTTGCCCTGAAAAAGTCTGCTCCAAGGGAGAGGAGGCTCCCCAAACTCCTGCCTGGCTTGGTGGGGAGCAGTTCCAGAGCATCGCCCGGGAACTCCGTGACAGTGCGCGCGCATGTGGGGAGACTCGGGCGGGCGGCTGGGGACTCTGACCATGCCCAGCCTGGGGGCGCTGTGTGTGCATGTGTCAGGTCCTGGGGCAGCTGGGGGCACTCACTCGGTTGGCGATGGTGATCACACGGTGCGTGGCTTCAGCCTCCAGCTGGGGACAGAAAAGTTGGTGACACTCTTCTAAGTGCAGACCACCCCGACAGCCCCACCTCTGGGGGATCTGCATGGCCCCTCGTCCAGAGAACCCTGCACTGTGGCTCCCAGTGCAAGGTGTGGGGTAGGGCCTGGAGACCATTCCCCCAAAGCTGGTCCCGGAGCTTGGTGTGATGGGGAATCGCCCCTCTCTCGTGAGGAGCCTACACAGCCCCTTGTCGGTGCAGTTCCCAAACAAACAGCCTGTCCCACGGCCGGAGGGCCTGGCTTCCTGCTCAGCCCCCAGCAAAGGAGGCAGCAGCCCGCAGGGCTGGGCTCACCCGAGGGCGAGTGTTCAGCGGACAGGCAGGCTAGATGCCTGCCCAGCCAGGCGATGGCTGGACCGTGGAGCTGCTGGAGGGATCCAGAAGCTCAGTGCCCAGCTGAGCGCTCACCCCCAGGGCAGGGAGGGGCAGGGCAGTTTGTAGGGCAGGGACAGAGCACAAGGGTGGGAAGGCAAAGGAGCAGGATGGCCATTCCCGCCGGCTGCTGGGAGGGGGCTGGGGCAGCCAATGCTCCCCACCATGTGGCTGGGAGGGGGGCTGGGGTGGAGAACCCCCTGGCCAGCGCTCACTGAGCCGTGCTGCAGCTCATGGACGTAGCTCATCCAGGCACAGGAGGGGTGGGCCGCCAGGGCCCGCTACCAGAAGTGGTGTGGCTGGAACGGTACCACATGGGGCCACGTTAGCTGGAGCGTCCCAGGCCGTGGGGAGCCTGCGCTCGGGTGGCCTTTGGGCTAGCGCGCCGGCACACTCCATGGCAGTGCCCAGCGGGAGCTGAGCGCTGAGGGGTGGCTGGGAGAGCGGAGAGCTGCCAGCAAACCCAGAAGGGCTGGTCTAGCCAGGATGGGGCCCCAGGGGGAGCAATGGGAACCCCTAGCTAAGGGTCCTGCCTGCTGCCTCCCACAGAGAGGGCAGGGGAGCCCAGATCAGGCCTCACCTCCTCCGGTCGGCTGATCTCGATTCCCTCTGGTCCCGTGATGCCCAAATCCAGCGCCTCCTTCGCACCCTGGGTGGGAACAGGAGGTTAGTGAGAAGGGCCCAGGCCAGTCTGAGTGGGCACAGGCTGCCTTGAACCACAGCCCCCACCCCCACCCCAACAATGTCCTACCTGGCCCCACAGGCAGCCTGGGCTGCTTTCAGACAATGGGGGGCTGGCTGGGAGCTGGCTCCCCTATGCCTGGCAGGACTGTTATGGGCAGCCCCATGCTAGCTGGGCTCTCCACCACATTCATCTGGTCCCTGGGCTGCCCGGCTCTCCAACGTCCCTGCTGCACGGCTTCCTCGCGCAGGGGACCCGTCCCTGGGTGAAGGGCTCTGCCTGTCCCAGGTACATTTCTCAGCACAAGCTCATCAAGAGCCCCCAGCTCTCCAGCCCCAGTCCTCGGCGGCATCTGCCCCGGCGCAGCCCACGTATGCTCACCTCTGCCACCAGCTCCCCGTTCTCAGCGTGCACCCGGGCAATGGCGCCAATGTCCCTGCAGGCGAGGAAGACTTGGTAGAGCTCGCTGTCCCGCAGCATGTACACGTCCTTGTAGGTCATGAACATCTGAAAGGAGTTCACCCCCTTCTCCCGCACCAGGCTCTCCATCTCCGACTTCACCTGCCGGGTGAAGGACAGGCATGGCCAGGCCAGCGCCTGTGCCGTGGGGCTGGGCACGCTCCCACAGGACTGGGCCCCACATGCAGAGCATAACCCATCCCTCCACATGCCCCCTAGCAAGATCAAATGTGCCACCAGGCTAGGGGGGCCAGACACTGGCCGTGCCCGGGCCCAGCGCCGGCAGCAAGCTGCTCCAGCAGCTGCCACAGGAGGACCTAGGGTGTGCGGGAGAGCCAGTCGTACGCAGACTGGCACACAGACAAACCAACCAACTCAGGCCCAGCGCCAGCAGCAAGCCGCTCCAGCAGCTGTCACAGGAGGACATCGGGCAGTGGTTCACAACCAGGGCCTGGGGTCCCCTAGGGGGCCTCGAGCAGGTTTCATGGGGGCCTCCAAGCAGGGCCAGCATTAGATTCGCTGGGGCCCAGGGCAGAAAGCTGAAGCCCAGGGCCCTGAGCCCCCCTACCTGGGGCTGAAGCTGAAGCCTGAGCAACGTAGCTTCATGGGGGCCACTGTGGCATGGGGCCCCAGGCAACTGCCCTGTTTGCTACCCCCTAATGCCAGCCCTGGGTTTTATATACAGAAAACCAGCTGTTGTGGCACAGGGGGGCCGTGGAGTTTTTATAGCATGTTAGGGAGGCCTCAGAAAGAAAAAGGTTGAGAACCTCTGAGCTAGGGCATGTCAGCGCGGGCTCCGGCCTGGGCGGGGAAGCAGGAGCCCTGGCCTTGTGATCGCAAGTGCAGAACTGCTGGGGCCCTGAGCAGCAGCCCAGGGGACAGGCCTGCCCCCCGAGAACCCTATGCTCCCATGCTGGGGGAGCTGCGGCTGGGGCACCCCCAGCTGGGGCTGGCATATCGGCAATGCCCGTGAGCACTGTGCCAGCTACCTAGGGGCAGAGAGGGAGGCGCAGTGACAGAGCAGCTGAGAGCTATGGCTGGAGAAGGTCCTAAACAGGAAGGCCCAGCGCTGGGGCAGCCCTGGCATGCAGCCTGCTCTGGGGCAGAGGAAAACAGACTGCACCTCAAACCCAGCTCATGCAAAGGCCCATGGGAGATCCAGCAGCCACCCAGCACAGAGGGGCAGACGAAGGACTGGGAATCTGGGGCTGGAGGGAGCTGGCGAAGGCCAGGCTGCAGCCTGGCAGCACCAACATGTGGGCGCATGGTTCTACCTCAGGTCCAGGGCTCACTGGGTCACTCCATGCTGGGCATTCCCAGACTCCACTGATGCCAGGAGCACACGGGGCCTGCGGTCAGCGTCCTGCCGCCTGTGCTGGGGCCAGCAGGGTGTGGAGGGCACAGCCCACGTCCACTTGCGACGCTGGGGCCAGCTGAGCAGCCCATGGCTGCTGCGTTAGCGGCTGCTGCTGGGTGAGGTTAGCAGCGGGTACAGACAGCTCAGAGCAGAGCCGGGGCTGGAGGAGGGGCAGGGGGCGCATACAAAACAACCCACACAGCAGGCTGGTCAGGGCGGCAGGCAGCACTGGCTCCAGCAGCTGTTCTCCTCGCTCAGTGCCTCACTTGCTCATACACCTTGGCACACCCTCCCACGGGGTCTGGGACTCCCCAGCCGGCCCCCTGCACACCCTCCCCCAGTGGCATCGGGGGCACAGCAGCCCCCTTGCTGTTAGGCAGGGTCCTGGCGGAGGAGCTGCTCACCTTGGGACTGCCAGGGGGTCGCTCTGGCCCTGGGACACGTGCCACAGCTCAGGCCTGGGCTGTCCCAGCTTGTGGCCACCCATGAACCAGCCTCTGTCCAAATGCATTGGCCCATCCAGAAGTTATCCCCAGCCCAGCTCTGCAGAGCCAGCAGCCACTGCCACAGTGCCCGTCCCCAGCGGGGGATCTCGGTGGGGCAGTCGCGAGGCAGCCGGGGTCCCGTGCCAACTGGAGGAAAGAACTCAGCCGTTTGGAGTAAGCCCCTGGGCATGTTTTCAGGGTTCCTGTCACTGTGAACGGCTGGCCAGGAGCTGCCAGTGCAATGCAGACAGTAACAGGGATGGGACAGAAGGGGAGGTGCAGGCATGCAGCACAAGCCCCTGCAGCCTGGCCACTGGCCCCTCCCCAGCCCAAGCGCCAGGGTCCCTGCTTACCTTCGGGGCCCACCAGGTGATGCCCATGTGCAGGGCGTAGTCACAGCAGACCTTGGGGTCGGCCAGGCTCCGGCACTTCTCGTAGGCGTCCAGGAGGGAGGTCTCCCTGTCAGGCAGCACGTGGCCAATGACCATGGTCGTCCCTCCGACCAGAGCAGCCTGTGGGGGACAGGAGAAGGGCTTCTGAGTCACGCTGGTCAGAGCGGCAGGGCGTTTAACATTGGGCTGAGCAATGGGCATTGTCCTGCCCTCGGCAAACCCGCTTGGGCCCCAGGTCGCAGCCTGTGGCTCTGTGGGGCTTGTTTGATCACCTGCTCACCCCAATCCGGGCACTGCTCTGGGGAGAGGCAGTGCGAAGGTGCTCAGACACCCAGGTGATGGGCATGGGGTCAATGGCCAGACAGGAGGGAAGGAAAAACGAGTTTTTTCAAGGACCTACAGTAAGTGGCTCTGGGTTGTTCTGTCTTGTCCTATGAATCTAGGCACATCTATGGCCCCCAGCACTGCAGTACCTGAGCATCGCTCAGTCTGCAATGTCCTTCTCCTCACAGCCCCTGTGCGGCAGGGTAGGGCAGGGCCTGGACAGCTGGGGATTGAATCCTGCTCTCCTGAGTTATAGGCTAGTGCCTTACCCAGGAGTGGGTCTGTCTCTGCAACGCAGCAGGGGGTTCTGGCTAGTCAGCCCAGCGAGGGGCCAGCCTGCTGCACCCATTTCAGCCAGGACAGGGCCAAGCAAGCTGGAGCAGGCCACAGGCACTGGCTGAAGCCCAGGCAGAGTGGGGAACACTGCTCCCCCCCCCCCACACACACACAAGCATGGCCAGGCCAGGAGGTGTCATCTGGCTGGCTCCCTGCACAGCTAGAGGTAGGGGCTGCAAAGATGGCCCGAGAGCAGCTGGACTCCCTGTCATAACCATACAGCTAAGGGTACCATAAAATCCCTCCTTTACCTGTAAGGGGTTAAGAAACTCAAATAACCTGTTTGGCACCTGACCAAAAGGACCAATAAGGGAAGAAGATCCTTTCAAATCTGTGGGGGGAGGTTTCTGTGCTCTCTTTCTTTGTGTCCTCTCTCGGACAGAGTGGGACCAGGGCAGGAAAAAACATCTCCTAAAACCCTACCTGAAATAAGCATCCAAGCTTACAAAAATAGTAAGTAATAGCAAGGAAACGTGTTAGGTTATCTTTTGTTTTAGCTTGTGAATTTTCCCTATACTAAGAGGGAGGTTTATTCCTGTTTTTTTGTAACTTTGAAGTTTTGCCTAGAGGGGAATCCTCTGTGTTTTAAATCTTATTACCCTGTAAAATTACCTTCCATCCTGATTTTACAGAGGTGCTTCTTTTACTTGTTTCTTTATAATAAAGTTGAAGGAAAAGACCCAGGTAGGGGCCATAGAATTGTGGAGGTGAATGCGTGGCTACGCAGGTGGTGTCGGAGAGAAGGCTTTGGATTCTTCGACCATGGGATGCTGTTCCAAGGAGTGCTAGGCAGAGACGGGCTCCACCTAACGAAGAGAGGGAAGAGCATCTCCGCAAGCAGGCTGGCTAACCTAGTGAGGAGGGCTTTAAACTAGGTTCACTGGCGGAAGGAGACCAAAGCCCTGAGGTAAGTGGGGAAATGGGATACTGGGAGGAAGCACGAGCAGGAGAGTGCAAGAGTGGAGGCCTCATGATTCATAATGAGAAAGCAGGGCAATCGGCTAGTTATCTTAGGTGCCTGTACATGAATGCAAGAAGCCTGGGAAACAAACAGGAAGAACTGGCAGTCCTGGCACAGTCAAGGAACTATGATGTGATTGGAATAACTGAGACTTGGTTGGGTAACTCACATGACTGGAGTACTGTCCTGGATGGGTATGAACGGTTCAGGAAGGACAGGCACGGGCGAAAAGGTGGAGGAGTTGCACTGTATGTAAAACAGCAGTATGATTATTCAGAGCTCCAGTATGGAACTGCAGAAAAGCCTGCGGAGAGTCTTTGGGTTAAAGTTTAGAGGTCAGAGCAACAAGGGTGATGTCATGGTGGGCATGTGCTATAGACCTCCAGACCAGGGGGATGAGGTGGATGAGGCTTTCTTCAGACAACTAACAGAAGTTTCCAGATTGCAGATCCTGGTTCTCATGCAGGACTTCAATCACCCTGATATCTGCTGGGAGAGCAATGCAGCGGTGCACAGACAATCCGGGAAGTTTTTGGAGAGTGCTGGGGACAACTTCCTGGTGCAAGTGCTGGAGGAACGAACTAGGGGCTGTGTTCCTCTTGACCTGCTGCTCACAAACAGAGAAGAGTTAGTAGAGGAAGTAGAAGTGGGTGGCAACCTGGGCAGCAGTGACCATGAGATGGTTGAGTTCAGGATCCTGACAACAGGAAGAAAGGAGAGCAGCAGAAAACGGAATTCAGAAAAGCAGACTGACTCCCTCAGGGAACTGATGGGCAGGATCCCCTGGGAGGCTAATATGAGGGGGCAAGGAGTCCAGGAGGGCTGGCTGTATTTTTAAAAAGCCTTATTGAGGGCAGAGGAACAAGCCAACCCGATGTGCAGAAATAATAGCAAATATGGCAGGTTTAACAATGAAATCTTTAGTGAGCATAAGCACAAAAAGGAAGCTTACAAGAAGTGGAAACTTGGACAGATGACTAGGGAGGAGTATAAAAATATTGCTTGAGCATGCAGGGGTGTAATCAGGAAGGCCAAGGCACAATTGGATTTGCACCTAGCAAGGGATGTGAAGAGTAACAAGAAGGGTTTCTACAGGTATGTTAGCAACAAGAAGACAGCCAGGGGAAGTGTGGGACCCTTACTGAATGGGGGAGACAACAGTGACAGGTGATGTGGAAAAAGCTGAAGTACTCAATGCTTTTTTTGCCTCAGTCTTCACAGACAAGTGCAGCTCCCAGACTGCTGCACTGGGCAGCACAGTGTGGGGAGGAGGTGAGCAGCCCTCAGTGCTGAAAGGCCAGGTTAAGGAGTATTTAGAAAAGCTGGACATGCACAAGTCCATGGGGCCAGATGCACTTCATCCGAGGGTGCTGAGGGAGTTGGTTGATGTGATTGCAGAGCCATTGGCCATAATCTTTGAAACTCGTGGTGATTGGGGGAGGTCCCGGACGATTGGAAAAAGGCAAATATAATGCCTGGCTTTAAAAAAGGGAAAAAGGAGAATCCGGGGAACTACAGGCCAGTCAGCCTTATCTCAGTCCCTGGAAAAATCATGGAGCAGGTCCTCAAGGAATCAATTCTGAAGCACTTGGAGGAGAGGAAGGTGATCAGGAAGAGTCAACATGGATTCACCAAGGGCAAGTCATGTTTGACCAACCTGATTGCCTTCTATGATGAGATAACTGGCTCTGTGAATATGGGGGAAGCGGTGGACATGATGTATCTTGATTTTTGCAAAGGGTTTGATACGGTCTCCCACAGAATTCTTGCCAGCAAGTTAAAAAAGTATGGATTGAATGAATGGACTGTAAGGTGGATAGAAAGCTGGCTAGATCGTCAGGCTCAACGGGTAGTGATCAACAGCTCGATGTCTAGTTGGCAGCTGGTATCAAGCGGAGTGTCCCAGGGGTCGGTCCCGGGGCCAGTTTTGTTCAATGGCTTTTGTTCATTAATGATCTGAACAATGGGCTGGATTGCACCCTCGGCAAGTTCGCGGATGATACTAAGCTGCGGGGGAGAGTTAAATGCTGGAGGGTAGGGAGAGGGTCCAGAATGACCTAGACAGATTGCAGGACTGGGCCAAAAGAAACCTGATGAGGTTCAACAAGGACAAAGTGCAGAGTCCTGCACTTAGGATAGAAGAATCCCATGCACCGCTACAGGCTAGGGACCATCTGGCTAAGCAGCAGTTCTGCAGAAAAGGACCTGGGGATTACAGTGGACGAGAAGCTGGATATTAGTCAACAGTGTGCCCTTGTTGCCAAGGTTAACGGCATTTTGGGCTGTATTAGTAGGAGCACTGCCAGCAGATCGAGGGAAGTGATTATTCCCCTGTATTTGGCACTGGTGAGGCCACATCTTGAGTATTGCGTCCAGTCTTGGTCCCCTCACCACAAAAAGGATGTGGACAAATTGGAGAGAGTCCAGCGGAGGGCAACAAAAAGGATTAGGGGGCTGAGGCACATGACTTATGAGGAGAGGCTGAAAGAACTGGGCTTGTTTAGTCTGCAGAAGAGAAGAGTGAGGGAGGATTTGATAGTAGCCTTCTGTGACGTTATCGATATAAACTGGGACCATATAGAACATGAACTGGGACCATATAGAACATGGGTTGCAACCAAGGTCCTGTAGTGGCACCAAATCTTATGTAAATGGGGGTCATATAAGGTGTCCAAGACCAAGTTATGAGTTACTGATTATGATTATGCTGTCTGTATGTCTGTACCATTTTGTAGTTGAAGTTATGAATATTGGCTGTATACTGTCTATATTTCAAACTTGTGCTGTGTTACTGGGAGAGATCCCAGACAAGTGGGTGTTAGCTCTGCTTAGCCTGCTTGATGGCCCATTAAGGACCATCAGCTACACAACTGACCCATTGAGAGGAGGCAGATACGTCTTGTGACTCAGCAGGGTGTGCAGGAACTTGCCCATGTGACTGCAAACTCCATTTTGCTGTAATTTTTCACAGTAAGAACAAAGAAGTGTTCTTACACCTGGAAGTGCCTATATAAGGCTGATGCCTCATCTCCATCTTGTCTTCAATCCTGCTTCTGACCTCTGGAGGGACTTTGCTACAAGCTGAAGCTCTGCACAAAGGACTGAATGACCCATCCCAGTGGGGGATGTTCTCCAGAGACTTGATTTGAACCTGCAGTTTACTCCATCACTGCTACAAGCCTGAACTAAGAACTTTGCCATTACTGTATGGAATTGATTCCATTTAACCAATTCTAGCTCTCATCTCTACCTTTTTCCCTTTATGAATAAACCTTTAGATTTTAGATTCTAAAGGATTGGCAACAGCATGATTTGTGAGTAAGATCTAATGTGTATATTGACCTGGGTCTGGGGCTTGGCCCTTTGGGATCGAGAGAACCTTTTCTTTTACTGGGGTGTTGGTTTTCATAACCATTCATCCCCAGGACGAGTGGGACTGGTGGTGACACTGGGAGACTGGGAGTGTCTAAGGAAATTGCTTGTGTGACTTGTGGTTAGCCAGTGGGGTGAAACCGAAGTCATTTTTGTCTGGCTGGTTTGGTTTGCCTTAGAGGTGGGAAAACCCCAGCCTAGGGCTGTAACTGCCCTGTTTGAGCAATTGGTCCTGAATTGGCACTCTCAGCTGGGTCCCGCCAGAACCGCATCGTCACACCTTCAACTACCCGAAGGGAGGTTCTCCAAAGAGGATGGAGCTCAGCTGTTCTGAGTGGTGGCAGATGACAGAAGAAGGAGCAATGGTCTCAAGTTGCACTGGGGGAGGTTTAGGTTGGATATTAGGAAACACTTTTTCACTAGGAGCGTGGTGAAGCTCTGGAATGGGTTCTCTAGGGAGGTGATGGAGTCTCCTTCGTTAGAAGTTTTTAAGGTCAGGTTTGACAAAGCCCTGGCTGGGATGATTTAGTTGAGGATTGGTCCTGCATTGAGCAGGGGGTCGGACTAGATGACTTTCTGAGGTCTCTTCCAATCCTGATATTCTATGACAAACCTGCTCCCAGCTGCTAAGAGGCCCAGTGGGCCACGGAGTAAGCCTTCCACAGGAACTGGGAGCCGCCAGACCTGTCGGCCACGTGTGCCCAGCTAGCAGAAGCCCACACGCACGGCACAGGCAGTTTGTGCTCCAGCAGCACCAGGGAAGTCACGGGGAGGGGAGGGAGTGAACCCCCAGACAGTTTCCCATTGCCACTCCCAGGAAGTGCCAGGCCTAAGTCCTGTGCAAAACACCCTGAACGTGTGCGCACATGCACACATACAGAGACACCCTCACACATCTCAGCAGCCCCAATGCACAGGCACCGAGCCCCCCACCTCCCTGGTATCCAACACCAGCCTCATCCTGCTAGTCTACAAACCCCCCACCAGCAGCACCCTCCCCCAAGCCTGCAGGCAGTGCACTACACGTCACCACCTGAAGGAAGCCCCCCGGTTCACAGGCCAGAACCCTGCCTAGCCAGCTCAGCCTGGCCCAGAGCCGCTCGGGCTCTGGTGGCTGGCAGGCTGGGGAGGGAGCCCAGAGGAGGCCCTGCCACCAGCTCCCTCTCCTGCCCAGGGCGCTCTGCTGCTTGTCACGGGGGCAGGGGGAAAGGGGACCAGTCCATGTAGGGCTTTCAGGTCAGAACCAAGTCTGTCACCTCCCCGGGGATGGCAGCTGGGGCAGTTCCGGGGCACCAGTACCAGGCGCTGCTCATGATGCTCCACAGCCGGCTGGAGCTTCAGCTTGCCAATGGATTTGCCTGCCCTCGCCCTGTCCAGAGGGAGGCAGGCTAGCTTGGAGCCCCGGCTCAGGGTGACGGACACACCCCACTGGGCGGGTGCACATGGAAAGAGCCCTCTTGCCCTGCAGCCGGGGCGGGGGACCTCACCATGCCCCCGCTGGGAGGGAGCAATGAAGGGCCCCTGCCTGCCCCCGCCCCACACAGCACCATTGTGGGGCTCTGCTCCAAACCCCACCACAGTCTGGCCAGCGTGCCCAGCAGCCCGACTGCGAATGGCGTCACTGCAGGTCAGTCAAGGCTGGAGATGGTGGAGGGACTTTGGAACCGGCCAAACCAGGGGAACAGGCACCAGATGGGAAGAGGGAAGCCAGTGCTGCCAAATACAGAGTCATGCCCACCGGAGGGGACCCTGGGAACAGCTCAGCCACCTTCCTGGGTCCCACCTGCCACATGGGGAGGGCCGGGGAACCTCAGGCCCTGCATGGTTGCTGGAGCAGCGAACAGGTGCCAGGCAGGGCATGGACCAGGAACAACATTGGAACAGGCCCAAAGCGCTGCCCGGCTCCCACCCCAAGGACTGAGGAATACACACACACACACACCCCATCTGCTCAGAGAGAAGGGGCTGCACCCTGCCTCCCCGTGCCATGTGTGCTCCCTACAGCCCCACCCTGCTGCCACCCTGTGCCTGAGCCACGGCCCCAAGCAGTGCGGGGGCAGCGGGGGGCAGAGCAGCAGGGGCCTGGCTCCCTGCCCATCTCCTCCCAGATGGCTCCCTGCAACTTATTCCTCTTGGGCAGGCGGACGATTCACCAGGGCAGGCCCCCGCCTGGGTCTGTCTGCCAGCTAGTGCCAGACCCCGTGGGTCACCGCATGCCTCCCTCCTTGTGCATCACTCCCTGCCCCCCAGCACCATTCCCACACCCTCGGCTTCTGTCTGGGTCGACATGTCCCAAGGCCTCTGCATGCCCGGGATCCCCCTGCAGCCACAGCGGAGCAGCCCCCTACTCCCCAGTGACATCAGAGACCCCTCATGTCTGCTCCTCCCAGCCTCAGCCTCGCAGTGTTGTATGCGGGGATCCTCCTCCACTGACTAGCAGCACTGCCCCACCCCCAGCCAGGCTGCACGGACACCAGCTGAGACAGACAGCCCCAGGGGCCAGGAACAGGGACTACAGGCCCCCCGAGCCTTCCCCAAGCCCAGCAGGGCTGTGCCTCTGCTCAGCTGTAGCAGGCAGGTGAGCCGAGTGCCATGTCGATTCGGCAGGGTGGGCAGTGAGTTCCTGATGAGTGTGCCTGGAAGACCCACCCTGCCCTGGGGCTTAGCAGGGGGACAGGCCCTATCGCTTTCTGAGGCTCCCACCCCACGGGAAATGCCCAGGGAGGCAGGGCTAGAACCAACGTAAGGACCCGCATCCGAACTGAGGGGCACTGGCAGAGCTGGGAGGGAACCCAGGAAGGGCATAGCAGGTGTCCGTTAGCCCTATGCCCATTAGCTGTGGCACCCATTAGCCTGATGCCCTGGTGCCCGTTAGTGCCTGGCACCCATTAGCCCAATGCCTTGTTCCCTATTAGCCCGGCACCTTGGCACCTGTTAGCCCACACCCCTGGTGCCCAGTACCCGTTTGGTCAAGTGTCTGCTAGCCCGATGCCCTGGCACCTGATACCCATTAGCCCATCCCCTGGTGCTTAGGGGAACAGCACATGGGGGGACTGTCTGGGGCCTGTCCTGTGGGCACAGCAGGAGGCTTTGCATGCATGTGTGATGGGCTGGGGGAAAATCCTGCCCAGCCCACTCCTCACCCATAGCTCAGCTCCCAAACGCCTAGCTGTGTCCTCGCCCAGCCCTGCACTAATCCCCAAAGCTCCCTGGCTGATCCTGAGCTGCTTGGCTGGCGCTGATAGGTCTCAGGGAGGCAGGAGAAAGAGATCAACCCAGGGCACCACTCAGCCAAGGGACAGCGGGGGTCTGAGCTGCAATCCCTTGTTCCCAAGGTCCTCCCAGGGTGCTGGGGCGCCCTGCGGGTGGAAAGGGCCACCTCTCATATGAGATGTTAGCTAAGGCTGCCTGCTCCTGGGTAGCTCGCTCACCCTTGGCAGGCTGTGCTGCACTGGGCCCCAGGCACGTTCCACCCATGCAGCTCTCCCGCCTCCCTGTGTCCCTCCACAGGTCCAACAAGATCTGCCGTCTTCCACCTCCCGTAAGGTGGGAAGCGCCCAACGGCGAGGTGTGTTGGGAACCGCTGCCAAGGTCCAGTCCCCCAGCGCCTGCATTTCAGCAGCACGTGAACACTACAGCATTGTAGTGCAGGGACCCTCGCAGAGCCCAGGCCAGTGCCACTTTGTCCAGGCCCCCTGCTTGGGCCATTGAATGGGGCCTGGCAGTCCTACACCAGCACATGCCCTACTACCCCAGTTCCAAGTCTCCATCCTGCCCTCCCGCTATTAATGGAGTCCCGCGCTCTTGCAGCTGGCCCTAGATGATGCACTGACAGCTGAATTCACAGGGACCAGCCTACTGCCTGGGAGGACAAGCCCAGCTCTGCTGACTTCAATGGAGCTACCCCAATTCCAGCAGCTGAAGCTCTGGCACCTAGCTGCCTTCAGTGCTCCCAACACACCTGCTCGTTCTGAGCAAGCTGCCTGTCCCAGCCTCGTCTCCTCCCATTAGCCCATGCAGTGACGTCATACAAATGACATCATCAGTTCCTTAGCAATAGTTTGACATCATTAGGATTCCAGGCAGGAGAAACGGGGCGCAAGGGCCCTGACAATCACCGCTCCCAGCCCAGGGCTGGGTGGGGCCAGCTGGGACACCGGGGCCAGGGAAATGGGTTAGCCTTGGCCCACTCCGGGAACTCCCTCGGGCTGCACTGCAGCTGGCAGCCCTGCTCCATTTCAGCACCGCCGGGAGCAGAGAGCTCCCCTGGCCAGCACTCCCAGAGCCAGGCTCTGCCTGGAGAGGTAGGGGGAGACTGGGCCAGGCTCGCAGGCAGCTGCAGAAGAGCACACCAAGCGTGCAGCAAGGTGGCACAAGGTCCCAGGCCGCAGCTATGAACCCAGGGGACCGGGCTGGATTGCCACAGCCACGCTGCAATCGGAGCTAGTACCTGCCTGTGCAGGGAATGACCCCTGGCAGCAGCCTGTGGCAGGGCAGGAGAGGGGCTCCACCCCCAAGGCACACAGCCCCACAGAGAGGAAGGGGCAGATGGCAGGAGCAGGCAAAGCCATTCACAGGTCTCCCTGGCTAGTCCGTTACTGATCTGGATTTAAACTCCCCCTCTCCCCCCGAGTGTGCATGTGAGTAAGGGACAGGGGGAGGGAACCTTGGCCACACCGTCAGGGAAGGGGCATTCTCATAGGTAGGGACCCACCTCCCTGACTTGGCAGCAGCTGGCAGGAAAGTCATTCTCCGGGGGACAGGGGGAGTGCTGGATTTCAACCCCCCTCAGCGTCTCCTCCAGTTCCTGCAGGCCGAGGTGCTAGCAGCCCCAACCCCAGCTCACAGCTCTCCTGCTGCTGCTGTGCCTGCTAAGTCCTTAATCTGGACTAATTTGGGGTCTGCTCCTTCTCATCCCTTTGCAGCTGCGCGGCAGGGACTCTGGTGGCACATGTATCCCACCCCCGCAAGGAGCCAGCCCAGCCCGGAGGGAAGAGCCCTGCCTGCGTAACAACAGCTCAGAGTGCTTAGCTGAGCTCTGCCTGGCCCCAGGCTAAGGGAAGCTCAGCTCCCCACCCATAGGGGGCTGGGGACAGGGACACAGGGTTCCGGTATCTGAGCCATGTCAGAACCCATCACCCACCCCTCAAACATGCTGGGGGGGGGGGCTGGCCTGAGGGCCACACCTGGGTATGGAAATTGTATGGCGGGCCATGAATGCTCACGAAATGGGGGTTGGGGGTGGGAGGGGGCTCTGGGCTAGGGCAGGGAGATGGATGAGGGCTCCAGCCAGGAGTGGGGGCTCTGGGATGTGGGAGGGTGCTCCAGGCTGGGACTGAGGGGGTTGGAGGGCAGGAGGGGGATCAGGGCTGGGGCATAGGGAGTGATGGTGGCTCAGGGGTGCAGGCTCCTGGCGGTGCTTACCTCAAGTGCCTCTCGTAAGCAGCGGCATGTCCCCCCTCCAGCTCCTCTGCGAAAGCACAGCCAGGCGGCTCTGCTGCGAACTGCTGCCCCCATTAGCCACAGTTCCTGGCCAATGGGAGCTGCAGGGTGGCGCTTGGGGGGGCAGTCTGAGGAGTGGAGCCCCTTGGCTGCCCCATGCATAGGAGGAGGAGGAGGGGGACATGCCGCTGCTTCTGGGAGCCATATGGAGCAGCCCCAGACCCCACTCCCCAGCGGGAGCTTGAGGGCCAGTTTAAGACAGCTGGTGGGCTGGATGCAGCCCGTAGTTTGCCCACCCCTGCTCTAGGGGGTGAGGCCTGCTGCCCTCCTCCCCTGCCCAGCTAGCTCACTGGCTGCCTCAGCTCTGCAACGACCGAGGGCAGGGCAGATGGGTACTGGCAGGGCTGGAAGAACAAGGGGCTATGGATCAGGCTTGAGAGACAGCAGCACCGCATGGGGCAGAGGGGGGGCTGCCTGGGCCTGGCATTAGGGCTCCTGCACTCAGGCCCCAGCACATGCGCCTTTAGGACAGGACATGAATGCTACAGGCCACTAAGCCAGGTGCATGTCATCACAGCTGTAGACGTCTCAGCAGGACTCTGTACCACCAGCCCTGCATGAATCATCTGCACCTGAAAGGCACATTACTGTGAGCCTGGACCCCACCCCACCCCAGCACAAGCCGCAGGGCTGGGGCCTGGGGAAAGGGGCTGAGCTGTGAGATCCTGGCCAGAAGCTGCACTAGGGGCTGGCAGCTCCCCTGTCCTAGCCCTGGTGCTGCCCACCTGGCAGAGGGCAGGCTCCCTGCTCTGGGGCAGACATCCCAAGCCAGCCGCTACGCAGGATCTGCAGCACACAGCCTGCGATGTGACACACACTCATTGTGTTGAGCACAAAGCAGCCTGGCCCCAGATGCACGGTTACTATGGCGAGGGGCTGGTGCAGACAGACTGCAGCAGGCGGAGGCCCCGGTTGATCCGAGGGGACCCCTCTCTGGGTCCCTCCCCCAGCAGCAGCCCGGCCAGCACAAAGGGCAGCAGGCAAGGCAGGTACAGGGGAGAGGCGCAAACCCCGAGAAGGGGTCCAAGGTGCCTGACTCCTGCATGCTGCCCCGCCCAGCAGCAGTACCAAGCCAGCCACTGTTCCCGCTCTGCTCCCACAGCAGGAGGGGCTGCAGCCCTGCCCTTGGCCCAAGCTCCCCACCAGAGCCAGGGCAGGGAGGTGCCTGTAGACGGGCTCTTTGTTGCTCAGCCTCCAAGGACTTGAGGCATTCAGCCGCCCAGCAAGCCAGCAGAAGCACCACATGGGGGAGATGGGCAGCAGGACAGGCCGAGGAGGAACAAAGCAAACCAGCTGCAGGCACAACACACACTACCCAGCCACCAGACAAAGAGGCAGCTTTGCTCTGCACACATGGCGGGTGCAGCAGCCCCAGGGCAGGGAAGGGCAGGGCCTCTGGCCCCACCTCTGCCCACTTGCTTTGCCCCAAGTCGCACTAGATGGGTCCCAGCCTAGGCAGCGCCCTATTGAGCCTTTCCCCCTGGAGCCGAGTTCAGCTTTAACGCAGCAGGGCCTGGGCGAGCGAGCCGGTTACCCCACTGGGCAGCAGTCCACGCTTCTACCGGCACTGCGCCCCTGGATCAAGGGGCAGCAGCAGAAATGGGATGTGGGGGACACAAGACTAGGAACAGGGCCAGCTCAGGGCAGGGCAGGGGAGTGACTCGGGCTCCAGCCCCTCCCTTCCCATTACGTACCAGCTGCCAGGTCCCTCCAGCCCAGCCAGGCTACACCGAAAGGCCGGCCCCAGCCCCCACCCCATGGAACCAGAGCTCGGGTCACAAACGGGGCAGTACCCCCACGGGCAGCCCCTCAGGCCCAGCTGCCCACAGGGTCGGTTCTGCTGAGCTCCGAGCTGCCAGTTCAGTGAAGCTTGAGCCTAGGGGCTGGGAGGGGGAAGCAGCCAGTGCAAACCAGAGCAGAAGAAGGGGAGCCGAGGGCTGGGAGGGAGGCCTTGTGCTCCAGGCTGCGTTTGCAGTCCCTGGGCAGCAGAAGCACCAGAGTTCCCTGTGCCCAGCCCCCTGCAGCGGCAGCCCGTGCTTTGCTGCCAGAGGAGCTTAGTTACTGGGCACAGGTGCAGCAGGCCCATCACAGGGAGCAATTGGCACCAGGCTCTGCCGTCATGGAGTCCCCAGGCGATGCTCTGGAACTGCTCCCCACTAAGCCAGGCAGGACTCTGGGGAGCCTCCTCTCCCTTGGAGCAGACTTGTTCAGGGCAAGAAGCTCACACGGCTTCACCTCCTGGGTCTCTCCTTGGAGCATTCAGCATCCTCTGCCCCTCCGTGCACTTCCCACAGCGAGCCCACCCAGCGGGGTCCTGGGGAAGCCACAGGGTCCTGCACCCCCACTTCGCAGTCAGACGTGACTCTCAGCCAGCCAGTAACACAGAGGTTTACTCGATGACAGGAACACGGTCTAACACAGAGCTTATTGATACAGCGAACCGGACCCCTCAGCTGGATCCATTCTGGGGGCAGTGAGCCTGACCCCCACATCTACACTTCACTCCTTGTCCCCAGCGAGCTCCAGATTAACAACCCCCTCCAGCCCCTTCTCTCTGCTCAGCCCTTTTCCCGGGCCAGGAGGTCACCTGATCCCTTTGTCTCCAACACCTTCAGCTGGCACCTTTGCAGGGGAGGGCCCAGGCCATCAGTTGCTAGGAGACAGAGGGTCAGGCATTTAGGTGCACTGGCCCTTTGCTCTGCCAGATACTTAAGAACTGCCATGGGGACACTGAGGCACCAAGAGAGTATTCAGAGAAAACATTAAGAACATTCCCAGTTCGTCACATCTGCGCCCCCCAGCAGATGTCTGTGCCGCAGCAGGGAGCAGAGGCTGCCTGGAGAGAGGTCTAGGACTCTCTAGGGACAGGGTCGCAGCACCGAGCTGCACCCTGAGCAGGGTAGGAGGTGGCAGACACCGCCCGGCTAACCAGGCTGCGCCAGCCCCTGCCCCACCCCTTCTGGGGACACCCAGCGCACGCTGGCACAAGCCAAGCGAGCAAGGGGCTCGTAGCTCCAGCCCCAGGCCCTGCAGAGCACCACCTCCTCCTCCCAGCACCAGCCCCACACCCTTTCCCTTCCTGCACCCACTGCTGCTTGCTGAGGGAGGCCCATCTGGCAGCCCCAGCAGGAAGAGCTTGCAGATAGCCCTGCTGAGCACAACCCTGCTTGCCAGGAGGCACCCACAGCCCAGGCAGGCAGGCAGACGGCTCCATGGCCGCTTGCAGGCGGAGAGCAGTGGCGAGGGCAGGCAGCTCGCAAAGCAGAGTTCCTGCCCCATTCAGCAGCCCTGCATGGGGGGGACGAGCTGGGGCCAGCCCCACTCCTGCTCTTGGCACATGCAGTCGCCGGGCCAGGGCACTTATGGACCTGACGAGTCCCGCTCAGAAGTACCAGGGTGAGGCTTTAGAGTCAGCGCCTCATTGAGATGAAGAGGGCAGTTCACACGCGCCGGCTGCAGGCCCCAGGCAGGTGTTATGCATCGTTAACCATCCCAACAGGCCCAGGCTCCTTTGCAGCTCATGGCTCTGGAATTAAAGCCTGAATTCTGCTGTGGGGTGGATGCAGATAAGACCTAATCTAACGGACAGGGAGAGACAGGGGCGTACCTTAGCTAGGCCGGACTGGGCTGTGACTCAACTGGGATATGAGAGTCTTCACTTCCCCTTCTCGGTGCTTGTGTAGTGTGGCTGTTACGCACCTGCCACATCCACCCCAGAGGTGGCTGCATTGTGGGGGGCGGGGGCATATCCTTTAGCTACCTCAGAGGGAGGAGGCAAGGCTGGTGAGACTGTGGCACTGTTACTACCTGTGGAGGATCCCAAGGTGCCTGGACGGAGACATCCTACAAACCAGAGAGCAGTTTCCCCTGCCTTGTATGATGGAAATGCCTGAAATCGAGGGGTGAATTCCAGCTCTCCCCACTCCAGGGCTGTGGTCCTGGCTGCAAAGGAGGCTGCCACCCAGCATTCCTGCACCAAGGGGCTGGAGCAGTACAGCAGGCTGGGCAGTTTTACCTTCCTGCTCCCTACAATGTGCGCAGGGCTGGGGAGGTGGATCCCAGCAACCCAGCTCTTTGCCAGTCCTCACCACTTCTCCAATTCCAACTGAGGCCAGAGCCAAGCCAAGGTTATCAAATCAGCCACCCTGCAAACGGGAGAGCAGCCGACACCCTGCAACTGGGGGGCGGGGGGGCAAGAGAGACTGGCCACGCAGCTGGAGGGCTCCAGTGAGCCACTCATACCTCGCCCGCTCGCAGTGCTGAGCTTTGTTATGAAACCCCAGGGTGAGCCTAAGAACTGGAGCCCTCCCAGCTGGGCCTGCTGGGTAGCAGCTGGGACCCCAGCGCAGAGATCACCTGTCTCTGCGGGCACATTGCCCCTCCAGGCGCCGCTGCCAGGCTGCAGAGATGTCAGACGCGTCTCTCCTATTGCTGCTGCCAGCCAAGACAGAACTGTCAGCTTGCCATGCCAGCCAGGAGAACAGCATGGGGCAGGCAGCACAGCAGAGGTAGGAGCAGGGCAGCGTGATGGCTTCCCTGGAGCCAAGAGAAAAGGAGAGACCTGCGCTCTGGGTTCTGATGCTGCGCCCATCTCCCTGGGCTGGAGAGTCGCTCACGCAAGCGGGGAAGAGGTGCGGCTCCTGCACCACCTCTGGAGAACATGCGGGTCGGATGGCTGAGCGTGGCCCCTAGCAGTTTGCCCATGATGCCCCTGCAAGCAGGCAGGCCAATGTCCAACAGTAGCAGGACCCTCCCAATGAGTCCTGGCCACTGGCTTGGAGCCAGCTCCCTGGAGACCAGCAGGCAGGGAGCCTGGAAGCAGCACACGAGCATGAACAGCCTCCGTTCCAGGAAAAGGCGGTTACTCACCTTTGTAACTGTTGTTCTTCGAGATGTGTTGCTCATATCCATTCCAAGTAGGTGTGTGCGCGCTGCGTGCACGTCCGTCGGAAGATTTTTACCCTAGCAACACTCGGTGGGTCAGCTGGGCGCCCCCTGGCATGGCACCGCTATGGCACTGAATATATACCCCTGCCGACCCGTCCGCTCCTCAGTTCCTTCTTGCCGGCTACTCCGACAGTGGGGAAGGAGGGCGGGTTTTGGAATGGATATGAGCAACACATCTCAAAGAGCAGTTAGTTACAAAGGTGAGTAACCGTCTTTTCTTCTTCGAGTGCTTGCTCATATCCATTCCAATTAGGTGAATCCCAAGCCTTACCTAGGCGGTGGGGTCGGAGTGAGATACTGCAGCGTGTAGAACCGCAGAGCCGAAGGCTGCGTCCTCTCTGGATTGTTGCACCAGGGCATAATGGGAAGTGAAGGTATGCACTGAAGACCATGTAGCTGCTCGACATATCTCCTGGATGGGAACTCGAGCTAGGAAGGCGGCTGAAGAGGCCTGAGCCCTGGTGGAATGGGCAGTAATATGCCCCGGAGAGGCATGAGTTAGGTCATAGCAAGTACGGATGCACGCTGTTACCCATGATGAAATTCTCTGAGAAGAGACGGGTAGGCCTTTCATCCGATCTGCCACTGCCAAAAAAAGTTGGGGCATTTTGCGGAAGGGTCTCATCCGGTCAATGTAGAAGGCGAGTGCCCTACGGATGTCGAGGGAATGCAACCGCTGTTCTCTATGAGATGTATGCTGTTTGGGAAAGAAGACCGGGACGAATATGTTCTGGTTGAGATGGAAGGCCGAGACTACTTTAGGGAGGAACACTGGATGGGGATGTAACTGCACCTTGTCTTTGTGGAACACCGTGTATGGTGGGTCCACCATCAGAGCCCGAAGCTCAGAGACTCTCCTAGCCGATGTGATGGCCACAAGGAAGGCTGTTTTCCATGACAAATACAGGAGCAAGCAGGTCGCCAATGGCTCGAATGGAGGAGTGGTAAGTCTTGTCAGGACCAAGTTGAGGTCCCAGGAAGGGGCAGGGCGTCGTACTAAGGGGTATAGATGCTCCAGGCCTTTGAGGAACCTCGAGACCATAGGGTGGGAGAAGACGGAGTAAGTACCTTCTCCGGGGTGGAAAGTAGAAATAGCCGCCAAGTGCACTCGCAATGATGAGGTAGTGAGGCCCTGCTGTTTAAGATACCAGAGGTAGTCCAATATAGTGGGAATGGGAACCTCCGTGGGTGTTACATTTAGTGTTTGACACCAGCAAGAAAATCGCTTCCACTTGGCCAAGTACGTAGACCGGGTGGAAGGTTTCCTGCTACCCAGGAGTATCCCTTGCACTGGGGTAAAGCAGCATAACTCCAACTGGGTTAACCATGCAGCAGCCACGCTGTGAGATGGAGGGATTGCAGGTCCGGGTGGTGAAGCCTGCTGTGGTCCTGCGTTATAAGATCCTGATGCGGGGGCAGAGGGATTGGGTTGGCTATCGAGTGGTCCAGCAATGTGGTGTACCAGTGCTGTCGGGGCCACGCAGGGGCGATCAGGATCAGGCGAACCCTGTCCCTGTGGAGCTTTAAGAGAACCCTGTGCACCAATGGGAAGAGTGGAAAGGCGTACAGCAGCTGGTCCTTCCATGAGATTAGGAAGGCGTCCGATATCAAGCCCGGGGCGAGACCTTGGAAGGAGCAGAACCTCTGGCACTTCCTGTTGTCGCGGGAAGCGAAGAGGTCTATGTGGGGAAAGCCCCACTTCTGGAAGATGGAGTGCAAAACGTCCGGGCGAAGCGACAACTCGTGAGACCGAAAAGATCTGCTGAGATGGTCTGCCAGGGTGTTCCGGACTCCCGGGAGGAACGATGCTACAAGGTTTATCGAGTGGGCTATGCAAAATTCCCACAATTGGATCGCCTCCTGACAAAGGGGGGAGGATCGAGTCCCGCCCTGCTTGTTTATGTAGTGCATGGCCGTTGTGTTGTTGGTAAGCACCTTTATGTGCAATGCTAGCTCTTGAGATGACCAGAGGCCTTGTGTGTGACGATGGTCTAGATGAGCCCCCCAGCCGAGAGACGACGCGTCTGTCGTTAGGGACACCGAGGGCTGCCTCGGATGGAACAGCAGTCCTGCACAAACCAGGGAGGGTGTCAGCCACCAGCTGAGGGAGTCTAAGATGCTCTGAGGAATGGTGACCACCATGTCTATGGTATCTCTGGCTGGACGGTACACTGAGGCGAGCCAGGTTTTAAGGGGACGCATGCGTAGTTTTGCGTGCTTGGTTACAAAGGTACATGCGGCCATGTGACCGAGGAGGCTCAGACAGGTGCAAGCCAAGGTCATCAGAAAGGTTTGGAGGCTTTTTATAACGGAGACTAGTGCCTGAAACCGGGGCAGTGGCAGGCAGGCTTTTGCGAGTTTGGAGTCCAGAATGGCCCCAATGAATTCTATTCTTTGAGTGGGCACGAGAGTAGACTTCTCTACATTGATCATCAGGCCCAGTCTCTCAAATAGGTCCGTGATGATGGCTACGTGCTGGGTGACCTGGGCCTCAGAGGTCCCTCGAATAAGCCAGTCATCTAGGTAAGGAAACACGTATTCGCTGACAACGGAGGAAGGTGGCCACTACCGCCATGCACTTTGTAAAGACACGAGGGGCCGTAGAGAGGCCAAACGGAAGGACCACAAATTGGAAATGTTGGCGGTGCACCGTAAACCGTAGGTACCGTCTGTGCGGGGGATAAATAGCGATATGGAAATATGCGTCCTTCATGTCGAGAGCATCGTACCAGTTTCCGGGATCCAAGGAAGGGATAATGGTCCCCAAGGATACCATGCAGAACTTCAACTTCTTTAAAAACATGTTGAGTCCTCGCAGGTCCAGGATGGGTCGAAGACCTCATTTTGCTTTGGGGATTAGAAAATATCGGGAGTAAAATCCCCTGCCCCTTAATTCCTCCGGTACCTCCTTTATAGCTCCAATCGAGAGGAGCATGCAAACTTCTTGCCAGAGGAATTGCTCGTGAGAGGGGTCCCTGAAGAGGGACGGGGAGGAGGGGTGGAGAGGGAGGGGGCAAAATAAATTGGAGGTGGTATCCAAATTCCATCGTGCGTAGGACCCAACGATCCGAGGTTAATTGGGACCACGCAGGGAGGAAGGAGGAAAGGCGGTTGGAAAACTGAAGGGGATCCTGGGGAAGGACTGGTGCTCTGCTCTCGGGCGCACCTTCAAAAGTTCGCTTTCGGGCCCGTCGCTGGTTTGGCGGGACCGGTATTGTGTCTGCCTTGGGACCCAGATTGTCGTCTGTGGTTCCCGCAACCGCGCCTTCTGCCAAAGTCTTGTCGCAGTCTGGGCAGGGGGTAAGGGCGCTGAGGTTGGCTACGGAAGGACCTCCGTTGGGTTTGTGGGGTGTGCATCCCAAGGGAACGCATGATCACCCGATTGTCCTTAAGACTCTGTAGCCTGGGGTCCGTTTTCTGGGAGAAAAGGCCCTGGCCTTCAAACGGCAGGTCCTGGATGGTGCGTTGCAGTTCAAGAGGAAGACCTGACACTTGCAGCCACGAGATCCTCCTCATCGTAATTCCCGAGGCCACGGTTCTGGCTGCCGAATCCACAGCGTCGAGGGAGGCCTGCGGGGACGTCTGCGCCACTTTCTTTCCTTCCTCGAGAAGGGCTTGGAATTCCTGGCGGGAGTCTGGTGGGACCAGCTCAGTGAACTTACCCACTGACTGCCAGGTGTTATAGTTATATCTGCTGAGCAGGGCCTGTTGGTTCGCCACCCTGAGTTGGAGGCCCCCTGCAGAGTAGACTTTACGTCCCAACAGGTCCATCCGTCTAGCCTCCCGCGATTCTGGGGTGGGGGCTTGCTGGCCATGGCGCTCTCGCTCATTGACGGATTGAACCACCAGGGAGCATGGAGGAGGGTGGGTATATAGGTATTCGTACCCTTTGGAGGGTACCATATACTTTCTTTCCATCCCTCTGGCCGTAGGAGGGATAGACGCCGGGGATTGCCAGATTGTGTCCGCTTTGGCTTGGATAGAGCATATAAACGGCAAAGCTACGCGGGTTGGGGCATCCGCCGACAGTATGTCTATCACCGGGTCCTCAACCTCAGGGACCTCCTCCGCCTGGAGATTGATATTTACGGTGACTCGCCTCAGAAGGTCCTGGTGAGCTTGGAGGTCGATAGGGGGTGGGCCCGATGAGGATGTACCGGCCACTGCCTCATTGGGTGAAGAGGAGGACGACAGACCCAGTACCAGTGGTTCCTGTAGGGACTCTTGGTCCGGAGGCACATCAGGGTCCGGGAGGACCTGAGGGTCCGGTGCCTGAGGAGAGTGATCTGTACCTGCTGGAGGGGGGCAGCTAACAGTGGCCTCCGGTGCGCGATGTTCTGACGGGGCGGAACGTGATTAGCTAAGGGTTAATGTCTCTTTCACCTGGAACATCTGACCAGAGGACCAATCAGGAAACAAGACTTTTTCAAATCTGGGTGGAGGGAAGTTTGTGTGTGAGTCCTTTGTTCTTTGGTCTTCTGCCTGTACGCTCTCTTGGCTATGAGAGGATTTCTATCTCCTGCCTTTCTAATCTTCTGTTTCCCAGTTGTAAGTACAAAAGATCAGATAGTGATTTATATGGTTTTTTTGTATTTACACGTGTGTAGTTGCTGGAATGTGTTAAATTGTATTCTTTTTGAATAAGGCTGTTTATTCATATTTCTTTTAAGCAATTGACCCTGTATTTGTTACCTTAATACAGAGAGACCATTTTTATGTATTTTTTCTTTCTTTTTGTATAAAGCTTTCTTTTTAAGACCTGTTGGAGTTTTTCTTTAGTGGGGAACTCCAGGGAATTGAGTCTGTGCTCACCAGGGAATTGGTGGGAGGAAGAAGTCAGGGGGAAATCTGGGTGCGTTAGATTTACTAGCCTGACTTTGCATACCCTCTAGGTGAAGAGGGAAGTACTTCTGTTTCCAGGACTGGAAATAGAGAGGGTGGAATCCCTCTGTTTAGATTCACGGAGCTTGCTTCTGTATATCTCTCCAGGAACACCTGGAGGGGGAAAGGGAAAAGGTTTATTTCCCTTTGTTGTGAGACTCAAGGGATTTGGGTCTTGGGGTCCCCAGGGAAGGTTTTTGGGGGGACCAGAGTGCCCCAAAACACTAATTTTTTGGGTGGTGGCAGCTTTAGCAGGTCCAAGCTGGTAACTAAGCTTGGAGGTTTTCATGCTAACCCCCATATTTTGGATGCTAAGCTCCAAATCTGGGACTAGGTTATGACAGTACCTGCTGGAGGGGGGCAGCTAACAGTGGCCTCCGGTGCGTGATGTTCTGACGGGGCAGAACGTGATGGTACCATGGGCTCGCCTTGGGCCTGGTGATATGCCCAAGGCATCCAAAAGGACCACTGATGAGGATCTTGGTCTGGACCTTGAGCCTCATGGAGAACCCGGCTGTGTGTCTCTGAATCGGGATAGGCGGCACTATCAGCGTGCGATGACTCAGATGCGTGCCTCGATGGCCATGGCGGAGCGGAGGCTGTTTAAGGGTAAGCCCTGTCTCTAGTGTACCGTATTTTGTGCCACACCGGAGAGCGGTACCGGGATCCGTACAGGTACCGAGAGCGTAATCGGGACCTGCAACCGGCGCGGTGCCGGGAGGTCGACCAGGATCTTGACGCCCTATGATGAGAGCGGCTGCGGTGTGAATGGTGCCGGGAGCTGGACCAGTGCCTGGAGTATCGGTCTGGTGAGCGGGATCTCGAGTGGTGCCGCGAGTGCGACCGGTACCGAGGAGGAGATCAGTTCTGGGACTGCGAGCGGCGCCTGGATCTGGAGCGATGGCGAGATCGAGAGCGCTGACGGGACCTCGATCTTGAGTGCTGTCTGCCCGAGGTGCCGATGGAAGGCAGTCTTACCATGGACGGCTTGCCTGTCGATTGAATAACCCGCACCAGCGGTACCGGGGGTTGAGACAGAGCGGGCTCCATTAAGGCAATAAGTTCCCTCGCCGTAGCAAATGTCTCTGGCGTAGTGGGAACGAGAAGCTCTACCGAGGCATGTGCCGGGGAGCTGTCATGCACTGGACTCGACGGCTCTTGCACTGCCGGAATCAACGGTGCAGAGATTGTCGGTGCCGCGGCAGTTAGTAGTGCCGGGCGGCTCGACTTAGATTGTTGCTCAGACTGCAGTGCAGATAGTGGGGCCGCAGGAGCTTTAAGCTTCTTGGCACACGGGGAGAGGGAGCGGTGCCAGGCCGGTTTCTGTGCCGGTGACAGTTGGTGCCGAGCTGTCTTCGCGGTGCCGGCGCTCTCCAGTGCCGATGAGGCGCTTCTCCCCGGCGCGGACTGTCCGGCAGCCGGTGCCGAAGGTGGAGGAGTGAGGGCTGCCTCCATTAGGAGCTGCTTAAGGCGAAAGTCCCGCTCCTTTTTCGTCCGCGGCTTGAACGATTTGCAGATCCGGCACTTGTCTGCAAGGTGGGATTCTCCCAAGCACTTGAGGCAGGAGTCTTGGGGGTCTCCCGTGGGCATCGGCCGGCGGCAGGCAGAGCACAGTTTGAAACCCAGTGAGCCAGGCATGGGCCTGGGCACTGGGAGAGGGAAAGGGCTAATCCCTGACCCTCTGAACTATATACACTAACTACGTTTACAAAAATCTATTAACTAGAACTACAGAGAATAAATTATATACACAATAAGTATTAGAATGAGTGAAAAGCTAGGGAGGTGGAGATCAGCTAAGCTGCGCTCCACTGTTCCAACGACAGACACGGGCGGTAAGAAGGAACTGAAGAGCAGACGAGTCGGCAGGGGTATATATTCAGTGCCATAGCGGCGCCACGCCAGGGGGCGCCCAGCCGACCCACCGAGTGTTGCTAGGGTAAAAATCTTCCGATGGACGTGCACGCGGCGCGCACACACCTACTTGGAATGGATATGAGCAACACATCTCGAAGAAGAACATCCATACCTGCCCTTCCCACCACAGGCTCCTCAGGGCACTGCCTTCCAGTAGGGGGAGGGGGACTGGGGGCTTGCTGGGAGGAGGTGTCCAGTCACAGGTCCACGAAGCCACGAGCGGCCGTTCCCCACGCAGGGAGCGGCCTCGGCACTGTGGCTGTCCTCCTGCCCTCTGAGACAGAGTCCATGCCCGGCCAGCTAAAGGAGGATTTCTAGGCTCCACTAGAGGAGAGGCTAATCTGCTGAGAACAGCTTCCTGTGTCTGGGCATTTCAGTTAAACCTGGCCAAGAAGTCGAAGGGCCAGCACTGCTGCCCTAATGAGTCAAGCAGCCAGGCCCTGCCTAGAGATGGTCCATGGCGCAATGACGTCTCTCCATTCAGCTCCCGCCCGCAGAAGGCGCCCTCGGAGCACGGCCCGAGTTACAGACTGTGCACGAGGTTCAATTCAAGGAATTCAGCCCATTAACCACCAGATGAGAACCGTGAGCCCCAGGGATGGCAGATCCCAATGGGAATACCGTGCCTGGACCGACACAACACAGTATTCCCATTGGGATTCCCTTCTTATAGCCACTGTGGGAAGACAGGACACTGGTCTAGATGGATCTTTGGTCTGACTCAGGATGGCCGCTCTCAGGTTCTTATCCAGCTGCCCGGGAACTGCTAAGTCCCGTCTTCAGCGCCTACTCATTGCTCCTGGGACTCGGCGAGAACATTCGTGCTCCCTTGAGACAGACTGCATGGTGTGAGTGATCAGTCAGTTGTGCTGGGCAAATCTGCACTGCTTGGCACATGCCCACGTTAGAGAGAAACGTGCACCCCCTTCCCTAGTGCAGAGCGTGACACGTTCCTTGGGCCTGAGCCGTGCTCTGAGCTGAGGAGGGGGGGATCCATGGTGCCAAACAGTGCAGGCCCCCAATTCCCATGCTGTAGTCAAATGAAGCTTCAAGCCAGATGCCACAATACAGTGCCACAGGCAGGCACCTGCTTGGCCACGCTCCCTCCCAGCGCAAGAGCGGGCGCCTGGAGTGGGCATGCCATGTCCCCGCAGCATGGCGCGTCTACTCGGGGCCAGTGCAAGAGACGCGATTCTCCCGCAGCGTCGCGCTTTGGTACATGGTGCTTGACGAGGTCAGTGCGACTGCTGAGCTCCTGGGCCCAGAAGCCATTGCTGGATGCACAGACGCCAACATTCCAACATGCCAGGCAGTGCTTGACACACAGCTCTGCCCCAGGCCCCACCCCTACCCTCAGCACCTCCTGCACACCGTGTACCAGCTGATCGCGGTGGGTGTGAGCTGAGAGGAGGCGCTGATTGGCCGGGCCTGCAGGCAGACAAGAGGCACTGGGGGTGGGAGGGAGGAGTTAATAGGGGAGCTGCCGGTGAGTGCTCAGAACCCACCATCTTTCCCCCAGCCCCAGAGCACCCACGCAGTCAGTGCCAATGCCTGGACAACTCCTTGTAGTTGGCCTTGTCAGACCCGCTCTGCTCCCTCCTGCCAGGGCAAACAACTCAGGAAGCCTGGCCACCAAGCCGCATGAGCAGAGCTTGCTCCCGTCTCCTGGCTGGGGTAGGAACAGGCCACTGGAGCAAATGCCTACAGGGCTGAGGAGCAGCTGCCATCCCTGAGCACACACGAGGAGGCAGGCCCGGGAAAGCAGGGCAGGGGAGCCGGCTGCACAGACCCAGCAGCCTGGACGTTCCCCAGTATGGCCAAAGGGGACCCCACAGCAAACCAAACTGCAGGCTTCCATGCAGCAAGCGCAAGATCCACCCACTGGTACAGATGGGTCTGGAGGGAGCAGGCCCAGAGGAGCCTGTCGCTGTCCCCAGACACACTCCCCCAGCAGGGATGTAGGGTTTCGGTTAGAGCCAGGTACAGCCGCACTACGGCTGCTCTTTGCAAAGCCTGGAAATCACACACACAGAACTGGGTCGGGCTGGTGACTACCCAGGATGGGGACAGAGCGAGCAGCTGCACATGGGCACCCCTCAAGGAAAGGATGCTGCCCAGCAAGGTAAGAATTGCTATCCCACAGGGCTCTGCCCGCCCCAGGAGAATGCTCTCACCCTACTAACTGCTTCGCTGAGACCCTCCCTCCTCCCAGTTAGCCTAAGAAGCCTCCATCCGACCAGCGGTGACTCCAAGATGTTGGGGCAGAGAATCAGCTGAACCCGAGCTCTCAGCAAGACGCTGTGGCCAAAAGTGCTAGTGCGACCTGAGAAAGCAGGAGCAGAGCGGTTCTTTTACCTCTATTTGGCACTGGTGCGACCGCTGCTGGAATCCTGTGTCCAGCTCCGGTGCCCACAATTCAAGAAGGATGCTGCTAAATTGGGGAGGGGTCCGAGAAGAGCCACGAGAATGATTAAAGGGTTAGAAAACCTGCCTGATAGTGATAAGCTATTTTGACTGAACTTGGGGTCTAACAAGGTGTAACCGGCCCTTTCCTCGGCCCCCCTTGCTGAAGCTCTTTGCTGTCCCAATACAGCACAATGAGCCTCTTCTTGATGCAGCACCCATGGCTTTTATTCACACAAAGTTCCCATCACCAGTGATACTATTTACAGAGCTTTACAGGTCTTACTGTCTCCTCTTTTACCAGGAGTCTACCCCAACCTGGAGACCGTCCTTTCTCTGGCCATTCCCCCCATTCTCTGGCTGTTAGCCAGCCTTTATGGCCTGTCAACCTGCAGGCCCACAGGTGCAGCCAGTTCCAGAGGCCAGGCACCAGACTTCTCCCCAGCCCCAATCTATTTCCCCTGATTGGGGCTGGCTGAGCAGGGGCTAATTAGGTGCCCTTGCAGCAGCACCCTGCTACACAAGGGTTCGGGGTGGGGGGACTTGGTTACAGAACCTACAGGGGGAAGGAATGTTTAGTAATGGGCTTGTCAGGCTGGCAGAGGAAGGGGTAACTCGAGCCAAGGCCTGGCAGCTGAAGCCAGACAGATCCAGATTGGCAGTAAGGAGTAAGTTATTAACAGGGAGAGGAAGTAACCAGTGGAACAATTTCCCAAGGGCCATGGTGGATTCCCCATCATTGACCGTGTTTCAGTCAAGCCCAGATGTTTTTCCAGAAGATCTGCTCTGGATCCGTCAGGAAGCCCTCTGGGCTGTGCTATCCAGGGGGTCGGAAAGGATGAGCACAATGGTCTACGAATCACCTGAGCCAGAGCTAAGCTGCTGCCTTGAATGAAAGGCCTTTCACCTTCATCCCCCAGCAGCAACCCACGGGGACCCAGGTCAGGTTCCTCGCCCCACCTGCCCAGGGAGGAAGGCACATGCCAGGCCCACTCTCCAGAGGCATCACTAACCCACCGGGCCGCAGGTACCTTGGTGCCGTGGTAGAAGTCGTCCACACAGGTGGCGTTCATGAAGGTTTGGTGGAAGTGAGTGCTGGTGTCGATGCCGCCTGGGATCACCAGCTTCCCGGTGGCGTCGATGACCTTGGCCCCTCCCGGGATCATGAGCTCCCGGCCCACTTGCTGGATGATGCCATTCTCAATGTAGACATCAGCCTCCAGGGTGCAGTCGTCATTCACCACCTTCCCCCCCTTGATGAGGATCCGCATCGTGGCCGAGTTGGCAAGCATGGCTCTGAAAGGGGAGACAGCAGGTTAGGGTAAGCCACCCACAGGACCCTGCAGCCCCCCGCCATGCCACTGCCTGCTTGGCACCACTAGAGCTGGGGGGAGTCAGGAGTCCCATTTTCCTGCCCTGCAGCACCTACAGGAACCCCCACCCCAGCCTGGCCAGACCCACTACTTCCATCCCCAGCAGCTAGCGAGATGGCTGGCACTCAGGTGAGACCTGGTGTGACGAAGTGGGAATGTTCATGTTTTCTCTGAATACTGTATGGGTGCCTCAGTTTCCCCCATGCAGTTCTTAAGTATCTAGGTGGTGGGAGAAGGGGGTGTGATTGTTGCAGAGCCCTAGAGGGCAGATGTGATGCTGGCTGGACAGAAAATGGCCAACAGTCTGTCTCCTGGCAACTAATGACCTGATCCCCTCCTCTACAAAGGTGCCAGCTGAAGGTGTTGGAGAACAAAGATCAGGTGACCTCCTGGCCCGGGAAAGGGACAAAGCCCAGAGGAGGAGGGGCTGGAGGATGAGTCAGTTTGCAGCTGGCTGGGGACGAGGAGTGAATTGCAGACGTGGGGATTTGGCTCACTGCCCCTCAAAATGGACCCAGCTGAGGGGTCCCGTTCGCTGTACCTACAAGCTCTGTTTTGGACCGTGTTCCTGTCATCTAATAAACCTCTGTTTTACTGGCTGGCTGAGCATCAACATCTGACTGTGAAGTGGGGGTGCAGGACCCTCTGGCTTCCCCAGGACCCGGCCTGGGTGGACTCGCTGTGGGAAGCGCACGGAGGGGCAGAGGATGCTGAATGCTCCAAGGTCAGACCCAGGAGGTGAAGCCGTGTGAGCTTCCTGCCCTGCAGACAGTCTGCTCCGAGGGAGGAGAGGCTCCCCACAGCCCTGCCTGGCTTTGTATGGAGCAGTTCCAGAGCATCATCCAGGGACTCCATGACAACTGGTCACTGCAGCGATGGACAACTAACCGCCTAGCCCAGAGGGGGTCTACTTCCCCCCCACAGCCGCAGCAGCTGGAGGAACAGAGGGCAGGTGGAAGGAGCCTGGGAGAGAGACGTGGCGTCAAGCGGCCATGTGTCAGAAGGGGGGCAGCTGGACAGATTCGGGAAGGGTGAGCTTCAGGGGCTGGTGGATTTTTGTATTGACTGAGGGGGCAGAGCTTTGGAGGGAGCCCTTGTTAGCACTGTCCCAGCATGATGCCAGGAACAAGGGCAATGCAGGGTCCCTGCAAAGAGCTACTCTGTCCTGGGGCTGGAAGGGAAAGAACGTAGCGCAGCTGCAGCCCTGAAGGAGCTGTTAGCCGCCACCTCCCTCCCTCCAGCAGCGCACTCAGGGCCAGCCTGGGCTGTTCGGGGAGGAGTGTGTGTGTGTGTCTCAGATACCTGGCCCCATAGGAGTGCCCATGCCCTGCCCCATGGAGCTTTGCTGGCTTTGACCATGGGGGCAGCCTCTCCTCTGCTGCCATGGACACAGCACGAGGGGCTTGTGACCCAGGCAGCACTTCAGGCGAGCAGGTGCTCACTGCCCAGCACGAGCTGGGGATGCCAGTGGCTGCCAGGAGCCAGGGAGAGACCACAGCGGGGACTGAGCGAGGCAGGCATGGCTGCATCTCCCCACGGCTTAGCAGGGTGTGGGTGCAGAAGGCCTGGCTGGACTCTCACACCAGGCCAAATGCACACTGCTCACAGTAACGGTGGAGCCCCTGGCAAGTAGGGGGAACACTGGCATCAGGCCTGTGCCAGCCCGTGACTCCCACTGGCCCACCCCTGGCTCACGGGGACATTCTGTAATGGTGTGCAGAGGGCAGAAGGGTTGGGTAGGGCAGGGTGCCCATCCCTTTAATAGCAGATGCTCTGGGAGCCCGTTAGTCTCCCATGGGCGCACTCAGCCAGAGCAAGCGGGTGCTGGGGCTCTCAGTGGGAAAGGCACTGTGCAGGCTAAGCCAGCCTTCGGGCCTGATGGGGGGAGGGGAGCATGGGGCCCAGGCTGGCAGGGATTACCCAGGAGGTGCCGAACACCCGCCAGCCCCTGGTGTATGTAAACAGCAGATTATCCCAAGGCAAACCTAGAAGATCAGCAGGCTGTGACCATCACAGGGGCCACATCAGAACAAAGCCCTCAGAGGAGGACAAGAAGAGGGTAGAAGCAGGCCAGAAGCTGCCCCCGGACCCCCCTTCCAGGTAGTCATTTGCTCCCCAGCTGGGCGCATGCTCGGGTTTCCAAGCTGCATGCAGTGCCAGATCCTGGGCTCTAGGCACATGAGCGGCCTCATTCTCTTGGTGTTCAGACACCTGGCGCTCAGGCCCAACTGGAGGGGCAGAGAGCAGCCACACAACCCTGGAGACAGGTGCAGGAAGTCCAAGAGGGGTATGGTTGGAAAGCCTGCTGGATGCCATCCCACACTCTTGAGTGTCCCAAGCCTCTGTTTGCTAGAAGCTGGGAGCAGACGATGGGGCTGGATCACTCCGTTGTCTTGCTCTGTTCATTCCCTCCAGGGCACCTGGCATTGGCCGCTGTCGGAAGACAGGACACTGGGCTAGATGGACCATTGGTCTGCCCCAGCATGGCCATTCTTATATTAAATCATTCCTACAGCAGATCTCTTAGAAAAACTTCTAGTCTTACCAGTGCTGGAGAACCTGCCATGGCCCTTGGGAAATGGTTAATTTTTCTCACTGTTAAACACTTAGGCCTTATTTCCAGTCTGAATTTGTCTCGCTTCAAACTTCAGCCCCCTGACTGGGGTTAGACCTTCCTCTTCTGGACTGAGGAGCCCAGTATTAAATATTTGTTCCCTACAGTAATACTTTTAGACATGGATCAAGTCACCCCTTAACCTTCTCTTTGTCAGGCTAAATAGACTGAACACCTTGAGTCTGCCATTATGAAGCAGGTTTTCTAATCACGTGGCTCTTCTCTGACCTGTCTCCAATTTATTCATGTCCTCCTTGAATTGTGGGCACCAGAACTGGACACGGGAGTCCAGCAGTGGTCACGCCAGTACCACGCAGAGGTAAAATAACCTTTCAACTCCTACTCAAGATTCCCGTTTATGCAGCACAAGATGGGATGTCTTTTAGCCACAGCATCACGCTGGGAGCTCCTGTTCAGCTGATTATCTATCACAACCCCCAAAACTTTTTGAAGAGTCCCTGCTGCCCAGGGTCTAGGCCCCCAGCCTGTAAGTATGGTCTGCACTCTTTGCTCCTGGATGTACACATTTACATGTAGCCATGCGAAAAGGCATTTTGTTTATTTGTGCCCAATTTACCAAGTGATCCACAACTCTCTGTATCAGATCTGTCCTCGTCGCTATTTATCGCATCCCAATGTTTGTGTCATCAGCAAATCAGTGATGAGTTTATATTTTCTTCCAGATCATTGATAAGGTGTTAAATAGACTAGGGCCTAGAACTGATCTTTGCGGGTGGAAACACCCACTTGATGACAATTCCCCATTTATAATTACATTTTGAGACCTAACAGTTAGCCAGTTTTTAATTCAACTTTTCATTTTACTCAGGACAGCCCTGTGGCCCCTGGACTATCTGTGCCAGCACCCAACCCAGCAGCTCCCTGGCCTCTGGGCTCTGCCCCAAGGCAGGCAAGTAGTGCTAACACCCATGGAGAACCTCATCCCCCCTAGTCCCACCTTGCACTGAGCTCCTGCTGCGTGCTAGGAGTCCACAGCCCAGGCACTGAGCAGAGACAAGCCAGAGGGTGGGACCCGCGTGGCAGGAGCCCACTCTGTTCACTAGGGTGGCAGCAAAGGCCATAGGGGCCCTTGGAGACAGAGCAGCCACTTGTATCCAGTTCACTAAACATCACGCACTGTCCCCATGCTGCTTCCTCCTGCCAGGGCTGTGGAACAGAACTGGCAGCAGCTGCCTGTCTAGCCTGCACCTGGGGAAATTGTAAAAGCAAATGCAGACTGAAGGGGAGGGCTGTTCAGCAGCTGGGGGTCACCCGAGGGCCAAGGACAGCAGGGCTCCTGGAAGCCTCCCGGCTATGCAGAGAGCTGGGATGCTGTACTCTGATGCTGCCTTTCCCAGTCAGCAGCAGAACCGGGCTAGGGGCAGGGAAATGACCGGCAACGGGGGCACTTGCTTCACGATGTCCAAACTGGCTTTGTTTCAAGCAGAGAAAGGACACCAGGCCATGACCCCCTGAAAGCTCAGAGTCCACCACGGCTGCTCCCTCCCTGGGGCACAAGGCAGAACAGCGGCTGCACCACAGCCAGAGCGTGACCCAAGGGAACGCCCCCCAGCCCAGCAAACAGAGCCATGGGGGGGGGGGCGGGGAAGGTGGAGGGAGACATGTTTTCCCAAAGGCTAGCACCTTCTGCTGGGGTGGAGGAGTTACACTCCCAATCCCCAGTTCGGCAAGGCCGGTGGGGCTGTATATGGGGCACCCCAGGTTATCCTGGCTGAGCCCCAAACGCCCACCCCCACCATCGCTCAGCACTAAGCCAGCCCACATCAAGCAGCCGCTGGGGACTCCAGCAGGGAGCATTGGGGCTATTAGCAAAAGGCTTCTAAGAGAGGTCAGACAAGAACGCAGCAGCACAGAGCCCTGGCCCAGGAGTGAGGGGGTGCGGTTGGGCTGCAGCTCTGCCCTGAGTGGTGTCCTGCACCCCTTTTCCTGCCAGCAACTGCTCTTTGCTCCATGGGATGGTTCATGATGGAGCACGTGCACCTGGTGACCACAGAGAATGGGCAGTGCCAGGGTGGCCAGGGTATTGCTCAGCGACCCTCTGAGCCACATTAGTCCTCAGGTGCCTCTCCTACAATGCCCGCCTGCCCCTGAGATGCTGGCCAGCTTGCCAGGAGCAGGCCTGTGCAACCAGCCTCCCCCACCCCTGCTGCTTTCAATCCTCTCCTGGCCCACTGCAGGCTCCACAGCCACCACCCCTTCCCCACGGCTCCCCTACACCTCCATGCTGGCGCTAGGGCAGGTGCCGTGCTGAGCTAAGATACTTCTCAGAGTTACCCTCTCAGCTGGGCCCTGTTCCCCACCAAACAATTTCACTTCCCACCATCACTCCCGAGCAGCTGCTCTGCACCCTGAGCATATGAATGGCCACACTGGGTCAGACCAAAGGTCCATCTAGCCCAATATCCTATTCTCTGACAGTGGCCAATGCCACGTGCCCCAGAGGGAATGAACAGAACAGGAAATCGTCCAGTGATCCATCCCCTGCGCCCATTCCCAGCTTCTGGCAAACAGAGGCTAAGGCACAGAGGCGCCTCCGCAGGGACCTCAAATCCATTCTTGAGCCCCTACTCTCACCTTTATGCCCAGGCTTCACCCCTATCCTAAGCACCTGCATCGCTGCCCACCTGCCTGCGGACAGATGGCTTTGCCATCAGCTCAACAGGCCGAACGCTGGCTGCTCGTTCTCCCCGAGAGACCCTCTTGCAAGCCACATGCTCAAAGTGCAGCTCAGCTTCCACCCTCAGCTCCTTCAGCAGCCCAGCATCGTTTCTCCCGCACGCTCATGGCTGTTACTGGCACAAACGCAGCCTCCTCTTCACAGCAGGCTGCAGCTACCCCTCCTCGCTGTCTGCTGCCAGCACAACTCTCACCCCCACAAGAATCCCTTCCCAGTCAGTCATCAGTGCTGCTCCCTTGTCTCCCCCACCCATCGCCAGCTGCTCCTGCCTCACCACTCCCTTCGCATCCTTCTCTCACTGGTGTTTCCACATCTCTTCCCGCGCCTGTGAGCTCGCCTCCTCATCCTCCTCCAAGCCCCTTTCTATTGGCCTGCAAGCCAATCCCCTGTGCTTCCGGGAAGTGGAGCATCCTTCAGACCAGGGGCAGTGCGCTGACGCCAGGCCAATCGCCCCAGCCCCTCCCTTCAGCTGGGCACAGCCTGCTGCAGCTCTGTGGCAGGGACACTGCCACTTGTTCGTAGCCCACGGTGCTGCGTTAGTGCCAGGGCTCGGGACAGGAAATTGCTTTGTGCCGAAGGGCTGCACTTTGTCCCTTGTCGCACCGAAGGGACATAATTACAGAGGGGCCCAAGATGTGCTGGGAGACAGACCCCTTAGGAGCTTAGTCTAAAATATCAACCCTCCAGACACTTACACGAGGGCTGGGCTGCCCCACGCAAGGGGAGCGGTCAGGGAGTCAGACACTAGGGGTATGGTGACACTACACACTAAGCCTGGCTTGGTGGGACCCACACCTGTGGGTCTGGGTTTCCAAGCCTGTACTTGAGTGTCCACACTGGATTGTGGACCTGGCTCTCAGCCATGCTAACACATCCATTCTGCACCACACTGACCTTCTGACACAGGCCTGTGGCTTGCCCTGCGTCCACACTGCAAAGTGACTGGCCTTGGCCCAGTCAGAGCAGGACTGGGTCCCTGACCCGCTCCCAGAACACATCCCTAGGACTCGGGCCCTGAGTGCTTGCTGACCTGATTTATGTGGGGACAGACATAGGCTTGGGACCCAAACAAGGGTATGTCTACACAGCCCATGGGAGCGAGTCACCATGCTACAAATAGCAGTGTGGTCATGGCAACTTAGGCTCTGAACCCACTCCCAGCCTAGGCTCCAGAGCCCATCCTGTCGCGTCTATCTAGCTGGTTTTAGCGTGGTCAGCCCAGGCGCTGAGACTCACAGCCGCTCGCTGTGAGGACATTCCCCGAGTGCAACTAAGGAGCCCTCAGGGAGGCTCCAATTCTGGAAAGTCCCAATCCAGCTTTACTGGTCACAGCACTTGGCATCCAAAGAGTCCCTCGGCCAAGCTGTGGCAGGTCTGGCTCCCAGCTCCTTCGCTACCCTCGAACCCTTCCACCTGGCCTTCTGGAGACGCCAGCCCCAATTCGGGAAGAGAGTCCATCCCCCCTGCTGGAGCTCACAGTCCGTCCCCAGGGACTGACAGACCAAGGCCAGAAGAGACCATTGGGATCATCTCCTCTGACCCCACATACACGAACAGCCACATGCAGATCCACGAGGGCCGCAATCGCTCACAGGGCTTCCCGTCATCCACAGCTCTCTAGCCCTGCTGCCGAGAGTTTAGAGGCTTCCTGTCTTCGCCATGACGAGCGCGGCCACCCACAGACAAAGCTGGAAGGAGAGAGGTACCGCGGGACCTGGCAGCTCTCCAGGATCCCCACCAGCCCAGGGATCACAGCTACGAACTCAAACCATTCTCATGAGTATGTCAGTGGAGTCCCTCCTGCCTCGTTCTCACCAACATCCACTCACCTGCCTCCTTTCCTGCTCCCTGAGCGCAGCCAGTGCCTCGGGATTTTCTCGACATCGAAGCCAGCGTGGGCATCCTCTGGTCAGCAGCAATGCGGAGGAGCCCCTGACAGCAAACGTACCAGACGTGCTGCCACAAACCCGCTGGCTCCTCTACGTCCACGCCCAGAGGTTTCCTCGCTACCAAGCGATGCAAGGAGCGTCTGTGGGCTGGCTGCTCACCCCCAGAGTATCAGTGACACTACTGGGGCTGGCCCTGCCGTACCCTGTTTGCAAAGGAATACATGACCTAGGAAAGGGATTCAGAGCAGACAGATCTCCAAGGAGACCTGGAGGGACCCTGGCCTGGGTTTCTGTTACGCCCTGCACTTCACCACTGCTGTTACAGCACGCCATATGGAGAGTCCCCTGGTGCCAGCTCAGCAAACAGGACAGGTGGGCAAGCTACTTTCCCTCTCCAGTCTGCAGGCACCATCTTGCAAGAGAGGCCTGCACAGCTGCTGCCAACCTTCCCTTACAGGTGACAGGAAAGGATGTCAGGCGAGAACCTCCCAGCCATTAGCCTGAGTTACCTGCACCATCCCTAGGGTGGGCGCTGTACCCTCTCTGCGGGAAGTGGCAGAGACCTTTACCCAGCCACTCAGCTCTGAGCCTTGCCCTAGATTTGTAGGTGCCACAAGCAAGCCCTTGAGCGGAGCCTGGGGAAGCAGGTTGCTGCAACGGAACAGGCAGCAGCACCGCCAAGTCTCTGGCCTCTCAAGATGGGGCTTCTAGCACCAGGCCTGAGCTGCTCCAATGAACGAGTCTGGAGCACGGTCGAAGGCCTGTGTTTCCCTGCCGGGGTGGAAGTGGTGACAATGAGACAGACCCCTCAGCTCTGGGCCCCTGGGCGCAATCTTCCACCCCGCATTAGTGGTGACCCGACCCATTCAGACAGGGCCATTAGAGAGTGACCTTTGGCCAGCTCCGTCTCCACCAGGGTAGGGCTAAAGGAAGGGCCAGTGACTGACAGAGGGGCCCCCACAGAGTCAGGCCCATGTGCCCCACCCTCCTGGAAGTGCTGCCAGGTGGATACGGAGGACACTGGACTCATCGCAGGGTGCACCCTGCCTGGGGAGAAGCTTCCCTTGTTTGGGTGTTAAACCCAAGCCCAGATCACACAGCTTGGGCGTCTCTGGGGGCTCTCCCCCAGCCCCAGAGCCATTCTCTGCCAAGAAGTCCTGGACTGTGGAGGATGTTGGCTTCTGCTCCTAACAGCAAGTCACACAGGCACTAATCCTTAGCAGAGCACAACCTGGGGCAGCCCCCTGCGCAGCTCCCCTGCGACCCACAGCATGCTTCCTCCTGCTCCCTCCTCTAGTGTTCGCACAGCGCCCCCCTGGGGACAGCTCAGCTCTGACTGAGGGAGACCAGTCACATTCAGCTAGGGCTGTGCCCTCGATCCGCAGCTGCCAAGGCAGGGTCTAGGTCTAGGTCCCAGGAGCAACCATGCCTGGCGTGGGGGGTGTTGGAGGTTCTGAAAAGCACCAAGCGTCTGCATGTGTGTAGTATAGGAAGGGCCCGGTGCTGTGCAAGGCAGGGCTGAGAACTGACGCAGCCCTGACAACAGCTCTGTCCCTCCCTCACCCCGGCCATGCTTCCCCCCAGTAGCGGGCTGCCCACGGGTCCCGTCCATCTGCCGAGGGCAGCCTACCTGCTCTGCCACCCCTGGATCTCCTCCTCTGAGAGCCAGCAGACCAAGCACGTCAGGCTCGGCACCACATGACCCACTCTCTTTGTACATCGCTGGGCAGCCTGGCGGCTAGCTACCAGCTACCCTCCTGTTAAGGGGCCTCACTCCCCGCACAAGGCACAGCCCTGACTGGCAGATGTGCTACCTCCCGACACTGCTGCAAGGGAAGACGGGATGCGGAGAATTAGTTGGGTGCCCAGTAGTGGGAGCCTAGCCACAGGCCCAGCACTGCAGTCCTGGCCAGCCAGCAGAAGGCCGCTTCCGCCCACTGGAGCCAAGGAGCTGCCTCAATCCCTGCCCTCACGCAGAGGGAATGACTGTGGGGGGATGCTACAAGACCAGGTCTCTGCGGTGGGAGGGGACTGACTTACCAACCAGCTGAGGCTGGGCAGAGGGGGCAGAACGGCGAGACATGGCCCCAGGATGCTCTAGGCCAGTGAGAGTCAGTGATCTATTGTACGAAGGCCAAGGCACAGGAGGTTCGGGGCCCTGGTTCAGCACCTCACGCTGGTCAAGATCAACCGCCCTGACCACGGGCCGAGGAGCAGCATCAGATCCTGCTGGAGGTGGCACTGGCAATAGGGGCACAGAGGGGGAAGCCCTCGCTCCCATCATGGGCACGGAAGGGTCCCCAGCGAGAGACAGGCTGAGCAGTCCTGAGCCTTCAGTTCATCTCACGAATTGTCTCCACCGTTGCCACCCTCGGATCCCTCCAGGGCTGCCACTCCGCAACCACGCTGAGCACAGGCAGGCAACAGGGCACCAGCCTGGCTGCTTCTCCTGCGGTACCATCCTCACTCATCACAGGACTCATTCTCCCCACATCCCCTTCTCTGCCAGGCCCTGAGAAATCCATGCTTCTGTACAGCACACCCTGTCAAGGCAGCACCCCCTGCCCTCACTCCGGCTAGCATCACCACCCACCATGGCCAGGGTGTTTTCAGACAGAAAGCGACACAGAAAGGTGACAGAGCCTCCAACGCCAAGCTGTGGCATGGGGCACCTGCGCAGCATGGCTCCGGTCAGACGGGGCCCGGTACAGCCTGCGCCCTTGGTTACTGTCCAGTATTCCCCCAGCCACTCCCAAGATAACTGGCCCTACCTGTTGCTAAGCACCAGCACGCAGCTCTTTGCAGCGGGCAATCCCGGGCACAGGCTCTGGGACGGAGGGTAACACGGAGAGAACAGCCACTGAAGTGCTTCCCCAGAACCACAGGACAGGTGCAGGATGGGCAGCATCACAGAGCACACACCACCTCCGCCAGTGTGCCTCAGGCCTGGCCTACTGCAGCCACCTCTGGGAGGCATGCTCCCATCTGCAGACTGCCCACAGGAGCACCAGTGGGGCCAACGGGGAAGCTGGATAGTCGCCTTCCCCAGGCCCCCGAGCTGGCTCGCTCCATTTGCGCAAGATGAACCATCTTGGGAACAGACAGGAGACCCTGGAGCATGAACTTCCCCAATCAGGCAAGGGTGTGAATGGACCTGAGGACCAGGCCCCAGCCCTGAGCCCTGGGAGAGGCCTAGGACAACCCAGGTGGAGCCAGACCCTGGGAGCAGCAAGCAGGACAGGGGTGTCAGCCAGGTCCTGTCTCCAATCCCCAACACCTCCAGGGATGGCACCAGGCTGCTCGCCAATCTGAACTTGCCAGTTCATCCCCTCCACAGGCCGTGCCCCCCGGTCCATCACCCCACAGCTCTGGGCCTCCCTTCCCTGCTCTCTCTGGATGGATTCGGGGGGCTCTTTAGGGCCGAGACTGCCTCTCCCTGGGTGTGTGCAGCCCCCAGCCCCCACTCTGCACTACTGCAACATAAACAGGTTTAGTAGGCTCAGATTATCAGCAAAGGTCAACAAACAGCCACTTCACCAGACAAATAGACACAAAAATGCTTCCAGTGATAATGGACATGGCCAGCGAGGCCGAGAAAGAAGAGTGCTGCCTGAGAATGCAGAGGTTCATTTAAGGCCATTTAATGGCTATTCGGACATAGGGTTTTGACCGTTCGTTTAACGGTTACGGAGCTTTAACTTCTTTAGTCTTAAAGAGCACAGTCATTAAATCATCGTCTCCCCTGCTGTTTGCTCCCCCCCCCATAATTTCCCACAACTGAAAATCTGAATGGCTAAAAATATAAAAAAGCTTAAAAACCCCAGAAACTCTGCCAAGCCCACATACAGAGGTGCAGCCAAGCACCCTGGGTAAGTCAGAGTCATGGGCCTCACGCTGAAGGGCCCAGGATTGGGACTGCCAGTGAGTGCCCTCCCGACAGTGCAGCAGGATGAGACCTCCCTGAACCCAAGCCAGTCAGGGACCAGATCAGCACCCTCCCTGCAGTTAACTCTTCCCAGCCCAGCTCTGCCTAGGGACTGGTAAAGAGCTGAGGGAACTATGCACCTGGACTGGTGGCAAGCCAACGGCCTAGGAGGAAAAGGCCCCTTATCCCACCAGCACCATCTGCTCCAAGGACAAGTCACAAGCCTCAGGAGAGGTCCCTCTGCGCACACGCCCCCATCCCCGTGCTTGCCTCATTCAGTGTACACCACAATGCAGTCCTGTTAGCACTGCACACAGGGCTGCCTGCAGCAGCAAGAGCAACGCGGCTGTTGCTTTGACTAAGGCCTGAGCAGAGACAATTAGACAAGGCAGCAGCTCGGGGAGAGACTACAGAAGAAAAATATCCTGAATGGGCACCTCTCTTCCCCACCTCCCATCAGCAAGGAGATGGACGCCAGCATGAAGGAAGACGGGGAGAGCACTGGCTCAAATCATGTGCGACAGGCTACAGAATTCTCTCTCTATAAGCTACATTTTTCCTCATCCTTGTGGAAAATTAAGGGTCTGCTTTGCACGAAACCAGCAGCTTTCCAGCCCTAGAGCATGCTGGACTCTAGTTTGCTGGCAGGACAACCCAGGGATCAAGGTCCACTGCCCAGAGATGAGGGGCCTGGTAGGAAAACTCCCCACCCACCCACACTTCTCCCAGCTTATTTACAGCTGGACTTCACTCTGGGACGCTATATGGCATCTTCCCTAGCACTGCCTAGATCCGACTAGAGCTCCAGCTGAGCTTGTGGCCTCAGCGTCTGACAGACAGTGAATCGGGCAAGCAGCAAACATCGGGCCACAATCTTACTTCCAGCTGCCTGCTTCACGGCGAACCCCTGAGGGAATGACGTACACCCCATGAGACACATAAGGGGACCTAAAGCACCAGGAAAACGAACCTTTAACCAGACCCAAGGCTACACAAGCCAACAGCTCAGTCCTGCATCTCAGAGCACATCTGAACACAACCTTACACAGCATCTTCCATGCACACTGCCGCATCACACTGGCTCTCCAAACGAAACATCTGTTCGTGCAGAGTGCCAGATGAAAGAAGCAGGCACTGTCGGCTGACTACCAGAGCTACTCACAGTCACAAAGACAACGAGATTTCTTCCCAATCACCGGGCAGGCGGCCTCCCTTTCTCCTGGCAGCTGAAGAATCACATTACCAAGGAGCTGAGCTGAGCTCCGTTCTCCTCCCAAAAAGAGCTTTACTGTCATAGCTACTGTCTGCACAAAGCAGGTTCCCTTGCGCTGCCTCCCTGGCTGGGAAGCTAACGAATTCAATCTATTGTTCGGGAGCAGACGCCATTTGCCACGACTAACATAGTCAATTACAAAACAGACCACATCTGCCCACAAGTCTCTCTAACCCATTCACAGTCATCTTCCACACGTCTGCAGTCATCAGCTAGCCAACCGCCATTGTCTGCCAAGGAGGGACTCAGGCTTCTAATTCTGAAGGACTGATTAATTCAGATGTATGGGGAGCAGTCCCTGAAGAGCTGACCAGGGAGGGGGTGCATGGTTCTGGCACCAGACACTGCAGTGCAAACCTGGGAGAGGATTTGGGACTACCCCATACAGAACAGCAGACACTCCAGCTCCTCTCTGCATAGCCCGCTTCCTAATCGGCATGGAGCAGCAAGAGCTGACCCCCGGTTCAGCCCCTGCGGCAGGTGGGGACACGGGGAAAGCACCAAGTGAGCCAGAAGCAGAAGGCAGCGTAGACAGCTGGGAGACAGAGGGGTGAGCTGATGGGAGCAGTGCAGGTATTGCAGGCTGATGGGAGCAGAGCCCAGGCAATGGATGCCCTTGCAGCACGCACACACACACGCTCCTAGGCTTATGTTCTAGTTCAGCCTACAAACCAGCTGCCAAGCAGGGGAACGGCCCAACGGACTGACATGTTCAGGGGAGAGAGGGGAGCACAATAATAAGAGACATTTGTACCAGCCAGGAACACACACAGGGCCAGGCAATGCACCAGATAAAGGAAGAGGCACATGCCAAAAGCCAGCCCCTCAATATACCCTTAGGAAAGGCTGCTTCCCGACTGCCTTTGCCCTGCAGCACTGCACTGCTCAGCTCTGCCTGCCCTCCACACTCCGTCGGCTACAGACGGAGAACTAGAGTCTCACCGCATCAACATGGAAGATCTATATTTATTCAGTAGCTGATGGTTACATACATTGATCTGTACTTGCTCTGGTGCGAGAGGCACAGAAGCCGCAGGGTCAAGAGCCACGCTCAGCAAGGTGCCTTTCCGAAGCAGGCAGTTTAGAGGCAGGGCCAGTCTCACAGGAAGCAGGGCGGACACAGGAGCCTGCCAAAACCCAGGGCCCTCATTCCGAGAGGCAAGGCCAGAAGCTGATTCCAAAACGATGTTCAGACATGCAGAACCAGAGCTGGAGAAGCCCAGTCCCTCTCCTGGGACCAGCACAGCATTGCTCCACGCTGTTATTCGCTCACACTTCAGCCAGTCCACCTCTAAGTGGCTCACGCAATGGAGTCCTGGCTGTTTCCAGCTGCAAAAATTCTATTGCAGTTGATTTGCTGTCATGCCAGAGCGGCCATCGGAGCAGCCCAGTGCCTGCGGAGCAGTTTGTCTGCCTCCCTTACACACCCAAAGGCTGAGACGTGTCTGTGTACAGACGGGAGCCCTCCTACTCAGCCTCGCTGCAAAGGTTCCTAACACAAGGGAGCTGTTGCTTACAAGCAACACGCCCACAGGGAATTTAGTACCATCCCTGCCGCCCTTCAGGCCAGGAACCACAAGGGGCTCAGCTGAAGTTTGGGAGATGGAAACCTCCCCAAAATCACAGCTCTGAAGCAGCAGCTGCCTGGAAGGGGCCTGAGCCAGGGAGAATGGATAACTTCTCCTCTTCAGGGAGCATGGTCCCCTGGGGAACCCCACGCTGCACCTGCCTTCAAAGGGCTCCCATGCATGAGCCCAAGAACCAGCCACCCCACACACTCTAGGAAAGAGGGAATCCACAGCGGGAGTTAACCCCCTCAAGACCCCAAACACACCCATGCCGGGGCAGCAGCTTCAACAGCAGAGCCCATCTAGAAAAGAGGGCTGAAGGTCCCGCACTGAAGGGCCCCAGGGAGTGGCCCCATCCTCCCTGCACTGCCTGTTGCAGTTTGACATGCAGGTAAATCAGGAATTCAAGGCAGCCTGCTCTGTGCTGTCTGGGAGCAGGGCTACACCTGCTGCAGGCAGTGATGGATTTTAAGTGCAATGAATTATTGACACACTGGTGGCTGATGTATTATTTCACCTGTACAAGTTCTCTGATTTATCCCCGCACCAGGGCCTGTGCTGCGGTTGTTTTCCAGGTGATTAACTACACTCGCCAGGAAAGCTCACAGCAGAGGCAGTGTCTGCTGCCCACCGAGGTCTCGCTGCTTCCTGCAGTTTTACAGCAGAGTTAGCGGATGGACAAAGAGGTTGAGTGGCAGGTCCAGGGCCGCACAGGGGTTTGGGCTGCCAGTGAAGCCTGCACACAAGTCTGCTGCTCTATGCACTGGGCACATGGTCTCTTAATACTGAGTGAGCAGGGGCTGTCGCTGACTCGGGCAAATTCTTTCATGGGTGACTGAGAATTGCAGCACAACCCCCATTATTCCAGCTCAGCAAGCCCACTGCCCAATCTGAACAGGGGGAAGAGTCAAGGTCATGCCAACTATTCGCAGCCATAGAACAGACCAAGCCCCCAGTCCTGGAGGGATCAGCAGCAACAGCAGAGGGCTTCCCAATGTTTTGCCCACCGAGCCCTGTTGGGAGGGAGCTGCAGACTCTGCCATGGCAGCTGCTAAGCTGAAAGCAGGGTGTGTGTGACTGTACTACTCCTGCCATGTCCAGCAGCCAGCCGGCATGCGCACAGAGGGGTCTGCAGGCATTTGCTGCATGGCCCCAAAGCCCTGGACTGGGAGATTGAAACCGCCCCAACCCAAATACAGCTGACTGTATACACCCCCCTCTGAGCAGCGGCATGTTTCAGGACGTGACAAAGGGGAGCATGCGACAGCTGGTTGAGAAGAAGTTGCTGAGCAACCGTTTCCTCTCAGGAGGTAGAGGTCGACAGACGCTGGGGCTCAGCAGCAACCTCCCACAAGATCCACCAAGAGGGGTTCACACCTACGATTGTCAAGCCCCAGGATGCCTGCACGGATCTTAGGGAGCCATCCTCCCTCCAAGCAAGCCGCCTCCACGACTCATTCCATGCCGTCATGGCTAGCACACTGACATCACGGA